>NW_027490186.1:0-343689 GCF_050948175.1 Xylocopa sonorina | reverse complement strand
AATCATATTATATCTTAACATGAAACATAGAAATGAGATGCGATATCGCGTTTTAAGAAGCATTAGAACTCTATTGCTACGATTCGTAGACATCTGCAAACGCTATTTCCTTGCAAGGAAGTGTCGCATTTACATTTATTTGAAGAGTAGACGAGGAATACATGACACTTCGCAAATCATATTATATCTTACCATGAAACATAGAAATTAGATGCGATATCGCGTTTTAAGAAGCATTAGAACTCTATCGCTACGATAGGTAGACATCTGCAAACGCTATTTCCTTACAAGGAAGTTTCGCATTTACATTCATTTGAAGTGTGGACGAGGAATACATAACACTACGCAAATCATATTATATCTTACCATGAAACATAGAAATGAGATGCGATATCGCGTTTTAAGAATCATAAGAACTCTATTGCTACGATAAGTAGACATCTGCAAACACTATTTCCTTGCATGGAAGTGTCGCATTTACATTCAGTTGACGTGTAGACGAGGAATACATAACACTTCGCAAATCATATTATATCTTACCATGAAACATAGAAATGAGATGCGATATCGCGTTTAAGAATCAATAGAACTCTATTGCTACGATACGTAGACATCTGCAAACGCTACTTGCTTGCAAGGAAGTGTCGCATTTACATTCATTTGAAGTGTAGACGAGGAATACATAACACTTGGCAAATCATATTATATCTTACCATGAAACATAGAAATGAGATGCGATATCGCGTTCTACGAAGCATTAGAACTCTATTGCTACGATAGGTAGACGTTTGCAAACGCTATTTCCTAGCAAGGAAGTGTCGCATTTACATTCATTTGAAGTGTAGACGAGGAATACATAACACTTCGCAAATTATATTATATCTTACCACGAAACATATAAATGAGATGCGATATCACGCTTTAAGAAGCATTAGAAATCTATTGCTACGATACGTAGACATCTGCAAGCGCTATATCCTAGCGAGGAAGTGTCGCATTCACATTCATTTGAAGTGTAGACGAGGAATGCATAACACTTCGCAATGAATATTATATCTTGTCATGAAACATAAATATGAGATGCAATATCTCGTTTTAAGAAGAATTTGAACTCTATTGCTACGATACGTAGACATCTGCAGACGCTATTTCCTAGCAAGGAAGTGTCGTATTTATATTCATTTGAAGTGTAGACGAGGAATACATAACACTTCGCAAATCATATTATATCTTACCATGAAACATAGAAATGAGGTGCGATATCGCGCTTTAAGAATCATAAGAACTCCATTGCTACGATACGTAGACATCTGCAAACGCTATTTCCTTGCATGGAAGTGTCGCATTTACATTCATTTGACGTGTAGGCGAGGAATACATGACACTTCGCAAATCATATTATATCTTACCATGAAACATAGAAATGAGGTGCGATATCACGTTTTAAGAAGCAATAGAATTCTATTGCTACGATACATAGACATCTGCAAACGCTATTTCCTTGCAAGGAAGTGTCGCATCTACATTCATTTGAAGTGTAGACGAGGAATACATAACACTTCGCAAATCATATTATATCTTACCATGAAACATAGAAATGAGATGCGATATCGCGCTTTAAGAATCATAAGAACTCTACTGCTACGATACGTAAACATCTGCAAACGCTATTTCCTTGCATGGAAGTGTCGCATTTACATTCATTTGACGTGTAGACGAGGAATACATGACACTTCGCAAATCATATTATATCTTACCATGAAACATAGAAATGAGATGCGATATCACGTTTTAAGGAGCATTAGAAATCTATTGCTACCATACATAGACATCTGCAAACGCTGTTTCCTTGCAAGGAAGTGTCGCATTTACATTCATTTGAAGTGTAGACGAGGAATACAGAACACTTCGCAAATCATATTATACCTTACCATGAAACATAGAAATGAGATGCGATATCGCGTTTTAAGAATCATAAGAACTCTATTGCTACGATACGTAGACATCTGCAAACGCTATTTCCTTGCAAGGAAGTGTCGCATTTACATTCATTTGAAGTGTAGTCGAGGAATACATAACACTTGGCAAATCATATTATAGCTTACCATGAAACATAGAAATGAGATGCGATATCGCGCTTTAAGAATCATAAGAACTCTATTGCTACGATACGTAGACATCTGCAAACGCTATTTCCTTTCATGGAAGTGTCGCATTTACATTCATTTGACGTGTAGACGAGGAATACATGACACCTCGCAAATCATATTATATCTTACCATGAAACATAGAAATGAGATGCGATATCACGTTTTAAGAAGCATTAGAAATCTATTGCTACCATACATAGACATCTACAGACGCTATTTCCTAGCAAGGAAGTGTCGCATTTACATTCATTTGAATCGTAGACGAGGAATGCATAACACTTCGCAATGAATATTATATCTTATCATGAAGCATAGATATCAGATGCAATATCTCGTCTTAAGAAGCATTTGAACTCTATTGCTTCGATACGTAGACATCTGCAAACGCTATTTCCTTGCAAGGAAGTGTCGCATTTACATTCATTTGAAGTGTAGTCGAGGAATACATGACACTTCGCAAATCATATTATATCTTAACATGAAACATAGAAATGAGATGCGATATCGCGTTTTAAGAAGCATTAGAACTCTATTGCTACGATTCGTAGACATCTGCAAACGCTATTTCCTTGCAAGGAAGTGTCGCATTTACATTTATTTGAAGAGTAGACGAGGAATACATGACACTTCGCAAATCATATTATATCTTACCATGAAACATAGAAATTAGATGCGATATCGCGTTTTAAGAAGCATTAGAACTCTATCGCTACGATAGGTAGACATCTGCAAACGCTATTTCCTTACAAGGAAGTTTCGCATTTACATTCATTTGAAGTGTGGACGAGGAATACATAACACTACGCAAATCATATTATATCTTACCATGAAACATAGAAATGAGATGCGATATCGCGTTTTAAGAATCATAAGAACTCTATTGCTACGATAAGTAGACATCTGCAAACACTATTTCCTTGCATGGAAGTGTCGCATTTACATTCAGTTGACGTGTAGACGAGGAATACATAACACTTCGCAAATCATATTATATCTTACCATGAAACATAGAAATGAGATGCGATATCGCGTTTTAAGAATCAATAGAACTCTATTGCTACGATACGTAGACATCTGCAAACGCTACTTGCTTGCAAGGAAGTGTCGCATTTACATTCATTTGAAGTGTTGACGAGGAATACATAACACTTCGCAAATCATATTATATCTTACCATGAAACATAGAAATGAAATGCGATATCGCGTTTTAAGAAGCATTAGAACTCTATTGCTACGATACCTAGACATCTGCAGACGCGATTTCCTAGCAAGGTAGTGTCGCATTTACATTCATTTGAAGTGTAGACGAGGAATACATAACACTTCGCAAATCATATTATACCTTACCATGAAACATGGAAATGAGATGCGATATCGCGTTTTAAGAATCATAAGAACTCTATTGCTACGATACGTAGACATCTGCAAACGCTATTTCCTTGCAAGGAAGTGTCGCATTTACATTCATTTGAAGTGTAGACGAAGAATACATAACACTTCGCAAATCATATTATATCTTACCATGAAACATAGAAATGAGATGCGATATCGCGTTTTAAGAATCAATAGAACTCTATTGCTACGATACGTTGACATCTGCAAACGCTATTTCCTAGCGAGAAAGTGTCGCATTCACATTCATTTGAAGTGTAGACGAGGAATACATAACACTTCGCAAATCATATTATATCATACCATGAAACATAGAAATGAGATGCGATATCGCGTTCCAAGAAGCATTAGAACACTACTGCTGCGATAGGTAGACATTTGCAAACGCTATTTCCTTGCAAGGAAGAGTTGCATTTACATTCATTTGAATCGTAGACGAGGAATGCATAACACTTCGCAATGAATATTATATCTTATCATGAAATATAGATATGAGATGCAATATCTCGTTTTAAGAAGCATTTGAACTCTATTGCTTCGATACGTAGACATCTGCAAACGCTATTTCCTTGCAAGGAAGTGTCGCATTTACATTCATTTGAAGTGTAGGCGAGGAATACATAACACTTCGCAAATCATATTATATCTCACCATGATATATAGAAATGAGATGCGATATCCCTTTTTAAGAAGCATTAGAAATCTATTGCTACGATACGTAGACATCTGCAAACGCTATTTCCTAGCGAGAAAGTGTCGCATTCACATTCATTTGAAGTGTAGACGAGGAATACATAACACTTCGCATATCATATTATATCTTACCATGAAACATAGGAATGAGATGCGATATCGCGTTCTAAGATGCATTAGAACACTACTGCTACGATAGGTAGACATTTGCAAACGCTATTTCTTTGCAAGGAAGTGTCGCATTTACATTCAATTGAAGTGTAGACGAGGAGTACATAACACTTCGCAAATCATATTATATCTTACCATGAAACATAGAAATGAAATGCGATATCGCGTTTTAAGAAGGATTAGAACTCTATTGCTACGATACCTAGTCATCTGCAGACGCTATTTCCTAGCAAGGAAGTGTAGCATTTACATTCATTTGAAGTGTAGACGAGGAATACATGACACTTCGCAAATCATATTATATCTTACCATGAAACATAGAAATGAGATGCGATATCGCGTTTTAAGAAGCAGCAGAAATCCATTGCTACAATACGTAGACATCAGCAAACGCTATTTCCTTGCAAGGAAGTGTCGCATTTACATTCATTTGAAGTGTAGACGAGGGATACATAACACTTCGCAAATCATATTATATCTTACCATGAAATATAGAAATGAGATGCGATATCGCGTTTTAAGAAGCATTAGAACTCTATTGCTACGATAGGTAGACATCTGCAAACGCTATCTCCTTACAAGGAAGTGTCGCATTTACATTCATTTGAAGTGTAGACGAGGAATACATAACACCTCGCAAATCATATTATATCTTACCATGAAAAATTGAAATGAGATGCGACATCGCGTTCTAAGAAGCATTACAACACTACTGCTACGATAGGTAGACATTTGCAAACGCTATTTCCTTGCAAGGAAGTGTCGCATTTACATTCATTTGAAGTGTAGACGAGGGATACATAACACTTCGCAAATCATATTATATCTTACCATGAAACATAGAAATGAGATGCGATATCGCGGATTGAGAAGCAATAGAACTCTATTGCTACGATACGTAGACATCTGCAAACGCTATTTGCTTGCAAGGAAGTGTCGCATTTACATTCATTTGAAGTGTAGACGAGGAATACATAACACTTCGCAAATCATATTATATCTTATCATGAAACATAGAAATGAGATGCGATATCGCGTTTTAAGAAGCATTAGAACTCTATTGCTACGATATGTAGACGTTTGCAAACGCTATTTCCTTGCAAGGAAGTGTCGTATTTACATTCATTTGAAGTGTAGACGAGGAATACATAACACTTAGCAAATCATATTATATCTTACCATGAAACATAGAAATGAGATGCGATATCGCGTTTTAAGAAGCATTAGAACTCTATTGCTACGATACCTAGACATCTGCAGACGTTATTTCCTAGCAAGGAAGTGTCGCATTTACATTCATTTGAAGTGTAGACGAGGAATACATAACACTTCGCAAATCATATTATATCTTACCATGAAACATAGAAATGAAATGCGATATCGCGTTTTAAGAAGCATTAGAACTCTATTGCTACGATACCTAGACATCTGCAGACGCTATTTCCTAGAAGGAAGTGTCGCATTTACATTCATTTGAAGTGTAGACGAGGGATACATGACACCTCGCAAATCATTTTATATCTTACCATGATACATAGAAATGAGATGCGATATCGCGTTCTAAGAAGCATTAGAAATCTATTGCTACGATAGGTAGACATCTGCAAACGCTATTTCCTAGCAAGGAAGTGTTGCATTTACATTCATTTGAAGTGTAGACGAGGAATACATGACACTTCGCAAATCATATTATATCTTACAATGATACATAGAAATGAGATGCGATATCCCGTTTTAAGAAGCATTAGAATTCTATTGCTACGATACGTAGACATCTGCAAACGCTATTTCCTAGCGAGAAAGTGTCGCATTCACATTCATTTGAAGTGTAGACGAGGAATACATAACACTTCGCAAATCATATTATATCTTACCATGAAATATAGAAATGAGATACGATATCGCGTTTTAAGAAGCATTAGAACTCTATTGCCACGATAGGTAGACGTTTGCAAACGCTATTTCCTTGCAAGGAAGTGTCGCATTTACATTCATTTGAAGTGTAGACGAGGAATACATGACACTTCGCAAATCATATTATATCTTACCATGAAACATAGAAATGAGATGCGATATCGCGTTTTAAAAAGCATTAGAACTCTATTGCTACGATAGGTAGACATCTGCAAACGCTATCTCCTTACAAGGAAGTGTCGCGTTTACATTCATTTGAAGTGTAGACGAGGAATACATGACACTTCGCAAATCATATTATATCTTACCATGAAACATAGAAATGAGATTGCGATATCGCGTTCTAAGAAGCATTAGAACTCTATTTCTACGATACCTAGACATCAGCAAACGCTATTTCCTAGCAAGGAAGTGTCGCATTTACATTCATTTGAAGTGTGGACGAGGAATACATGGCACTTCGCAAATCATATTATATCTTACCATGAAACATAGAAATGAGATGCGATATCGCGTTTTAAGAAGCATTAGAACTCTATTGCTACGGTAGGTAGACGTTTGCAAACGCTATTTCCTTGCAAGGAAGTATAGCATTTACATTCATTTGAAGTGTAGACGAGGAATACATGACACTTCGCAAATCATATTATATCTTACCATGAAACATAGAAATGAGATGCGATATCGCGTTTTAAGAATCATAAGAACTCTATTGCTACGATACGTAGGCATCTGCAAACGCTATTTCCTGCAAGGAAGTGTCGCATTTACATTGATTTGAAGTGCAGACGAGGAATACATGACACTTCGCGAATCATATTATATCTTACCATGAAACATAGAAACGAGATGCGATATCGCGTTTTAAGAAGCATTAGAGCACTATTGCTTCGATAGATAGACATTCGCAAACGCTATTTCCTTGCAACGAAGTGTCGCATTTACATTCATTTGAAGTGTTGACGAGGAATACATAACACTTCGCAAATCATATTATATCTTACCATGAAGCATAGAAATGAAATGCGATATCGCGTTTTAAGAAGCATTAGAACTCTATTGCTACGATACCTAGACATCTGCAGACGCTATTTCCTAGCAATGTAGTGTCGCATTTACATTCATTTGAAGTGTAGACAAGGAATACATAACACTTCGCAAATCATATTATACCTTACCATGAAACATAGAAATGAGATGCGATATCACGTTTTAAGGAGCATTAGAAATCTATTGCTACCATACATAGACATCTGCAAACGCTATTTCCTTGCAAGGAAGTATCGCATTTACATTCATTTGAAGTGTAGACGAGGAATACAGAACACTTCGCAAATCATATTATACCTTACCATGAAACATAGAAATGAGATGCGATATCGCGTTTTAAGAATCATAAGAACTCTATTGCTACGATACGTAGACATCTGCAAACGCTATTTCCTTGCAAGGAAGTGTCGCATTTACATTCATTTGAAGTGTAGACGAGGAATACATAACACTTGGCAAATCATATTATAGCTTACCATGAAACATAGAAAAGAGATGCGATATCGCGCTTTAAGAAGCATTAGAAATCTATTGCTACGATACGTAGACATCTGCAAGCGCTATTTCCTAGCGAGGAAGTGTCGCATTCACATTCATTTGAACTGTAGACGAGGAATGCATAACACTTCGCAATGAATATTATATCTTATCATGAAACATAGATATGAGATGCAATATCTCGTTTCAAGAAGCATTTGAACTCTATTGCTACGATACGTAGACATCTGCAGACGCTATTTCCTTGCATGGAAGTGTCGCATTTACATTCATTTGACGTGTAGACGAGGAATACATGACACTTCGCAAATCATATTATATCTTACCATGAAACATAGAAATGAGATGCGATATCACGTTTTAAGAAGCATTAGAAATCTATTGCTACCATACATAGACATCTGCAAACGCTATTTCCTTGCAAGGAAGTGTCGCATTTACATTCCTTTGATGTGTAGACGAGGAATACATGACACTTCGCAAATCATATTATATCTTACCATGAAACATAGAAATGAGATGCGATATCGCGTTCTACGAAGCATTAGAACTCTATTGCTGCGGTAGGTAGACGTTTGCAAACGCTATTTCCTTGCAAGGAAGTTTCGCATTTACATTCATTTGAAGTGTGGACGAGGAATACATAACACTACGCAAATCATATTATATCTTACCATGAAACATAGAAATGAGATGCGATATCGCGTTTTAAGAATCATAAGAACTCTATTGCTACGATACGTAGACATCTGCAAACGCTATTTCCTTGCAAGGAAGTGTTGCATTTACATTCATTTGAATCGTAGACGAGGAATACATGACACTTCGCAAATCATATTATATCTTACCATGAAACATAGAAATGAGATTGCGATATCGCGTTCTAAGAAGCATTAGAACTCTATTGCTACGATACCTAGACATCTGCAGACGCTATTTCCTAGCAAGGAAGTGTCGCACTTACATTCATTTGAAGTGTAGACGAGGAATACATAACACTTCGCAAATTATATTATATCTTACCACGAAACATATAAATGAGATGCGATATCACGCTTTAAGAAGCATTAGAAATCTATTGCTACGATACGTAGACATCTGCAAGGGCTATATCCTAGCGAGGAAGTGTCGCATTCACATTCATTTGAAGTGTAGACGAGGAATGCATAACACTTCGCAATGAATATTATATCTTGTCATGAAACATAAATATGAGATGCAATATCTCGTTTTAAGAAGAATTTGAACTCTATTGCTACGATACGTAGACATCTGCAGACGCTATTTCCTAGCAAGGAAGTGTCGTATTTATATTCATTTGAAGTGTAGACGAGGAATACATAACACTTCGCAAATCATATTATATCTTACCATGAAACATAGAAATGAGGTGCGATATCGCGCTTTAAGAATCATAAGAACTCCATTGCTACGATACGTAGACATCTGCAAACGCTATTTCCTTGCATGGAAGTGTCGCATTTACATTCATTTGACGTGTAGGCGAGGAATACATGACACTTCGCAAATCATATTATATCTTACCATGAAACATAGAAATGAGGTGCGATATCACGTTTTAAGAAGCAATAGAATTCTATTGCTACGATACATAGACATCTGCAAACGCTATTTCCTTGCAAGGAAGTGTCGCATCTACATTCATTTGAAGTGTAGACGAGGAATACATAACACTTCGCAAATCATATTATATCTTACCATGAAACATAGAAATGAGATGCGATATCGCGCTTTAAGAATCATAAGAACTCTACTGCTACGATACGTAAACATCTGCAAACGCTATTTCCATGCAAGGAAGTGTCGCATTTACATTCATTTGAAGTGTAGTCGAGGAATACATAACACTTGGCAAATCATATTATAGCTTACCATGAAACATAGAAATGAGATGCGATATCGCGCTTTAAGAATCATAAGAACTCTATTGCTACGATACGTAGACATCTGCAAACGCTATTTCCTTTCATGGAAGTGTCGCATTTACATTCATTTGACGTGTAGACGAGGAATACATGACACCTCGCAAATCATATTATATCTTACCATGAAACATAGAAATGAGATGCGATATCACGTTTTAAGAAGCATTAGAAATCTATTGCTACCATACATAGACATCTACAGACGCTATTTCCTAGCAAGGAAGTGTCGCATTTACATTCATTTGAATCGTAGACGAGGAATGCATAACACTTCGCAATGAATATTATATCTTATCATGAAGCATAGATATCAGATGCAATATCTCGTCTTAAGAAGCATTTGAACTCTATTGCTTCGATACGTAGACATCTGCAAACGCTATTTCCTTGCAAGGAAGTGTCGCATTTACATTCATTTGAAGTGTAGTCGAGGAATACATGACACTTCGCAAATCATATTATATCTTAACATGAAACATAGAAATGAGATGCGATATCGCGTTTTAAGAAGCATTAGAACTCTATTGCTACGATTCGTAGACATCTGCAAACGCTATTTCCTTGCAAGGAAGTGTCGCATTTACATTTATTTGAAGAGTAGACGAGGAATACATGACACTTCGCAAATCATATTATATCTTACCATGAAACATAGAAATTAGATGCGATATCGCGTTTTAAGAAGCATTAGAACTCTATCGCTACGATAGGTAGACATCTGCAAACGCTATTTCCTTACAAGGAAGTTTCGCATTTACATTCATTTGAAGTGTGGACGAGGAATACATAACACTACGCAAATCATATTATATCTTACCATGAAACATAGAAATGAGATGCGATATCGCGTTTTAAGAATCATAAGAACTCTATTACTACGATAAGTAGACATCTGCAAACACTATTTCCTTGCATGGAAGTGTCGCATTTACATTCAGTTGACGTGTAGACGAGGAATACATAACACTTCGCAAATCATATTATATCTTACCATGAAACATAGAAATGAGATGCGATATCGCGTTTTAAGAATCAATAGAACTCTATTGCTACGATACGTAGACATCTGCAAACGCTACTTGCTTGCAAGGAAGTGTCGCATTTACATTCATTTGAAGTGTTGACGAGGAATACATAACACTTCGCAAATCATATTATATCTTACCATGAAACATAGAAATGAAATGCGATATCGCGTTTTAAGAAGCATTAGAACTCTATTGCTACGATACCTAGACATCTGCAGACGCGATTTCCTAGCAAGGTAGTGTCGCATTTACATTCATTTGAAGTGTAGACGAGGAATACATAACACTTCGCAAATCATATTATACCTTACCATGAAACATGGAAATGAGATGCGATATCGCGTTTTAAGAATCATAAGAACTCTATTGCTACGATACGTAGACATCTGCAAACGCTATTTCCTTGCAAGGAAGTGTCGCATTTACATTCATTTGAAGTGTAGACGAAGAATACATAACACTTCGCAAATCATATTATATCTTACCATGAAACATAGAAATGAGATGCGATATCGCGTTTTAAGAATCAATAGAACTCTATTGCTACGATACGTTGACATCTGCAAACGCTATTTCCTAGCGAGAAAGTGTCGCATTCACATTCATTTGAAGTGTAGACGAGGAATACATAACACTTCGCAAATCATATTATATCATACCATGAAACATAGAAATGAGATGCGATATCGCGTTCCAAGAAGCATTAGAACACTACTGCTACGATAGGTAGACATTTGCAAACGCTATTTCCTTGCAAGGAAGAGTTGCATTTACATTCATTTGAATCGTAGACGAGGAATGCATAACACTTCGCAATGAATATTATATCTTATCATGAAATATAGATATGAGATGCAATATCTCGTTTTAAGAAGCATTTGAACTCTATTGCTTCGATACGTAGACATCTGCAAACGCTATTTCCTTGCAAGGAAGTGTCGCATTTACATTCATTTGAAGTGTAGGCGAGGAATACATAACACTTCGCAAATCATATTATATCTCACCATGATATATAGAAATGAGATGCGATATCCCTTTTTAAGAAGCATTAGAAATCTATTGCTACGATACGTAGACATCTGCAAACGCTATTTCCTAGCGAGAAAGTGTCGCATTCACATTCATTTGAAGTGTAGACGAGGAATACATAACACTTCGCATATCATATTATATCTTACCATGAAACATAGGAATGAGATGCGATATCGCGTTCTAAGATGCATTAGAACACTACTGCTACGATAGGTAGACATTTGCAAACGCTATTTCTTTGCAAGGAAGTGTCGCATTTACATTCAATTGAAGTGTAGACGAGGAGTACATAACACTTCGCAAATCATATTATATCTTACCATGAAACATAGAAATGAAATGCGATATCGCGTTTTAAGAAGGATTAGAACTGTATTGCTACGATACCTAGTCATCTGCAGACGCTATTTCCTAGCAAGGAAGTGTAGCATTTACATTCATTTGAAGTGTAGACGAGGAATACATGACACTTCGCAAATCATATTATATCTTACCATGAAACATAGAAATGAGATGCGATATCGCGTTTTAAGAAGCACTAGAAAGCTATTGCTACGATACGTAGACATCTGCAAACGCTATTTCTTAGCGAGGAAGTATCGCATTCACATACATTTGAAGTGTAGACTAGGAATACATAACACTTCGCAAATCATGTTATATCTTACCATGAAACATAGAAATGAGATGCGATATCGAATCATATGTACTCTATTGCTACGATACGTAGACATCTGCAATCGCTATTTCCTAGCGTGGAAGTGTCGCATTTACATTCATTTGAAGTGTAGACGAGGAATACATGACACTTCGCAAATCATATTATATCTTACCATGAAACATAGAAATGAGATGCGATATCGCGTTTTAAGAAGCAGCAGAAATCCATTGCTACAATACGTAGACATCAGCAAACGCTATTTCCTTGCAAGGAAGTGTCGCATTTACATTCATTTGAAGTGTAGACGAGGGATACATAACACTTCGCAAATCATATTATATCTTACCATGAAATATAGAAATGAGATGCGATATCGCGTTTTAAGAAGCATTAGAACTCTATTGCTACGATAGGTAGACATCTGCAAACGCTATCTCCTTACAAGGAAGTGTCGCATTTACATTCATTTGAAGTGTAGACGAGGAATACATAACACCTCGCAAATCATATTATATCTTACCATGAAACATTGAAATGAGATGCGACATCGCGTTCTAAGAAGCATTACAACACTACTGCTACGATAGGTAGACATTTGCAAACGCTATTTCCTTGCAAGGAAGTGTCGCATTTACATTCATTTGAAGTGTAGACGAGGGATACATAACACTTCGCAAATCATATTATATCTTACCATGAAACATAGAAATGAGATGCGATATCGCGGATTGAGAAGCAATAGAACTCTATTGCTACGATACGTAGACATCTGCAAACGCTATTTGCTTGCAAGGAAGTGTCGCATTTACATTCATTTGAAGTGTAGACGAGGAATACATGACACTTCGCAAATCATATTATATCTTACCATGAAACATAGAAATGAGATGCGATATCGCGTTTTAAAAAGCATTAGAACTCTATTGCTACGATAGGTAGACATCTGCAAACGCTATCTCCTTACAAGGAAGTGTCGCGTTTACATTCATTTGAAGTGTAGACGAGGAATACATAACACCTCGCAAATCATATTATATCTTACCATGAAACATTGAAATGAGATGCGACATCGCGTTCTAAGAAGCATTAGAACACTACTGCTACGATAGGTAGACATTTGCAAACGCTATTTCCTTGCAAGGAAGTGTCGCATTTACATTCATTTGAAGTGTAGACGAGGGATACATAACACTTCGCAAATCATATTATATCTTACCATGAAATATAGAAATGAGATGCGATATCGCGTTTTAAGAAGCATTAGAACTCTATTGCTACGATAGGTAGACATCTGCAAACGCTATCTCCTTACAAGGAAGTGTCGCATTTACATTCATTTGAAGTGTAGACGAGGAATACATAACACCTCGCAAATCATATTATATCTTACCATGAAACATTGAAATGAGATGCGATATCGCGCTTTAAGGAGCATTAGAACTCTATTGCTACGATACCTAGACATCTGCAGACGCTATTTCCTTGCAAGGAAGTGTCGCATTTACATTCATTTGAATCGTAGACGAGGAATGCATAACACTTCGCAAATCATATTATATCTTACCATGAAACATAGAAATGAGATGCGATATCGCGTTTTAAGAAGCATTAGAACTCTATTGCTACGATACCTAGACATCTGCAGACGCTATTTCCTAGCAAGGAAGTGTCGCATTTACATCCATTTGAAGTGTAGACGAGGAATACATAACACTTCGCAAATCATATTATATCTTACCATGAAACATAGAAATGAGATGCGATATCGCGTTTTAAGAAGCATCAGAAATCCATTGCTATGATACGTAGACATCTGCAAACGCTATTACCTTGCAAGAAAGTGTCGCATTTACATTCATTTGAAGTGTAGACGAGGAATACATAACACTTCGCAAATCATATTATATCTTACCATGAAACATAGAAATGTGATGCGATATCGCGTTTTAAGAAGCATTAGAACTCTATTTCTACGATACCTAGACATCAGCAGACGCTATTTCCTAGCAAGGAAGTGTCGCATTTACATTCAATTGATGTGCAGACGAGGAGTACATAACACTTCGCAAATCATATTATATCTTCCCATGAAACATAGAAATGAGATGCGATATCGCGTTTTGAGAAGCATCAGAAATCCATTGCTACGATACGTAGACATCTGCAAACGCTATTTCCTAGCAAGGAAGTTTCGCATTTACATTCATTTGAAGTGTAGACGAGGAATACATAACACTTCGCAAATCATATTATATCTTACCATGAAACATAGAAATGTGATGCGATATCGCGTTTTAAGAAGCATTAGAACTCTATTTCTACGATACCTAGACATCAGCAGACGCTATTTCCTAGCAAGGAAGTGTCGCATTTACATTCTTTTGAAGTGTGGACGAGGAATACATGACACTTCGCAAATCATATTATATCTTACCATGAAACATAGAAATGAGTTGCGATATCGCGTTTTAAGAAGCATCAGAAATCCATTGCTATGATACGTAGACATCTGCAAACGCTATTACCTTGCAAGAAAGTGTCGCATTTACATTCATTTGAAGTGTAGACGAGGAATACATAACACTTCGCAAATCATATTATATCTTACCATGAAACATAGAAATGTGATGCGATATCGCGTTTTAAGAAGCATTAGAACTCTATTTCTACGATACCTAGACATCAGCAGACGCTATTTCCTAGCAAGGAAGTGTCGCATTTACATTCAATTGATGTGCAGACGAGGAGTACATAACACTTCGCAAATCATATTATATCTTCCCATGAAACATAGAAATGAGATGCGATATCGCGTTTTGAGAAGCATCAGAAATCCATTGCTACGATACGTAGACATCTGCAAACGCTATTTCCTAGCAAGGAAGTTTCGCATTTACATTCATTTGAAGTGTAGACGAGGAATACATAACACTTCGCAAATCATATTATATCTTACCATGAAACATAGAAATGTGATGCGATATCGCGTTTTAAGAAGCATTAGAACTCTATTTCTACGATACCTAGACATCAGCAGACGCTATTTCCTAGCAAGGAAGTGTCGCATTTACATTCTTTTGAAGTGTGGACGAGGAATACATGACACTTCGCAAATCATATTATATCTTACCATGAAACATAGAAATGAGATGCGATATCGCGTTTTAAGAAGCATCAGAAATCCATTGCTATGATACGTAGACATCTCCAAACGCTATTACCTTGCAAGAAAGTGTCGCATTTACTTTCATTTGAATCGTAGACGAGGAATGCATAACACTTCGCAACTAATATTATATCTTATCCTGAATCATAGATATGAGATGCGATATCGCGTTTTAAGAACCATATGAACTCTACTGCTACGATACGTAGACATCTGCAATCGCTATTTCCTTGCAAGGAAGTGTCGCATTTACTTTCATTTGAATCGTAGATGAGGAATGCATAACACTTCGCAATGAATATTATATCTTATCATGAAACGTAGATACGAGATGCAATATCTCGTTTTAAGGAGCATTTGAAACCTATTGCTACGATACGTAGACATCTGCAATCGCTATTTCCTTGCAACGAAGTGTCACATTTACTTTCATTTGAATCGTAGACGAGGAATGCATAACACTTCGCAATGAATATTATATCTTATCTTGAAACATATATATGAGACGCGATATCGCGTTTTAAGGATCATATGAACTCTATCGCTACGATACGTAGATATCTGCAATCGCTATTTCCTTGCAACGAAGTGTCGCGTTTACTTTCATTTGAATCGTAGACGAGGAATGCATAACACTTCGCAATGAATATTATATCTTATCATGAAACGTAGATATGAGATGCAATATCTCGTTTTAAGAAGCATTTGAAATCTATTGCTTCGATACGTAGACATCTGCAAACGCTATTTCCTTGCAAGGAAGTGTCGCATTTACATTCATTTGAAGTGTAGACGAGGAATACATAACACTTCGCAAATCATATTATATCTTACCATGAAACATAGAAATGTGATGCGATATCGCGTTTTAAGAAGCATTAGAACTCTATTTCTACGATACCTAGACATCTGCAGAAGCTATTTCCTAGCAAGGAAGTGTTGCATTTACATTCATTTGAAGTGTGGACGAGGAATACATAACACTTCGCAAATCATATTATATCTTACCATGAAACATAGAAATGAGATGCGATATCGCGTTTTAAGAAGCATCAGAAATCCATTGCTATGATACGTAGACATCTGCAAACGCTATTACCTTGCAAGAAAGTGTCGCATTTACATTCATTTGAAGTGTAGACGAGGAATACATAACACTTCGCAAATCATATTATATCTTACCATGAAACATAGAAATGTGATGCGATATCGCGTTATAAGAAGCATTAGAACTCTATTTCTACGATACCTAGACATCAGCAGACGCTATTTCCTAGCAAGGAAGTGTCGCATTTACATTCAATTGATGTGTAGACGAGGAGTACATAACACTTCGCAAATCATATTATATCTTCCCATGAAACATAGAAATGAGATGCGATATCGCGTTTTGAGAAGCATCAGAAATCCATTGCTATGATACGTAGACATCTGCAAACGCTATTACCTTGCAAGAAAGTGTCGCATTTACTTTCATTTGAATCGTAGACGAGGAATGCATAACACTTCGCAATGAATATTATATCTTATCATGAAACGTAGATACGAGATGCAATATCTCGTTTTAAGAAGCATTTGAAATCTATTGCTACGATACGTAGACATCGGCAAACGCTATTTCCTAGCAAGGAAGTGTCGCATTTACATTCATTTGATGTGTAGACGAGGAATACATGACACTTCGCAAATCATATTATATCTTACCATGAAACATAGAAATGAGATGCAATATCTCGTTTTAAGAAGCATTTGAAATCTATTGCTTCGATACGTAGACATCTGCAAACGCTATTTCCTTGCAAGGAAGTGTCGCATTTACATTCATTTGAAGTGTAGACGAGGAATACATAACACTTCGCAAATCATATTATATCTTACCATGAAACATAGAAACGAGATGCGATATCGCGCTTTAAGAATCATAAGAACTCTATTGCTACAATACGTAGACATCTGCAAACGCTATTTCCTAGCAAGGAAGTGTCGCATTTACATTCATTTGATGTGTAGACGAGGAGTACATAACACTTCGCAAATCATATTATATCTTATCATGAAACATAGAAATGAGATGCGATATCGCGTTTTGAGAAGCATCAGAAATCCATTGCTACTATACGTAGACATCTGCAAACGCTATTTCCTAGCAAGGAAGTGTCGCATTTACATTCATTTGATGTGTAGACGAGGAATACATAACACTTCGCAAATCATATTATATCTTACCATGAAACATAGAAATGAGATGCGATATCGCGTTTTAAGAAGCATTAGAACTCTATTTCTACGATACCTAGACATCAGCAGACGCTATTTCCTAGCAAGGAAGTGTCGCATTTACATTCATTTGAAGTGTGGACGAGGAATACATGACACTTCGCAAATCATATTATATCTTACCATGAAACATAGAAATGAGATGCGATATCGCGTTTTAAGAAGCATCAGAAATCCATTGCTACGATACGTAGACATCTGCAAACGCTATTTCCTTGCAAGAAAGTGTCGCATTTACTTTCATTTGATTCGTAGACGAGGAATGCATAACAGTTCGCAATGAATATTATATCTTATCATGAAACATAGATATGAGAGGCAATATCTCGTTTTAAGAAGCATTTGAAATCTATTGCTTCGATACGTAGACATCTGCAGACGCTATTTCCTAGCAAGGAAGTGTCGCATTTACATTCATTTGAAGTGTACACGAGGAATACATGACACTTCGCAAATCATATAATATCCTACCATGAAACGTAGAAGTGAGATGCGATATCGCGTTTTAAGAATCATAAGAACTCTATTGCTACGATACGTAGACATCTGCAAACGCTATTTCCTCGCAAGAAAGTGTCGCATTTACTTTCATTTGAATCGTAGACGAGGAATGCATAACACTTCGCAATGAATATTATATCTTATCTTGAAACATAGATATGAGATGCGATATCGCGTTTTAAGAATCATATCAACTCTATTGCTACGATACGTAGACATCTGCAATCGCTATTTCCTTGCAAGGAAGTGTCGCATTTACATTCATTTGAAGTGTAAACGAGGAATACATGACACTTCGCAAATCATATAATATCCTACCATGAAACGTAGAAGTGAGATGCGATATCGCGTTTTAAGAATCATAAGAACTCTATTGCTACGATACGTAGACATCTGCAAACGCTATTTCCTTGCAAGGAAGTGTCGCATTTACATTCATTTGACGTGTAGACGAGGAATACATGATACTTCGCAAATCATATTATATCTTACCATGAAATATAGAAACGAGATGCGATATCGCGTTTTAAGAAGCATTAGAACACTATTGCTACGATAGATAGACATTTGCAAACGCTATTTCCTAGCAAAGAAGTGTCGCATTTTCATTCATTTGAAGTGTAGGCGAGGAATACATAACACTTCGCAAATCATATTATATCTTACCGTGAAACATAGAAATGAGATGCGATATCGCGTTTTAAGAATGATATGAACTCTATTGCTACGGTACGTAGACATCTGCAATCGCTACAACCTTGCAAGGAAGTGTCGCATTTACTTTCATTTGAATCGTAGACGAGGAATACATAACACTTCGCAAATCGTATTATATCTTACCATGAAACATAGAAATGAGATGCGATATCGCGTTTTAAGAATCATAAGAACTCTATTGCTACGATACGTAGACATCTGCAAACGCTATTTCCTTGCAAGGAAGTGTCGCATTTACATTCATTTGAAGTGTAGACGAGGAATACATAACACTTCGCAAATCATATTATATCTTACCATGAAACATAGAAATGAGATGCGATATCGCGTTTTAAGAAGCATTAGAACACTATTGCTAGAATAGGTAGACATTTGCAAACGCTATTTCCTAGCAAGGAAGTGTCGCATTTACATTCATTTGATGTGTAGACGAGGAATACATAACACTTCGCAAATCATATAATATCCTACCATGAAACGTAGAAATGAGATGCGATATCGCGTTTTAAGAATCATAAGAACTCTATTGCTACGATACGTAGACATCTGCAAACGCTATTTCCTTGCAAGGAAGTGTCGCATTTACAATCAGTTGATGTGTTCATGAGGAATACATAACACTACGCAAATCATATTATATCTTACCATGAAACATAGAAATGAGATGCGATATCGCGTTTTAAGAAGCATTAGAACTCTATTGCTACGATACGTAGACATCTGCAAACGCTATTTCCTTGCAAGGAAGTGTTGCATTTACATTCATTTGAATCGTAGACGAGGAATGCATAACACTTCGCAATGAATATTATATCTTATCATGAAACATAGATATGAGATGCAATATCTCGGATTAAGAAGCATTTGAACACTATTGCTTCGATACGTAGACATCTGCAAACGCTATTTCCTTGCAAGGAAGTGTCGCATTTACATTCATTTAAAGTGTAGACGAGGAATACATAACACTTCGCAAATCATATTATATCTTACCATGACACATAGAAATGAGATGCGACATCGCGTACTAAGAAGCATTAGAACACTACTGTTACGATACCTAGACATCTGCAGACGCTATTTCCTAGCAAGGAAGTGTCGCATTTACATTCATTTGAAGTGTACACGAGGAATACATAACACTTCGCAAATCATATTATATCTTACCATGAAGCATAGAAATGTGATGCTATATCGCGTTTTAAGAAGCATTAGAATTCTATTGCTACGATACATAGACATCTGCAAACGCTATTTCCTCGCAAGGAAGTGTCGCATTTACATTCATTTGAAGTGTACACGAGGAATACATGACACTTCGCAAATCATATAATTTCCTACCATGAAACGTAGAAATGAGATGCGATATCGCGTTTTAAGAATCATAAGAACTCTATTGCTACGATACGTAGACATCTGCAAACGCTATTTCCTTGCAAGGAAGTGTCGCATTTACATTCATTTGACGTGTAGACGAGGAATACATGATACTTCGCAAATCATATTATATCTTACCATGAAATATAGAAACGAGATGCGATATCGCGTTTTAAGAAGCATTAGAACACTATTGCTACGATAGATAGACATTTGCAAACGCTATTTCCTAGCAAAGAAGTGTCGCATTTTCATTCATTTGAAGTGTAGGCGAGGAATACATAACACTTCGCAAATCATATTATATCTTACCGTGAAACATAGAAATGAGATGCGATATCGCGTTTTAAGAATGATATGAACTCTATTGCTACGGTACGTAGACATCTGCAATCGCTACAACCTTGCAAGGAAGTGTCGCATTTACTTTCATTTGAATCGTAGACGAGGAATACATAACACTTCGCAAATCGTATTATATCTTACCATGAAACATAGAAATGAGATGCGATATCGCGTTTTAAGAATCATAAGAACTCTATTGCTACGATACGTAGACATCTGCAAACGCTATTTCCTTGCAAGGAAGTGTCGCATTTACATTCATTTGAAGTGTAGACGAGGAATACATAACACTTCGCAAATCATATTATATCTTACCATGAAACATAGAAATGAGATGCGATATCGCGTTTTAAGAAGCATTAGAACACTATTGCTAGAATAGGTAGACATTTGCAAACGCTATTTCCTAGCAAGGAAGTGTCGCATTTACATTCATTTGATGTGTAGACGAGGAATACATAACACTTCGCAAATCATATAATATCCTACCATGAAACGTAGAAATGAGATGCGATATCGCGTTTTAAGAATCATAAGAACTCTATTGCTACGATACGTAGACATCTGCAAACGCTATTTCCTTGCAAGGAAGTGTCGCATTTACAATCAGTTGATGTGTTCATGAGGAATACATAACACTACGCAAATCATATTATATCTTACCATGAAACATAGAAATGAGATGCGATATCGCGTTTTAAGAAGCATTAGAACTCTATTGCTACGATACGTAGACATCTGCAAACGCTATTTCCTTGCAAGGAAGTGTTGCATTTACATTCATTTGAATCGTAGACGAGGAATGCATAACACTTCGCAATGAATATTATATCTTATCATGAAACATAGATATGAGATGCAATATCTCGGATTAAGAAGCATTTGAACACTATTGCTTCGATACGTAGACATCTGCAAACGCTATTTCCTTGCAAGGAAGTGTCGCATTTACATTCATTTAAAGTGTAGACGAGGAATACATAACACTTCGCAAATCATATTATATCTTACCATGACACATAGAAATGAGATGCGACATCGCGTACTAAGAAGCATTAGAACACTACTGTTACGATACCTAGACATCTGCAGACGCTATTTCCTAGCAAGGAAGTGTCGCATTTACATTCATTTGAAGTGTACACGAGGAATACATAACACTTCGCAAATCATATTATATCTTACCATGAAACATAGAAATGTGATGCTATATCGCGTTTTAAGAAGCATTAGAATTCTATTGCTACGATACATAGACATCTGCAAACGCTATTTCCTCGCAAGGAAGTGTCGCATTTACATTCATTTGAAGTGTACACGAGGAATACATGACACTTCGCAAATCATATAATTTCCTACCATGAAACGTAGAAATGAGATGCGATATCGCGTTTTAAGAATCATAAGAACTCTATTGCTACGATACGTAGACATCTGCAAACGCTATTTCCTTGCAAGGAAGTGTCGCATTTACATTCAGTTGATGTGTTGATGAGGAATACATAACAGTTCGCAAATCATATTATATCTTACCATGAAACATAGAAATGAGATGCGATACCGCGTTTTAAGAAGCATTAGAACTCTATTGCTACGATACGTAGACATCTGCAAACGCTATTTCCTTGCAAGGAAGTGTCGCATTTACATTCATTTGAAGTGTAAACGAGGAATACATGACACTTCGCAAATCATATTATATCTTACCATGAAACATAGAAATGTGATGCGATATCGCGTTTTAAGAAGCATTAGAACTCTATTGCTACGATACGTAGACATCTGCAAACGCTATTTCCTTGCAAGAAAGTGTCGCATTTACATTCATTTGAAGTGTAGACGAGGAATACATAACACTTCGCAAATCATATTATATCTTACCATGAAACTTAGAAATGTGATGCGATATCGCGTTTTAAGAAGCATTAGAACTCTATTTCTACGATACCTAGACATCAGCAGACGCTATTTCCTAGCAAGGAAGTGTCGCATTTACATTCATTTGAAGTGTGGACGAGGAATACATTACACTTCGCAAATCATATTATATCTTACCATGAAACACAGAAATGAGATGCGATATCGCGTTTTAAGAAGCATCAGAAATCCATTGCTACGATACGTAGACATCTGCAAACGCTATTTCCTTGCAAGAAAGTGTCGCATTTACTTTCATTTGAATCGTAGACGAGGAATGCATAACACTTCGCAATGAATATTATATCTTATCTTGAAACATAGATATGAGATGCGATATCGCGTTTTAAGAATCATATGAACTCTATTGCTACGATACGTAGACATCTGCAATCGCTATTTCCTTGCAAGGAAGTGTCGCATTTACTTTCATCTCAATCGTAGACGAGGAATGCATAACACTTCGCAATGAATATTATATCTTATCTTGAAACATAGATATGAGATGCGATATCGCGTTTTAAGGATCATATGAACTCTATTGCTACGATACGTAGACATCTGCAATCGCTATTTCCTTGCAACCAAGTGTCGCATTTACTTTCATTTGAATCGTAGACGAGGAATGCATAACACTTCGCAATGAATATTATATCTTATCATGAAACGTAGATATGAGATGCAATATCTCGTTTTAAGAAGCATTTGAAATCTATTGCTTCGATACGTAGACATCTGCAAACGCTATTTCCTTGCAAGGAAGTGTCGCATTTACATTCATTTGAAGTGTAGACGAGGAATACATAACACTTCGCAAATCATATTATATCATACCATGAAACATAGAAACGAGATGCGATATCGCGTTTTAAGAATCATAAGAACTCTATTGCTACGATACGTAGACATCGGCAAACGCTATTTCCTAGCAAGGAAGTGTCGCATTTACATTCATTTGATGTGTAGACGAGGAATACATAACACTTCGCAATGAATATTATATCTTACCATGAAACATAGAAATGAGATGCGATATCGCGTTTTAAGAAGCATTAGAACACTACTGCTACGATAGGTAGACATTTGCAAACGCTATTTCCTTGCAAGGAAGTGTCGCATTTACATTCATTTGAATCGTAGACGAGGAATGCATAACACTTCGCAAAGAATATTATATCTTATCATGAAACATAGACATGAGATGCAATATCTCGTTTTAAGGAGCATTTGAAATCCATTGCTTCGATACGTAGACATCTGCAAACGCTATTTTCTTGCAAGGAACTGCCGCATTTACATTCATTTGAAGTGTAGACAAGGAATACATAACACTTCGCAAATCATATAATATCTTACCATGAAACATAGAAATGAGATGCGATATCGCGTTTTAAGAATCATATGAACTCTATTGCTACGATACGTAGACATCTGCAAACGCTATTTCCTTGCAAGGAAGTGTCGCATTTACATTCATTTGAAGTGTAGACGAGGAATACATAACACTTCGCAAGTCATATTATATCTTACCATGAAATATAGAAATAAGATACGATATCGCGTTTTAAGAATCATAAGAACTCTTTTGCGACGATACGTAGACATCTGCAAACGCTATTTCCTTGCAGGGAAGTGTCGCATTTACATTCATTTGAAGTGTAGACGAGGAATACATGACACTTCGCAAATCAAATTATATCTTACCATGAAACATAGAAATGAGATGCGATATCGCGTTTTAAGGAGCATTAGAACTCTACTGCTACGATACGTAGACATCTGCTAACGCTATTTCCTTGCAGGGAAGTGTTGCATTTACATTCATTTGAATCGTAGACGAGGAATGCATAACACTGCGCAATGAATATTATATCTTATCATGAAACATAGATATGAGATGCAATATCTCGTTTTAAGAAGCATTTGAACACTATTGCTTCGATACGTAGACATCTGCAAACGCTATTTCCTTGCAAGGAAGGGTTGCATTTACATTCATTTGAAGTGTAGACGAGGAATACATAACACTTCGCAAATCATATTACATCTTACCATGAAACATAGAAATGAGATGCGATATCGCGTTTTAAGAAGCATTAGAACTCTATTGCTACGATACGTAGACATCTGCAATCGCTATTTCCTTGCAACGAAGTGTCACGTTTACTTTCATTTGAATCGTAGACGAGGAATGCATAACACTTAGCAATGAATATTATATCTTATCTTGAAACATAGATATGAGATGCGATATCGCGTTTTAAGGATCATATGAACTCTATTGCTACGATACGTAGACATCTGCAATCGCTATTTTCTTGCAACGAAGTGTCGCATTTACTTTCATTTGAATCGTAGACGTGGAATGCATAACACTTCGCAATGAATATTATATCTTATCATGAAACGTAGATATGAGATGCAATATCTCGTTTTAAGAAGCATTTGAAATCTATTGCTTCGATACGTAGACATCTGCAAACGCTATTTCCTTGCAAGGAAGTGTCGCATTTACATTCATTTGAAGTGTAGACGAGGAATACATAACACTACGCAAATCATATTATATCATACCATGAAACATAGAAATGAGATGCGATATCGCGTTTTAAGAATCATAAGAACTCTATTGCTACGATACGTAGACATCGGCAAACGCTATTTCCTAGCAAGGAAGTGTCGCATTCACATTCATTTGAAGTGTAGACGAGGAATACATAACACTCCGCAAATCATATTATATTTTACCATGAAACATAGAAATGTGATGCGATATCGCGTTTTATGAATCATAAGAACTCTATTGTTACGATACGTAGACATCAGCAAACGCTATTTCCTTGCAAAGAAGTGTCGCATTTACATTCATTTGAAGTGTAGACGAGGAATACATAACACTTCGCAAATCATATTATATCTTACCATGAAACATAGAAATGAGATCCGATATCGCGTTTTAAGAATCACAAGAACTCTATTGCTACGATACGTAGACATCTGCAAACGCTATTTCCTTGCAAGGAAGTGTCGCATTTACATTCATTTGAAGCGTGGACCAGGAATATATGACACTTCGCAAATCATATTATATCTTACCACGAAACATAGAAACGAGATGCGATATCGCGTTTTAAGAAGCATTAGAACTCTATTGCTACGATACCTAGACATCTGCAGACGCTACTTCCTAGCAAGGAAGTGTCGCATTTACATTCATTTGAAGGGTAGACGAGGAATACATGACACTTCGCAAATCATATTATATCTTACCACGAAACATAGAAAGGAGATGCGATATAGCGTTTTAAGAAGCATTAGAACTCTATTGCTACGATACCTAGACATCTGCAGACGCTACTTCCTAGCAAGGAAGTGTCGCATTTACATTCAGTTGATGTGTAGACGAGGAATACATAACACTTGGCAAATCATATTATATCTTACCATGAAACATAGAAATGAGATCCGATATCGCGTTTTAAGAATCACAAGAACTCTATTGCTACGATACGTAGACATCTGCAAACGCTAATTCCTTGCAAGGAAGTGTCGCATTTACATTCATTTGATGTGTAGACGAGGAATACATAACACATCGCAAATCATATTATATCTTACCATGAAACATAGAAATGAGATGCGATATCGCGTTTTAAGAAGCATCAGAAATCAATTGCTACGATACGTAGACATCTGCAAACGCTATTTCCTTGCAAGAAAGTGTCGCATTTACTTTCATTTGAATCGTAGACGAGGAATGCATAACACTTCGCAATGAATATTATATCTTATCTTGAATCATAGATATGAGATGCGATATCGCGTTTTAAGTATCATAAGAACACTATTGCTACGATACGTAGACATCTGCAAACGCTATTTCCTTGCAAAGAAGTGTCGCATTTACATTCATTTGAAGTGTAGACGAGGAATACATAAAACTTCGCAAATCATATTATATCTTACCATGAAACATAGAAATGAGATCCGATATCGCGTTTTAAGGATCACAAGAACTCTATTGCTACGATACGTAGACATCTGCAAACGCAATTTCCTTGCAAGGAAGAGTCGCATTTACATTCATTTGAAGCGTGGACGAGGAATACATGACACTTCGCAAATCATATTATATCTTACCACGAAACATAGAAATGAGGTGCGATATCGCGTTTTAAGAAGCATTAGAACCCTATTGCTACGATACCTAGACATCTGCAGACGCTACTTCCTAGCAAAGAAGTGTGGCATTTACATTCATTTGAAGGGTAGACGAGGAATACATGATACTTCGCAAATCATATAATATCTTACCATGAAACGTAGAAATGAGATGCGATATCGTGTTTTAAGAATCATAAGAACTCTATTGCTACGATACCTAGACATCTGCAGACGCTATTTCCTAGCAAGGAAGTGTCGCATTTACATTCATTTGAAGTGTGGACGAGGAATACATGACACTTCGCAAATCATATTATATCTTACCATGAAACATAGAAATGAGATGCGATATCGCGTTTTAAGAATTATAAGAACCCTATTGCTACGAGACGTAGACATCTGCAAACGCTATTTCTTTGCAAGGAAGTGTCGCATTTACATTCATTTGAATCGTAGACGAGGAATGCATAACACTTCGCAAATCATATTACATCTTACCATGAAACATAGAAATGAGATGCGATATCGAGTTTTAAGAAGCATTAGAACTCTATTGCTACGATACCTAGACATCTGCAGACGCTATTTCCTAGCAAGGAAGTGTCGCGTTTACGTTCATTTGAAGTGTAGACGAGGAATACATAACACTTCGCAAATCATATTATATCTTACCATTAAACATAGAAATGAGATGCGATATCGCGTTTTAAGAAGCATTAGAACACTATTGCTACGATAGGTAGACATTTGCAAACGCTATTTCCTTGCAAGGAAGTGTCGCATTTACATTCATTTGAAGCGTGGTTGAGGAATACATGACACTTCGCAAATCATATTATATCTTACCATGAAACATAGAAATGTGATGCGATATCGCGTTTTAAGAAGCATTAGAACTCTATTTCTACGATACCTAGACATCAGCAGACGCTATTTCCTAGCAAGGAAGTGTCGCATTTACATTCATTTGAAGTGTGGACGAGGAATACATGACACTTCGCAAATCATATTATATCTTACCATGAAACACAGAAATGGGATGCGATATCGCGTTTTAAGAAGCATCAGAAATCCATTGCTACGATACGTAGACATCTGCAAACGCTATTTCCTTGCAAGAAAGTGTCGCATTTACTTTCATTTGAATCGTAGACGAGGAATGCATAACACTTCGCAATGAATATTATATCTTATCTTGAAACATAGATATGAGATGCGATATCGCGTTTTAAGAATCATATGAACTCTATTGCTTCGATACGTAGACATCTGCAAACGCTATTTCCTTGCAAGGAAGGGTTGCATTTACATTCATTTGAAGTGTAGACGAGGAATACATAACACTTCGCAAATCATATTACATCTTACCATGAAACATAGAAATGAGATGCGATATCGCGTTTTAAGAAGCATTAGAACACTATTGCTACGATAGGTAGACATCTGCAAACGCTATTTCCTTGCAAGGAAGTGTCGCATTTACATTCATTTGAAGTGTAGACGAGGAATACATAACACTTCGCAAAGAATATTATATCTTATCATGAAACATAGATATGAGATGCAATATCTCGTTTTAAGAAGCATTTGAACTCTATTGCTTCGATACGTAGACATCTGCAAACGCTATTTCCTTGCAAGGAAGGGTTGCATTTACATTCATTTGAAGTGTAGACGAGGAATACATAACACTTCGCAAATCATATTACATCTTACCATGAAACATAGAAATGAGATGCGATATCGCGTTTTAAGAAGCATTAGAACTCTATTGCTACGATACGTAGACATCTGCAATCGCTATTTCCTTGCAACGAAGTGTCACGTTTACTTTCATTTGAATCGTAGACGAGGAATGCATAACACTTAGCAATGAATATTATATCTTATCTTGAAACATAGATATGAGATGCGATATCGCGTTTTAAGGATCATATGAACTCTATTGCTACGATACGTAGACATCTGCAATCGCTATTTTCTTGCAACGAAGTGTCGCATTTACATTCATTTGAAGTGTAGACGAGGAATACATAAAACTTCGCAAATCATATTATATCTTACCATGAAACATAGAAATGAGATCCGATATCGCGTTTTAAGGATCACAAGAACTCTATTGCTACGATACGTAGACATCTGCAAACGCAATTTCCTTGCAAGGAAGAGTCGCATTTACATTCATTTGAAGCGTGGACGAGGAATACATGACACTTCGCAAATCATATTATATCTTACCACGAAACATAGAAATGAGGTGCGATATCGCGTTTTAAGAAGCATTAGAACCCTATTGCTACGATACCTAGACATCTGCAGACGCTACTTCCTAGCAAAGAAGTGTGGCATTTACATTCATTTGAAGGGTAGACGAGGAATACATGATACTTCGCAAATCATATAATATCTTACCATGAAACGTAGAAATGAGATGCGATATCGTGTTTTAAGAATCATAAGAACTCTATTGCTACGATACCTAGACATCTGCAGACGCTATTTCCTAGCAAGGAAGTGTCGCATTTACATTCATTTGAAGTGTGGACGAGGAATACATGACACTTCGCAAATCATATTATATCTTACCATGAAACATAGAAATGAGATGCGATATCGCGTTTTAAGAATTATAAGAACCCTATTGCTACGAGACGTAGACATCTGCAAACGCTATTTCTTTGCAAGGAAGTGTCGCATTTACATTCATTTGAATCGTAGACGAGGAATGCATAACACTTCGCAAATCATATTACATCTTACCATGAAACATAGAAATGAGATGCGATATCGAGTTTTAAGAAGCATTAGAACTCTATTGCTACGATACCTAGACATCTGCAGACGCTATTTCCTAGCAAGGAAGTGTCGCGTTTACGTTCATTTGAAGTGTAGACGAGGAATACATAACACTTCGCAAATCATATTATATCTTACCATTAAACATAGAAATGAGATGCGATATCGCGTTTTAAGAAGCATTAGAACACTATTGCTACGATAGGTAGACATTTGCAAACGCTATTTCCTTGCAAGGAAGTGTCGCATTCACATTCATTTGAAGCGTGGTTGAGGAATACATGACACTTCGCAAATCATATTATATCTTACCATGAAACATAGAAATGTGATGCGATATCGCGTTTTAAGAAGCATTAGAACTCTATTTCTACGATACCTAGACATCAGCAGACGCTATTTCCTAGCAAGGAAGTGTCGCATTTACATTCATTTGAAGTGTGGACGAGGAATACATGACACTTCGCAAATCATATTATATCTTACCATGAAACACAGAAATGGGATGCGATATCGCGTTTTAAGAAGCATCAGAAATCCATTGCTACGATACGTAGACATCTGCAAACGCTATTTCCTTGCAAGAAAGTGTCGCATTTACTTTCATTTGAATCGTAGACGAGGAATGCATAACACTTCGCAATGAATATTATATCTTATCTTGAAACATAGATATGAGATGCGATATCGCGTTTTAAGAATCATATGAACTCTATTGCTTCGATACGTAGACATCTGCAAACGCTATTTCCTTGCAAGGAAGGGTTGCATTTACATTCATTTGAAGTGTAGACGAGGAATACATAACACTTCGCAAATCATATTACATCTTACCATGAAACATAGAAATGAGATGCGATATCGCGTTTTAAGAAGCATTAGAACACTATTGCTACGATAGGTAGACATCTGCAAACGCTATTTCCTTGCAAGGAAGTGTCGCATTTACATTCATTTGAAGTGTAGACGAGGAATACATAACACTTCGCAAAGAATATTATATCTTATCATGAAACATAGATATGAGATGCAATATCTCGTTTTAAGAAGCATTTGAACTCTATTGCTTCGATACGTAGACATCTGCAAACGCTATTTCCTTGCAAGGAAGGGTTGCATTTACATTCATTTGAAGTGTAGACGAGGAATACATAACACTTCGCAAATCATATTACATCTTACCATGAAACATAGAAATGAGATGCGATATCGCGTTTTAAGAAGCATTAGAACTCTATTGCTACGATACGTAGACATCTGCAATCGCTATTTCCTTGCAACGAAGTGTCACGTTTACTTTCATTTGAATCGTAGACGAGGAATGCATAACACTTAGCAATGAATATTATATCTTATCTTGAAACATAGATATGAGATGCGATATCGCGTTTTAAGGATCATATGAACTCTATTGCTACGATACGTAGACATCTGCAATCGCTATTTTCTTGCAACGAAGTGTCGCATTTACTTTCATTTGAATCGTAGACGAGGAATGCATAACACTTCGCAATGAATATTATATCTTATCATGAAACGTAGATATGAGATGCAATATCTCGTTTTAAGAAGCATTTGAAATCTATTGCTTCGATACGTAGACATCTGCAAACGCTATTTCCTTGCAAGGAAGTGTCGCATTTACATTCATTTGAAGTGTAGACGAGGAATACATAACACTACGCAAATCATATTATATCATACCATGAAACATAGAAATGAGATGCGATATCGCGTTTTAAGTATCATAAGAACACTATTGCTACGATACGTAGACATCTGCAAACGCTATTTCCTTGCAAAGAAGTGTCGCATTTACATTCATTTGAAGTGTAGACGAGGAATACATAAAACTTCGCAAATCATATTATATCTTACCATGAAACATAGAAATGAGATCCGATATCGCGTTTTAAGGATCACAAGAACTCTATTGCTACGATACGTAGACATCTGCAAACGCAATTTCCTTGCAAGGAAGAGTCGCATTTACATTCATTTGAAGCGTGGACGAGGAATACATGACACTTCGCAAATCATATTATATCTTACCACGAAACATAGAAATGAGGTGCGATATCGCGTTTTAAGAAGCATTAGAACCCTATTGCTACGATACCTAGACATCTGCAGACGCTACTTCCTAGCAAAGAAGTGTGGCATTTACATTCATTTGAAGGGTAGACGAGGAATACATGGTACTTCGCAAATCATATAATATCTTACCATGAAACGTAGAAATGAGATGCGATATCGTGTTTTAAGAATCATAAGAACTCTATTGCTACGATACCTAGACATCTGCAGACGCTATTTCCTAGCAAGGAAGTTTCGCATTTACATTCATTTGAAGTGTGGACGAGGAATACATGACACTTCGCAAATCATATTATATCTTACCATGAAACATAGAAATGAGATGCGATATCGCGTTTTAAGAATTATAAGAACCCTATTGCTACGAGACGTAGACATCTGCAAACGCTATTTCTTTGCAAGGAAGTGTCGCATTTACATTCATTTGAATCGTAGACGAGGAATGCATAACACTTCGCAAATCATATTACATCTTACCATGAAACATAGAAATGAGATGCGATATCGAGTTTTAAGAAGCATTAGAACTCTATTGCTACGATACCTAGACATCTGCAGACGCTATTTCCTAGCAAGGATGTGTCGCGTTTACGTTCATTTGAAGTGTAGACGAGGAATACATAACACTTCGCAAATCATATTATATCTTACCATTAAACATAGAAATGAGATGCGATATCGCGTTTTAAGAAGCATTAGAACACTATTGCTACGATAGGTAGACATTCGCAAACGCTATTTCCTTGCAAGGAAGTGTCGCATTTACATTCATTTGAAGCGTGGTTGAGGAATACATGACACTTCGCAAATCATATTATATCTTACCACGAAACATAGAAATGTGATGCGATATCGCGTTTTAAGAAGCACTAGAACTCTATTGCTACGATACCTAGACATCTGCAGACGCTACTTCCTAGCAAGAAAGTGTCGCATTTACATTCATTTGAAGGGTAGACGAGGAATACATAACACTTCGCAAATCATGTTATATCTTACCATGAAACATAGAAATGAGATGCGATATCGCGTTTTAAGAATTATAAGAACCCTATTGCTACGAGACGTAGACATCTGCAAACGCTATTTCTTTGCAAGGAAGTGTCGCATTTACATTCATTTGAATCGTAGACGAGGAATGCATAACACTTCGCAAATCATATTACATCTTACCATGAAACATAGAAATGAGATGCGATATCGAGTTTTAAGAAGCATTAGAACTCTATTGCTACGATACCTAGACATCTGCAGACGCTATTTCCTAGCAAGGAAGTGTCGCGTTTACATTCATTTGAAGTGTAGACGAGGAATACATAACACTTCGCAAATCATATTATATCTTACCATTAAACATAGAAATGAGATGCGATATCGCATTTTAAGAAGCATTAGAACACAATTGCTACGATAGGTAGACATTTGCAAACGCTATTTCCTTGCAAGGAAGTGTCGCATTTACATTCATTTGAAGCGTGGACGAGGAATACATGACACTTCGCAAATCATATTATATCTTACCACGAAACATAGAAATGTGATGCGATATCGCGTTTTAAGAAGCATTAGAACTCTATTGCTACGATACCTAGACATCTGCAGACGCTACTTCCTAGCAAGAAAGTGTCGCATTTACATTCATTTGAAGTGTAGACGACGGATATATAACACTTCGCAAATCATATTATACCTTACCATGAAACATAGAAATGAGGTGCGATATCGCGTTTTAAGGATCATAAGAACTCTATTGCTACGATACGTAGACATCTGCAAACGCTATTTCCTTGCAAGGAAGTGTCGCATTTACATTCATTTGATATGTAGACGAGGAATACATAACACTTCGCAAATCATATTATATCTTACCATGAAACATAGAAATGAGATGCGATATCGCGTTTTAAGAGGCATTAGAGCTCTACTGCTACGATACGTAGACATCTGCAAACGCTATTTCCTAGCGAGGAAGTGTCGCATTCACATTCATTTGAAGTGTAGACGAGGAATACATAACACTCCGCAAATCATATTATATCTTACCACGAAACATAGAAATGTGATGCGATATCGCGTTTTAAGAATCATAAGAACACTATTGCTACGATATCTAGACATCTGCAGACGCTACTTCCTAGCAAGGAAGTGTCGCATTTACATTCGTTTGAAGTGTAGACGAGGAATACATAACACTTCGTAAATCATATTATATCTTACCATTAAACATAGAAATGAGATCCGATATCGCGTTTTAAGAAGCATTAGAACTCTATTGCTACGATTCGTAGACATCTGCAATCGCTATTTCCTTGCAACGAAGTGTCGCATTTACTTTCATTCAAATCGTAGACGAGGAATGCATAACGCTTCGCAATGAATATTATATCTTATCTTGAAACATAGATATGAGATGCGATATCGCGTTTTAAGAATCATATGAACTCTATTGCAACGATACGTAGACATCTGCAATCGCTATTTCCTTGCAAGGAAGTGTCGCATTTACTTTCATTTGAATCGTAGACGAGGAATGCATAACACTTCGCAAAGAATATTATATCTTATCATGAAACATAGATATGAGATGCAATATCTCGTTTTAAGAAGCATTTGAAATCTATTGCTTCGATACGTAGACATCTGCAAACGCTATTTCCTTGCAAGGAAGAGTCGCATTTACATTCATTTGAATCGTAGACGAGGAATGCATAACACTTCGCAAAGAATATTATATCCTATCATGAAACATAGATATGAGATGCAATATCTCGTTTTAAGAAGCATTTGAAATCTATTGCTTCGATACGTAGACATCTGCAAACGCGATTTTCTTGCAAGGAAGTGTCGCATTTACATTCATTTGAAATGTAGACAAGGAATACATAACACTTCGCAAATCATATTATATCTTACCATGAAACATAGAAATGAGATGCGATATCGCGTTTTAAGATGCAGCAGAAATCCATTGCTACGATACGTAGACATCAGCAAACGCTATTTCCTTGCAAGGAAGTGTCGCATTTACATTCATTTGAAGTGTAGACGAGGAATACATAACACTTCGCAAATCATATTATATCTTACCATGAAACATAGAAATGAGATGCGATATCGCGTTTTAAGAAGCATTAGAACACTATTGCTACGATACGCTGACATCTGCAAACGCTATTTCCTTCCAAGGAAGTGTCGCATTTACATTCATTTGAAGTGTACACGAGGAATACATGACACTTCGCAAATCATATTATACCTTACCATGAAACATAGAAATGATATGCGATATCGCGTTTTAAGAATCATAAGAACTCTATTGCTACGATATGTAGACATCTGCAAACGCTAATTCCTTGCAAGGAAGTGTCGCATTTACATTCATTTGAAGTGTAGACGAGGAATACATAACACTTCGCGAATCATATTATATCTTACCATGAAACATAGAAATGAGATGCGATATCGCGTTTTAAGTAGCATTAGAACACTATTGCTACGATAGGTTGACATTTGCAAACGCTATTTCCTTGCAAGGAAGTGTCGCATTTTCATTCATTTGAAGTGTAGACGAGGAATAAATAACACTTCGCAAATCATATTATATCTTTCCATGAAACATAGAAATGAGATGCGATATCGCGTTTTAAGAGGCATTAGAACACTACTGCTACGATACGTAGACATCTGCAAACGCTATTTCCTAGCGAGGAAGTGTCGCATTCACATTCATTTGAAGTGCAGACGAGGAATACATAACAATCCGCAAATCATATTATATCTTACCACGAAACATAGAAATGAGATGCGATATCGCGTTTTAAGAAGCATTAGAACACTATTGCTACGATAGGTTGACATTTGCAAACGCTATTTCCTTGCAAGGAAGTGTCGCATTTTCATTCATTTGAAGTGTAGACGAGGAATAAATAACACTTCGCAAATCATATTATATCTTTCCATGAAACATAGAAATGAGATGCGATATCGCGTTTTAAGAGGCATTAGAACTCTACTGCTACGATACGTAGACATCTGCAAACGCTATTTCCTAGCGAGGAAGTGTCGCATTCACATTCATTTGAAGTGTAGACGAGGAATACATAACACTCCGCAAATCATATTATATCTTACCACGAAACATAGAAATGAGATGCGATATCGCGTTTTAAGAAGCATTAGAACTGAATTGTTACGATACCTAGACATCTGCAGACGCTACTTCCTAGCAAGGAAGTGTCGCATTTACATTCAGTTGATGTGTAGACGAGGAATACATAACACTTCGCAAATCATATTATATCTTACCATGAAACATAGAAATGAGATGCGATATCGCGTTTTAAGAAGCATTAGAACTCTATTGCTACGATACGTAGACATCTGCAAACGCTATTTCCGTGCAAGGAAGTGTCGCATTTACTTTCATTTGAATCGTAGACGAGGAATGCATAACACTTCGCAATGAATATTATATCTTATCTTGAAACATAGATATGAGATGCGATATCGCGTTTTAAGAATCATATGAACTCTATTGCTACGATACGTAGACGTCTGCAAACGCTAATTCCTTGCAAGGAAGTGTCGCATTTACATTCATTTGATGTGTAGACGAGGAATACATAACACTTCGCAAATCATATTATATCTTACCATGAAACATAGAAATGAGATGCGATATCGCGTTTTAAGAAGCATTAGAACTCTACTGCTACGATACATAGACATCTGCAGACGCTACTTCCTAGCAAGGAAGTGTCGCACTTACATTCATTTGACGTGTAGACGAGGAATACATGACACTTCGCAAATCATATAATATCTTACCATGAAACGTAGAAATGAGATGCGATATCGCGTTTTAAGAATCATAAGAACTCTAATGCTACGATACGTAGACATCTGCAAACGCTATTTCCTTCTAAGGAAGTGTCGCATTTACATTCATTTGAAGTGTAGACGAGGAATACATGACACTTCGCAAATCATATTATATCTTACCATGAAACATAAAAATGAGATGCGATATCGCGTTTTAAGAAGCATTAGAACTCTATTGCTACGATACGTAGACATCTGCAAACGCTATTTCCTTGCAAAGAAGTGTCGCATTTACATTCATTTGAAGTGTAGACGAGGAATACATAACACTTCGCAAATCATATTATATCTTACCATGAAACATAGAAATGAGATCCGATATCGCGTTTTAAGTATCATAAGATCTCTATTGCTACGATACGTAGACATCTGCAAACGCTATTTCCTTGCAAGGAAGTGTCGCATTTACATCCATTTGAAGTGTAGACGAGGAATACATGACACTTCGCAAATCATATTATATCTTACCATGAAACATAGAAATGAGATGCGATATCGCGTTTTAAGAAGCATTAGAACACTATTGCTACGATAGGTAGACATTTGCAAACGCTATTTCCTTGCAAGGAAGTGTCGCATTTACATTCAATTGAAGTGTAGGCGAGGAATACATAACACTTCGCAATTCATATTATATCTTACCATGAAACATAGAAATGAGATGCGATATCGCGTTTTAAGAAGCATTAGAAATCTATTGCTACGATACGTAGACATCTGCAAACGCTATTTCCTTGCAAGGAAGTGTCGCATTTACATCCATTTGAAGTGTAGACGAGGAATACATGACACTTCGCAAATCATATTATATCTTACCATGAAACATAGAAATGAGATGCGATATCGCGTTTTAAGAAGCATTAGAACACTATTGCTACGATAGGTAGACATTTGCAAACGCTATTTCCTTGCAAGGAAGTGTCGCATTTACATTCATTTGAAGTGTAGATGAGGAATACATAGCACATCGCAAATCATATTATATCTTACCATGAAACATAGAAATGAGATGCGATATCGCGTTTTAAGAATCATAAGAAATCTATTGCTACGATACGTAGACATCTGCAATCGCTATTTCCTTGCAAGGAAGTGTCGCATTTACTTTCATTTGAATCGTAGACGAGGAATGCATAACACTTCGCAATGAATATTATATCTTATCATGAAACATAGATATGAGATGCAATATCTCGTTTTAAGAAGCATTAGAACTCTAATGCTACGATACGTAGACATCAGCAAACGCTATTTCCTCGCAACGAAGTGTCGCATTTACTTTCATTCAAATCGTAGACGAGGAATGCATAACACTTCGCAATGAATATCATATCGTATCTTGAAACATAGATATGAGATGCAATAACTCGTTTTAAGAAGCATTTGAAATCTATTGCTTCAATACGTAGACATCTGCAAACGCTATTTCCTTGCAAGGAAGTGTCGCATTTACATTCATTTGAAGTGTAGACAAGGAATACATAACACTTCGCAAATCATATTATACCATACCATGAAACATAGAAATGAGATGCGATATCGCGTTTTAAGAAGCATTAGAAATCTATTGCTACGGTACGTAGACATCTGCAAACGCTATTTCCTAGCGAGGAAGTGTCGCATTCACATTCATTTGAAGTGTAGACGAGGAATACATGACACTTCGCAAATCTTATTATATCTTACCGTGATACGTAGAAATGAGATGCGATATCGTGTTTTAAGAAGCATTAGAACTCTATTGCTACGATACCTAGACATCTGCAGACGCTATTTCCTTGCAAGGAAATTGCATTTACATTCATTTGAAGTGTAGACGAGGAATACATAGCACATCGCAAATCATATTATATCTTACCATGAAGCATAGAAATGAGATGCGATATCGCGTTCTAAGAATCATAAGAAATCTATTGCTACGATACGTAGACATCTGCAATCGCTATTTCCTTGCAAGGAAGTGTCGCATTTACATTCATTTGAAGTGTAGACAAGGAGTACATAACACTTCGCAAATCATATTATACCTTACCATGAAACATAGAAATGAGATGCGATATCGCGTTTTAAGAATCATAAGAACTATATTGCTACGATACGTAGACATCTGCAAACGCTATTTCCATGCAAGGAAGTGTCGCATTTACATTCATTTGATGTGTAGACGAGGAATACATAACACTTCGCAAGTCATATTATATCTTACCATGAAACATAGAAATGAGATGCGACATCGCGTTCTAAGAAGCATTAGAACACTACTGCTACGATAGGTAGACATTTGCAAACGCTATTTCCGTGCAAGGAAGAGTCGCATTTACATTCATTTGAATCGTAGACGAGGAATGCATAACACTTCGCAAAGAATATTATATCTTATCATGAAACATAGATATGAGATGCAATATCTCGTTTTAAGAAGCATCAGAAATCCATTGCTACGATACGTAGACATCTGCAAACGCTATTTCCTTGCAAGAAAGTGTCGCATTTACTTTCATTTGAATCGTAGACGAGGAATGCATAACACTTCGCAATGAATATTATATCTTATCTTGAAACATAGATATGAGATGCGATATCGCGTTTTAAGAATCATATGAACTCTATTTCTACGATACCTAGACATCTGCAGACGCTATTTCCTAGCAAGGAAGTGTCGCATTTACTTTCATTTGAATCGTAGACGAGGAATGCATAACACTTCGCAATGAATATTATATCTTATCTTGAAACATAGAAATGAGATCCGATATCGCGTTTTAAGGATCACAAGAACTCTATTGCTACGATACGTAGACATCTGCAAACGCTATTTCCTTGCAAGGAAGTGTCGCATTTACATTCATTTGAAGCGTGGACGAGGAATACATGACACTTCGCAAATCATATTATATCTTACCACGAAACATAGAAATGAGGTGCGATATCGCGTTTTAAGAAGCATTAGAACTCTATTGCTACGATACCTAGACATCTGCAGACGCTACTTCCTAGCAAGGAAGTGTCGCATTTACATTCATTTGAAGGGTAGACGAGGAATACATGACACTTCGCAAATCATATAATATCTTACCATGAAACGTAGAAATGAGATGCGATATCGTGTTTTAAGAATCATAAGAACCCTATTGCTACGATACCTAGACATCTGCAGACGCTATTTCCTAGCAAGGAAGTGTCGCATTTACATTCATTTGAAGTGTGGACGAGGAATACATGACACTTCGCAAATCATATTATATCTTACCATGAAACATAGAAATGAGATGCGATATCGCGTTTTAAGGAGCATCAGAAATCCATTGCTACGATACGTAGACATCTGCAAACGCTATTTCCTTGCAAGAAAGTGTCGCATTTACTTTCATTTGAATCGCAGACGAGGAATGCATAACACTTCGCAATGAATATTATATCTTATCTTGAAACATAGATATGAGATGCGATATCGCATTTTAAGAATCATATGAACTCTATTGCTACGATACGTAGACATCTGCAATCGCTATTTCTTTGCAAGGAAGTGTCGCATTTACTTTCATTTGAATCGTAGACGAGGAATACATAACACTTCGCAATGAATATTATATCTTATCATGAAACGTAGATATGTGATGCAATATCTCGTTTTAAGAAGCATTTGAAATCTATTGCTTCGATACGTAGACATCTGTAAACGCTATTTCCTTGCAAGAAAGTGTAGCATTTACATTCATTTGAAATGTAGACGACGGATATATAACACTTCGCAAATCATATTATACCTTACCATGAAACATAGAAATGAGATGCGATATCGCGTTTTAAGAATCATAAGAACTCTATTGCTACGATACGTAGACATCTGCAAACGCTATTTCCTAGCGAGGAAGTGTCGCATTCACATTCATTTGAAGTGTAGACGAGGAATACATGATACTTCGCAAATCATATTATATCTTACCATGAAACATGGAAATGAGATGCAATATCGCGTTTTAAGAATCATAAGAACTCTATTGCTACGATACCTAGACATCTGCAGACGCTATTTCCTAGCAAGGAAGTGTCGCATTTACATTCATTTGAAGTGTGGACGAGGAATACGTGACACTTCGCAAATCATATTATATCTAACCATGAAACATAGAAATGAGATGCGATATCGCGTTTTAAGAAGCATTAGAACACTATTGCTACGATAGGTAGACATTTGCAAACGCTATTTCCTTGCAAGGAAGTGTCGCATTTACATTCATTTGAAGCGTGGACGAGGAATACATGACACTTCGCAAATCATATTATATCTTACCACGAAACATAGAAATGTGATGCGATATCGCGTTTTAAGAAGCATTAGAACTCTATTGCTACGATACCTAGACAAATGCAGACGCTACTTCCTAGCAAGAAAGTGTCGCATTTACATTCATTTGAAGTGTAGACGACGGATATATAACACTTCGCAAATCATATTATACCTTACCATGAAACATAGAAATGAGGTGCGATATCGCGTTTTAAGGATCATAAGAACTCTATTGCTACGATACGTAGACATCTGCAAACGCTATTTCCTTGCAAGGAAGTGTCGCATTTACATTCATTTGATATGTAGACGAGGAATACATAACACTTCGCAAATCATATTATATCTTACCATGAAACATAGAAATGAGATGCGATATCGCGTTTTAAGAGGCATTAGAACTCTACTGCTACGATACGTAGACATCTGCAAACGCTATTTCCTAGCGAGGAAGTGTCGCATTCACATTCATTTGAAGTGTAGACGAGGAATACATAACACTCCGCAAATCATATTATATCTTACCACGAAACATAGAAATGTGATGCGATATCGCGTTTTAAGAATCATAAGAACTCTATTGCTACGATATCTAGACATCTGCAGACGCTACTTCCTAGCAAGGAAGTGTCGCATTTACATTCGTTTGAAGTGTAGACGAGGAATACATAACACTTCGTAAATCATATTATATCTTACCATTAAACATAGAAATGAGATACGATATCGCGTTTTAAGAAGCATTAGAACTCTATTGCTACGATTCGTAGACATCTGCAATAGCTATTTCCTTGCAACGAAGTGTCGCATTTACTTTCATTCAAATCGTAGACGAGGAATGCATAACGCTTCGCAATAAATATTATATCTTATCTTGAAACATAGATATGAGATGCGATATCGCGTTTTAAGAATCATATGAACTATATTGCAACGATACGTAGACATCTGCAATCGCGATTTCCTTGCAAGGAAGTGTCGCATTTACTTTCATTTGAATCGTAGACGAGGAATGCATAACACTTCGCAAAGAATATTATATCTTATCATGAAACATAGATATGAGATGCAATATCTCGTTTTAAGAAGCATTTGAAATCTATTGCTTCGATACGTAGACATCTGCAAACGCTATTTCCTTGCAAGGAAGTGTCGCATTTACATTCATTTGAAGTGTAGACAAGGAATACATGACACTTCGCAAATCATATTATATCTTACCATGAAACATAGAAATGAGATGCGATATCGCGTTTTAAGATGCAGCAGAAATCCATTGCTACGATACGTAGACATCAGCAAACGCTATTTCCTTGCAAGAAAGTGTCGCATTTACAATCATTTGAAGTGTAGACGACGGATATATAACACTTCGCAAATCATATTATACCTTACCATGAAACATAGAAATGAGATGCGATATCGCGATTTAAGAATCATAAGAACGCTATTGCTACGATATGTAGACATCTGCAAACGCTATTTCCTTGCAAGGTAGTGTCGTATTTACATTCATTTGATATGTAGACGAGGAATACATAACACTTCGCAAATCATATTATATCTTACCATGAAACATAGAAATGAGATGCGATATCGCGTTTTAAGAAGCATTAGAACACTATTGCTACGATAGGTAGACATTTGCAATCGCTATTTCCTTGCAAGGAAGTGTCGCATTTACATTCATTTGAAGTGTAGACGAGGAATACATAACACTTCGCAAATCATATTATATCTTACCATGAAACATAGAAATGAGATGCGATATCGCCTTTTAAGAAGCATTAGAACACTATTGCTACGATAGGTTGACCTTTGCAAACGCTATTTCCTTGCAAGGAAGTGTCGCATTTTCATTCATTTGAAGTGTAGACGAGGAATAAATAACACTTCGCAAATCATATTATATCTTTCCATGAAACATAGAAATGAGATGCGATATCGCGTTTTAAGAGGCGTTAGAACACTACTGCTACGATACGTAGACATCTGCAAACGCTATTTCCTAGCGAGGAAGTGTCGCATTCACATTCATTTGAAGTGTAGACGAGGAATACATAACACTTCGCAAATCATGTTATATCTTACCATAAAACATAGAAATGAGATGCGATATCGCGTTTTAAGAATTATAAGAACCCTATTGCTACGAGACGTAGACATCTGCAAACGCTATTTCTTTGCAAGGAAGTGTCGCATTTACATTCATTTGAATCGTAGACGAGGAATGCATAACACTTCGCAAATCATATTACATCTTACCATGAAACATAGAAATGAGATGCGATATCGAGTTTTAAGAAGCATTAGAACTCAATTGCTACGATACCTAGACATCTGCAGACGCTATTTCCTAGCAAGGAAGTGTCGCGTTTACATTCATTTGAAGTGTAGACGAGGAATACATAACACTTCGCAAATCATATTATATCTTACCATTAAACATAGAAATGAGATGCGATATCGCGTTTTAAGAAGCATTAGAACACTATTGCTACGATAGGTAGACATTTGCAAACTCTATTTCCTTGCAAGGAAGTGTCGCATTTACATTCATTTGATATGTAGACGAGGAATACATAACACTTCGCAAATCATATTATATCTTACCACGAAACATAGAAATGTGATGCGATATCGCGTTTTAAGAATCATATGAACTCTATTGCAACGATACGTAGACATCTGCAATCGCTATTTCCTTGCAAGGAAGTGTCGCATTTACTTTCATTTGAATCGTAGACGAGGAATGCATAACACTTCGCAATGAGTATTATATCTTATCATGAAACATAGATATGAGATGCAATATCGCGTTTTAAGAGGCATTAGAACTCTACTGCTACGATACGTAGACATCTGCAAACGCTATTTCCTAGCGAGGAAGTGTCGCATTCACATTCATTTGAAGTGTAGACGAGGAATACATAACACTCCGCAAATCATATTATATCTTACCACGAAACATAGAAATGAGATGCGATATCGCGTTTTAAGAAGCATTAGAACTCAATTGTTACGATACCTAGACATCTGCAGACGCTACTTCCTAGCAAGGAAGTGTCGCATTTACATTCAGTTGATGTGTAGACGAGGAATACATAACACTTCGCAAATCATATTATATCTTACCATGAAACATAGAAATGAGATGCGATATCGCGTTTTAAGAAGCATTAGAACTCTATTGCTACGATACGTTGACATCTGCAAACGCTATTTCCTTCCAAGAAAGTGTCGCATTTACATTCATTTGAAGTGTAGACGACGGATATATAACACTTCGCAAATCATATTATACCTTACCATGAAACATAGAAATGAGATGCGATATCGCGTTTTAAGAATCATAAGAACTCTATTGCTACGATACGTAGACATCTGCAAACGCTAATTCCTTGCAAGGAAGTGTCGCGTTTACATTCATTTGATGTGAAGACGAGGAATACATAACACTTCGCAAATCATATTATATCTTACCATGAAACATAGAAATGAGGTGCGATATCGCGTTTTAAGAAGCATTAGAACTCTACTGCTACGATACTTCGACATCTGCAAACGCTATTTCCTAGCGAGGATGTTTCGCATTCACATTCATTTGAAGTGTAGACGAGGAATACATAACACTCCGCAAATCATATTATATTTTACCATGAAACATAGAAATGTGATGCGATATCGCGTTTTAAGAATCATAAGAACTCTATTGCTACGATACGTAGACATCTGCAAACGCTATTTCCGTGCAAGGAAGTGTCGCATTTACTTTCATTTGAATCGTAGACGAGGAATGCATAACACTTCGCAATGAATATTATATCTTATCTTGAAACATAGATATGAGATGCGATATCGCGTTTTAAGAATCATATGAACTCTATTGCTACGATACGTAGACATCTGCAATCGCTATTTCCTTGCAAGGAAGTGTCGCATTTACTTTCATTTGAATCGTAGACGAGGAATGCATAACACTTCGCAATGAGTATTATATCTTATCATGAAACATAGATATGAGATGCAATATCTCGTTTTAAGAAGCATTTGAAACCTATTGCTTCGATACGTAGACATCTGCAAACGCTATTTTCTTGCAAGGAAGTGTCGCATTTACATTCATTTGAATTGTAGACGAGGAATACATAACACTTCGCAAATCATATTATATCTTACCATGAAATATAGAAATGAGATCCGATATCGCGTTTTAAGAATCATAAGAACTCTTTTGCGACGATACGTAGACATCTGCAAACGCTATTTCCTTGCAGGGAAGTGTCGCATTTACATTCATTTGAGGTGTAAACGAGGAATACATGACACTTCGCAAATCATATTATATCTTACCATGAAACATAGAAATGAGATGCGATATCGCGTTTTAAGATGCAGCAGAAATCCATTGCTACGATACGTAGACATCAGCAAACGCTATTTCCTTGCAAGAAAGTGTCGCATTTACAATCATTTGAAGTGTAGACGACGGATATATAACACTTCGCAAATCATATTATACCTTACCATGAAACATACAAATGAGATGCGATATAGCGTTTTAAGAATCATAAGAACTCTATTGCTACGATACGTAGACGTCTGCAAACGCTAATTCCTTGCAAGGAAGTGTCGCATTTACATTCATTTGATGTGTAGACGAAGAATACATAACACTTCGCAAATCATATTATACCTTACCATGAAACATAGAAATGAGATGCGATATCGCGTTTTAAGAAGCATTAGAACTCTACTGCTACGATACCTAGACATCTGCAGACGCTACTTCCTAGCAAGGAAGTGTCGCACTTACATTCATTTGACGTGTAGACGAGGAATACATGACACTTCGCAAATCATATAATATCTTACCATGAAACGTAGAAATGAGATGCGATATCGCGTTTTAAGAATCATAAGAACTCTAATGCTACGATACGTAGACATCTGCAAACGCTATTTCCTTCTAAGGAAGTGTCGCATTTACATTCATTTGAAGTGTAGACGAGGAATACATGACACTTCGCAAATCATATTATATCTTACCATGAAACATACAAATGAGATGCGATATCGCGTTTTAAGAAGCATTAGAACTCTATTGCTACGATACGTAGACATCTGCAAACGCTATTTCCTTGCAAAGAAGTGTCGCATTTACATTCATTTGAAGTGTAGACGAGGAATACATAACATTTCGCAAATCATATTATATCTTACCATGAAACATAGAAATGAGATCCGATATCGCGTTTTAAGTATCATAAGATCTCTATTGCTACGATACGTAGACATCTGCAAACGCTATTTCCTTGCAAGGAAGTGTCGCATTTACATCCATTTGAAGTGTAGACGAGGAATACATGACACTTCGCAAATCATATTATATCTTACCATGAAACATAGAAATGAGATGCGATATCGCGTTTTAAGAAGCATTAGAACACTATTGCTACGATAGGTAGACATTTGCAAACGCTATTTCCTTGCAAGGAAGTGTCGCATTTACATTCAATTGAAGTGTAGGCGAGGAATACATAACACTTCGCAATTCATATTATATCTTACCATGAAACATAGAAATGAGATGCGATATCGCGTTTTAAGAAGCATTAGAAATCTATTGCTACGATACGTAGACATCTGCAAACGCTATTTCCTTGCAAGGAAGTGTCGCATTTACATCCATTTGAAGTGTAGACGAGGAATACATGACACTTCGCAAATCATATTATATCTTACCATGAAACATAGAAATGAGATGCGATATCGCGTTTTAAGAAGCATTAGAACACTATTGCTACGATAGGTAGACATTTGCAAACGCTATTTCCTTGCAAGGAAGTGTCGCATTTACATTCATTTGAAGTGTAGACGAGGAATACATAGCACATCGCAAATCATATTATATCTTACCATGAAACATAGAAATGAGATGCGATATCGCGTTTTAAGAATCATAAGAAATCTATTGCTACGATACGTAGACATCTGCAATCGCTATTTCCTTGCAAGGAAGTGTCGCATTTACTTTCATTTGAATCGTAGACGAGGAATGCATAACACTTCGCAATGAATATTATATCTTATCATGAAACATAGATATGAGATGCAATATCTCGTTTTAAGAAGCATTAGAACTCTAATGCTACGATACGTAGACATCAGCAAACGCTATTTCCTTGCAACGAAGTGTCGCATTTACTTTCATTCAAATCGTAGACGAGGAATGCATAACACTTCGCAATGAATATCATATCGTATCTTGAAACATAGATATGAGATGCAATATCTCGTTTTAAGAAGCATTTGAAACCTATTAATTCAATACGTAGACATCTGCAAACGCTATTTCCTTGCAAGGAAGTGTCGCATTTACATTCATTTGAAGTGTAGACAAGGAATACATAACACTTCGCAAATCATATTATACCATACCATGAAACATAGAAATGAGATGCGATATCGCGTTTTAAGAAGCATCAGAAATCCATTGCTACGATACGTAGACATCTGCAAACGCTATTTCCTTGCAAGAAAGTGTCGCATTTACTTTCATTTGAATCGTAGACGAGGAATGCATAACACTTCGCAATGAATATTATATCTTATCTTGAAACATAGATATGAGATGCGATATCGCGTTTTAAGAATCATATGAACTCTATGGCTACGATACGTAGACATCTGCAATCGCTATTTCCTTGCAAGGAAGTGTCGCATTTACATTCATTTGAAGTGTAGACGAGGAATACATAACACTTCGCAAATCATATTATATCTTACCATGAAACATAGAAATGAGATGCGATATCGCGTTTTAAGAATCATAAGAACACTATTGCTACGATACGTAGACATCTGCAAACGCTATTTCCTAGCAAGGAAGTGTCGCATTTACATTCATTTGAAGTGTAGACGAGGAATACATGATACTTCGCAAATCATATAATATCTTACCATGAAACATAGAAATGAGATGCGATATCGCGTTTTAAGAAGCATTAGAAATCTATTGCTACGATACGTAGACATCTGCAAACGCTATTCCCTAGCGAGGAAGTGTCGCATTCACATTCATTTGAAGTGTAGACGAGGAATACATAACACTTCGCAAATCATATTATATCTGACCATGAAACATAGAAATGTGATGCGATATCGCGCTTTAAGAATCATAACAACTCTATTGCTACGATACGTAGACATCTGCAAACGCTATTTCCTAGCAAGGAAGTGTCGCATTTACAATCATTTGATGTGTAGACGAGGAATACATAACACTTCGCAAATCATATTATATCTTACCATGAAACATAGAAATGAGATGCGATATCGCGTTTTAAGAAGCATTAGAACTCTATTGCTACGATACCTTGACATCTGCAGATGCTATTTCCTAGCAAGGAAGTGTCGCATTTACATTCATTTGAAGTGTAGACGAGGAATACATATCACTTCGCAAATCATATTATATCTTACCATGAAACTTAGAAATGTGATGCGATATCATGTTTTAAGAAGCATTAGAACTCTATTTCTACGATACCTAGACATCTGCAGACGCTATTTCCTAGCAAGGAAGTGTCGCATTTACTTTCATTTGAATCGTAGACGAGGAATTCATAACACTTCGCAATGAATATTATATCTTATCATGAAACGTAGATATGAGATGCAATATCGCGTTTTAAGAAGCATTTGAAATCTATTGCTTCGATACGTAGACATCTGCAAACGCTATTTCCTTGCAAGGAAGTGTCGCATTTACATTCATTTGAAGTGTAGACGAGGAATACATAACACTTCGCAAATCAAATTATATCTTACCATGAAACATAGAAATGAGATGCGATATCGCGTTTTAAGAAGCATCAGAAATCCATTGCTACGATACGTAGACATCTGCAAACGCTATTTCCTTGCAAGAAAGTGTCGCATTTACTTTCATTTGAATCGTAGACGAGGAATGCATAACACTTCGTAATGAATATTATATCTTATCTTGAAACATAGATATGAGATGCGATATCGCATTTTAAGAATCATATGAACTCTATTGCTACGATACGTAGACATCTGCAATCGCTATTTCCTTGCAAGGAAGTGTCGCATTTACTTTCATTTGAATCGTAGACGAGGAATACATAACACTTCGCAATGAATATTATATCTTATCATGAAACGTAGATATGAGATGCAATATCTCGTTTTAAGAAGCATTTGAAATCTATTGCTTCGATACGTAGACATCTGTAAACGCTATTTCCTTGCATGAAAGTGTCGCTTTTACATTCATTTGAAGTGTAGACGACGGATATATAACACTTCGCAAATCATATTATACCTTAGCATGAAACATAGAAATGAGATGCGATATCGCGTTTTAAGAATCATAAGAACTCTATTGCTACGATACGTAGACATCTGCAAACGCTATTTCCTAGCGAGGAAGTGTCGCATTCACATTCATTTGAAGTGTAGACGAGGAATACATGATACTTCGCAAATCATATTATATCTTACCATGAAACATAGAAATGAGATGCAATATCGCGTTTTAAGAATCATAAGAACTCTATTGCTACGATACGTAGACATCTGCAAACGCTATTTCCTTGCAAGGAAGTGTCGCATTTACATTCATTTGAAGTGTAGACGAGGAATACATGACACTTCGCAAATCATATTATATCTTACCATGAAACATAGAAATGAGATGCGATATCGCGTTTTAAGGAGCATCAGAAATCCATTGCTACGATACGTAGACATCTGCAAACGCTATTTCCTTGCAAGAAAGTGTCGCATTTACTTTCATTGGAATCGTAGACGAGGAATGCATAACACTTCGCAATGAATATTATATCTTATCTTGAAACATAGATATGAGATGCGATATCGCATTTTAAGAATCATATGAACTCTATTGCTACGATACGTAGACATCTGCAATCGCTATTTCCTTGCAAGGAAGTGTCGCATTTACTTTCATTTGAATCGTAGACGAGGAATACATAACACTTCGCAATGAATATTATATCTTATCATGAAACGTAGATATGAGATGCAATATCTCGTTTTAAGAAGCATTTGAAATCCATTGCTTCGATACGTAGACATCTGTAAACGCTATTTCCTTGCAAGAAAGTGTCGCATTTACATTCATTTGAAGTGTAGACGACGGATATATAACACTTCGCAAATCATATTATACCTTACCATGAAACATAGAAATGAGATGCGATATCGCGTTTTAAGAATCATAAGAACTCTATTGCTACGATACGTAGACATCTGCAAACGCTATTTCCTAGCGAAGAAGTGTCGCATTCACATTCATTTGAAGTGTAGACGAGGAACACATGATACTTCGCAAATCATATTATATCTTACCATGAAACATAGAAATGAGATGCAATATCGCGTTTTAAGAATCATAAGAACTCTATTGCTACGATACGTAGACATCTGCAAACGCTATTTCCTTGCAAGGAAGTGTCGCATTTACATTCATTTGAAGTGTAGACGAGGAATACATGACACTTCGCAAATCATATTATATCTTACCATGAAACATAGAAATGAGATGCGATATCGCGTTTTAAGGAGCATCAGAAATCCATTGCTACGATACGTAGACATCTGCAAACGCTATTTCCTTGCAAGAAAGTGTCGCATTTACTTTCATTGGAATCGTAGACGAAGAATGCATAACACTTCGCAATGAATATTATATCTTATCTTGAAACATAGATATGAGATGCGATATCGCATTTTAAGAATCATATGAACTCTATTGCTACGATACGTAGACATCTGCAATCGCTATTTCCTTGCAAGGAAGTGTCGCATTTACTTTCATTTGAATCGTAGACGAGGAATACATAACACTTCGCAATGAATATTATATCTTATCATGAAACGTAGATATGAGATGCAATATCTCGTTTTAAGAAGCATTTGAAATCCATTGCTTCGATACGTAGACATCTGTAAACGCTATTTCCTTGCAGGAAAGTGTCGCATTTACATTCATTTGAAGTGTAGACGACGGATATATAACACTTCGCAAATCATATTATACCTTACCATGAAACATAGAAATGAGATGCGATATCGCGTTTTAAGAATCATAAGAACTCTATTGCTACGATACGTAGACATCTGCAAACGCTATTTCCTAGCGAAGAAGTGTCGCATTCACATTCATTTGAAGTGTAGACGAGGAACACATGATACTTCGCAAATCATATTATATCTTACCATGAAACATAGAAATGAGATGCAATATCGCGTTTTAAGAATCATAAGAACTCTATTGCTACGATACGTAGACATCTGCAAACGCTATTTCCTTGCAAGGAAGTGTCGCATTTACATTCATTTGAAGTGTAGACGAGGAATACATGACACTTCGCAAATCATATTATATCTTACCATGAAACATAGAAATGAGATGCGATATCGCGTTTTAAGAAGCATTAGAAAGCTATTGCTAACGATACGTAGACATCTGCAAAAGCTATTTCCTAGCGAGGAAGTATCGCATTCACATTCATTTGAAGTGTAGACGAGGAATACATAACACTTCGCAAATCATGTTATATCTTACCATGAAACATGGAAATGAGATGCGATATCGAGTTTTAAGAAGCATTAGAACTCTATTGCTACGATACCTAGACATCTGCAGACGCTACTTCCTAGCAAGAAAGTGTCGCATTTACATTCATTTGAAGTGTAGACGACGGATATATAACACTTCGCAAATCATATTATACCTTACCATGAAACATAGAAATGAGGTGCGATATCGCGTTTTAAGGATCATAAGAACCCTATTGCTACGATACGTAGACATCTGCAAACGCTATTTCCTTGCAAGGAAGTGTCACATTTACATTCATTTGATATGTAGACGAGGAATACATATCACTTCGCAAATCATATTATATCTTACCATGAAACATAGAAATGAGATGCGATATCGCGTTTTAAGAGGCATTAGAACTCTACTGCTACGATACGTAGACATCTGCAAACGCTATTTCCTAGCGAGGAAGTGTCGCATTCACATTCATTTGAAGTGTAGTCGAGGAATACATAACGCTCCGCAAATCATATTATATCTTACCACGAAACATAGAAATGTGATGCGATATCGCGTTTTAAGAATCATATGAACTCTATTGCAACGATACGTAGACATCTGCAAACGCTATTTCCTAGCGAGGAAGTGTCTCATTTACATTCATTTGAAGTGTAGACGAGGAATACATGACACTTCGCTATGAATATTATATCTAATCATGAAACATAAATATGAGATGCAATATCTCGTTTTAAGAAGCATTAGAACTCTATTGCTACGATACCTAGACATCTGCAGACGCTATTTCCTAGCAAGGAAGTGTCGCATTTACATTCATTTGAAGTGTAGACGAGGAATACGTGACACTTCGCAAATCATATTATATCTTACCATGAAACATAGAAATGAGATGCGATATCGCGTTTTAAGAAGCATTAGAACTCTATTGCTACGATAGGTAGACATCTGCAAACGCTATTTCCTAGCAAGGAAGTGTCGCATTTACATTCATTTGAAGTGTAGACGAGGAATACATAACACTTCGCAAATCATATTCTATCTTACCATGAAACATAGAAATGAAATGCGAAATCGCGTTTTAAGAAGCATTAGAACTCTATTGCTACGATACCTAGACATCTGCAGACGCTATTTCCTAGCAAGGAAGTGTCGCATTTACATTCATTTGAAGTGTAGACGAGGAATACGTGACACTTCGCAAACCATATTATATGTACCATGATACATAGAAATGAGATGCGATATCGCGTTTTAAGAAGCATTAGAAATCTATTGCTACGATACGTAGACATCTGCAAACGCTATCTCCTTGCAAGGTAGTGTCGCATTTACATTCATTTGATATGTAGACGAGGAATACATAACACTTCGCAAATCATATTATATCTTACCATGAAACATAGAAATGAGATGCGATATCGCGTTTTAAGAAGCATTAGAACACTATTGCTACGATAGGTAGACATTTGCAAACGCTATTTCCTTGCAAGGAAGTGTCGCATTTACATTCATTTGAAGTGTAGACGAGGAATACATAACACTTCGCAAATCATATTATATCTTACCATGAAACATAGAAATGAGATGCGATATCGCGTTTTAAGAAGCATTAGAACCCTACTGCTACGATACGTAGACATCTGCAAACGCTATTTCCTAGCGAGGAAGTGTCGCATTCACATTCATTTGAAGTGTAGACGAGGAATACATAACACTCCGCAAATCATATTATATTTTACCATGAAACATAGAAATGTGATGCGATATCGCGTTTTAAGAATCATAAGAACTCTATTGTTACGACACGTAGACATCTGCAAACGCTATTTCCTTGCAAAGAAGTGTCGCATTTACATTCATTTGAAATGTAGACGAGGAATACATAACACTTCGCAAATCATATTATATCTTACCATGAAATATAGACATGAGATCCGATATCGCGATTTAAGAATCACAAGAACTCTATTGCTACGATACGTAGACATCTGCAAACGCTATTTCCTTGCAAGGAAGTGTTGCATTTACATTCATTTCAAGCGTGGACGAGGAATACATGACACTTCGCAAATCATATTATATCTTACCACGAAACATAGAAATGAGATGCGATATCGCGTTTTAAGAAGCATTAGAACTCTATTGCTACGATACCTAGACATCTGCAGACGCTACTTCCTAGCAAGGAAGTGTCGCATTTACATTCATTTGAAGTGTAGACGAGGAATACATGACTCTTCGCAAATCATATAATATCTTACCATGAAACGTAGAAATGAGATGCGATATCGCGTTTTAAGAATCATAAGTACTCTAATGCTACGATACGTAGACATCTGCAAACGCTATTTCCTTCCAAGGAAGTGTCGCATTTACATTAATTTGAAGTGTAGACGAGGAATACATGACACTTCGCAAATCATATTATATCTTACCATGAAACATAGAAATGTGATGCGATATCGCGTTTTAAGAAGCAGCAGAAATCCATTGCTACGATACGTAGACATCAGCAAACGCTATTTCCTTGCAAGGAAGTGTCGCATTTACATTCATTTGAAGTGTAGACGAGGAATACATAACACTCCCCAAATCATATTATATCTTACCATGAAACGTAGAAATGAGATGCGATATCGCGTTTTAAGAATCACAATAACTCTATTGCTACGATACGTAGACATCTGCAAACGCTACTTCCTTGCAAGGAAGTGTCCTATTTACATTCAGTTGATGTGTAGACGAGGAATACATAACACATCGCAAGTCATATTATATCTTACCATGAAACATAGAAATGAGATGCGATATCGCGTTTTAAGAAGCATTAGAACTCTATTGCTACGATACGTAGACATCTGCAAACGCTATTTCCTCCCAAGGAAGTGTCTCATTTACATTCATTTGAAGTGTAGACGAGGAATACATGACACTTCGCAATGAATATTATATCTAATCATGAAACATAAATATGAGATGCAATATCTCGTTTTAAGAAGCATTAGAACTCTATTGCTACGATACCTAGACATCTGCAGACGCTATTTCCTAGCAAGGAAGTGTCGCATTTACATTCATTTGAAGTGTAGACGAGGAATACGTGACACTTCGCAAATCATATTATATCTTACCATGAAACATAGAAATGAGATGCGATATCGCGTTTTAAGAAGCATTAGAACTCTATTGCTACGATAGGTAGACATCTGCAAACGCTATTTCCTAGCAAGGAAGTGTCGCATTTACATTCATTTGAAGTGTAGACGAGGAATACATAACACTTCGCAAATCATATTCTATCTTACCATGAAACATAGAAATGAAATGCGAAATCGCGTTTTAAGAAGCATTAGAACTCTATTGCTACGATACCTAGACATCTGCAGACGCTATTTCCTAGCAAGGAAGTGTCGCATTTACATTCATTTGAAGTGTAGACGAGGAATACGTGACACTTCGCAAACCATATTATATGTACCATGATACATAGAAATGAGATGCGATATCGCGTTTTAAGAAGCATTAGAAATCTATTGCTACGATACGTAGACATCTGCAAACGCTATTTCCTTGCAGGGAAGTGTCGCATTTACATTCATTTGAAGTGTAGACGAGGAATACATAACACTTCGCAAATCATATTACATCTTACCATGAAACAGAAATGAGATGCAATATCGCGTTTTAAGAAGCATTAGAACTCTATTGCTACGATACCTAGAAATCTGAAGACGTTATTTCCTAGCAAGGAAGTGTGGCATTTACATTCATTTGAAGTGTAGACGAGGAATGCATGACACTTCGCAAATCATATTATATCTTATCATGAAACATAGATATGAGATGCAATATCCCGTTTTAAGAATCATTTGAACTCTATTGCTTCGATACGCAGACATCTGCAAACGCTATTTCCTTGCAAGGAAGTGTCGCATTTACATTCATTTGATGTGTAGACGAGGAATACATAATACTTCGCAAATCATATTATACCTTACCATGAAACATAGAAATGTGATGCGATATCGCGTTTTAAGAATCATAGGAACTCTATTGCTACGATACGTAGACATCAGCAAACGCTATTTCCTTGCAAGGAAGTGTCGCATTTACATTCATTTGAAGTGTAGACGAGGAATACATGACACTTCGCAAATCATATAATATCTTACCATGAAACGTAGAAATGAGATGCGATATCGCGTTTTAAGAATCATAAGAACTCTAATGCTACGATACGTAGACATCTGCAAACGCTATTTCCTTCTAAGGAAGTGTCGCATTTACATTCATTTGAAGTGTAGACGAGGAATACATAGCACATCGCAAATCATGTTATATCTTACCATGAAACATAGAAATGAGATGCGATATCGCGTTTTAAGAATCATAAGAAATCTATTGCTACGATACGTAGACATCTGCAAACGCTATTTCCTTGCAAGGAAGTGTCGCATTTACATTCATTTCAAGCGTGGACGAGGAATACATGACACTTCGCAAATCATATTATATCTTACCATGAAACATAGAAATGAGATGCGATATCGCGTTTTAAGAATCATAAGAAATCTATTGCTACGATACGTAGACATCTGCAATCGCTATTTCCTTGCAAGGAAGTGCCGCATTCTCATTCATTTGAAGTGTAGACGAGGAATACATGACACTTCGCAAATCTTAATATATCTTACCGTGATACGTAGAAATGAGATGCGATATCGCGTTTTAAGAAGCATTAGAACTCTATTGCTACGATACGTAGACATCTGCAAACGCTACTTCCTTGCAAGGAAGTGTCCTATTTACATTCAGTTGATGTGTAGACGAGGAATACATAACACATCGCAAGTCATATTATATCTTACCATGAAACATAGAAATGAGATGCGATATCGCGTTTTAAGAATCATAAGAAATCTATTGCTACGATACGTAGACATCTGCAATCGCTATTTCCGTGCAAGGAAGTGTCGCATTTACTTTCATTTGAATCGTAGACGAGGAATGCATAACACTTCGCAATGAATATTATATCTTATCATGAAACATAGATATGAGATGCAATATCTCGTTTTAAGAAGCATTTGAAATCCATTGCTTCAATACGTAGACATCTGCAAACGCTATTTCCTTGCAAGGAAGTGTCGCATTTACATTCATTTGAAGTGTAGATAAGGAGTACATAACACTTCGCAAATCATATTATATCTTACCATGAAACATAGAAATGAGATGCGATATCGCGTTTTAAGAATCATAAGAAATCTATTGCTACGATACGTAGACATCTGCAAACGCTATTTCCTTGCAAGGTAGTGTCGCATTTACATTCATTTGAAGTGTAGACGAGGAATACATAACACTTCGCAAATCATATTATATCTTACCATGAAACATATAAATGAGATGCGATATCGCGTTTTAAGAAGCATTAGAACACTATTGCTACGATAGGTAGACATTTGCAAACGCTATTCCTTGCAAGGAAGTGTCGCATTGACATTCATTTGAAGTGTAGACGAGGAATACATAACACTTCGCAAATCATATTATATCTTACCATGAAACATAGAAATGAGATGCGATATCGCGTTTTAAGAATCATAAGAAATCTATTGCTACGATACGTAGACATCTGCAATCGCTATTTCCGTGCAAGGAAGTGTCGCATTTACTTTCATTTGAATCGTAGACGAGGAATGCATAACACTTCGCAATGAATATTATATCTTATCATGAAACATAGATATGAGATGCAATATCTCGTTTTAAGAAGCATTTGAAATCTATTGCTTCGATACGTAGACATCTGCAAACGCTATATTCTTGCAAGGAAGTGTCGCATTTACATTCATTTGAAGCGTAGACAAGGAATACATAACACTTCGCAAATCATATTATATCTTACCATGAAACATAGGAATGAGATGCGATATCGCGTTTTAAGATGCAGCAGAAATCCATTGCTACGATACGTAGACATCAGCAAACGCTATTTCCTTGCAAGAAAGTGTCGCATTTACATTCATTTGAAGTGTAGACGACGGATATATAACACTTCGCAAATCATATTATACCTTACCATGAAACATAGAAATGAGATGCGATATCACGTTTTAAGGATCATAAGAACTCTATTGCTACGATACGTAGACATCTGCAAACGCTATTTCCTTGCAAGGTAGTGTCGCATTTACATTCATTTGATATGTAGACGAGGAATACATAACACATCGCAAATCATATTATATCTTACCATGAAACATAGAAATGAGATGCGATATCGCGTTTTAAGAAGCATTAGAACACTATTGCTACGATAGGTAGACATTTGCAAACGCTATTTCCTTGCAAGGAAGTGTCGCATTTACATTCATTTGAAGTGTAGACGAGGAATACATAACACTTCGCAAATCATATTATATCTTACCATGAAACATAGAAATGAGATGCGATATCGCGTTTTAAGAAGCATTAGAACCCTACTGCTACGATACGTAGACATCTGCAAACGCTATTTCCTAGCGAGGAAGTGTCGCATTCACATTCATTTGAAGTGTAGACGAGGAATACATAACACTCCGCAAATCATATTATATTTTACCATGAAACATAGAAATGTGATGCGATATCGCGTTTTAAGAATCATAAGAACTCTATTGTTACGATACGTAGACATCTGCAAACGCTATTTCCTTGCAAAGAAGTGTCGCATTTACATTCATTTGAAGTGTAGACGAGGAATACATGACACTTCGCAAATCATATTATATCTTACGATGAAACATAGAAATGTCATGCGATATCGCGTTTTAAGAAGCATTAGAACACTATTGCTACGATAGGTAGACATTTGCAAACGCTATTTCCTTGCAAGGTAGTGTCGCATTTACATTCATTTGAATCGTAGACGAGGAATGCATAACACTTCGCAAAGAATATTATATCTTATCATGAAACATAGATATGAGATGCAATATCTCGTTTTAAGAAGCATCTGAAATCTATTGCTTCGATACGTAGACATCTGCAAACGGTATTTTCTTGCAAGGAAGTGTCGCATTTACATTCATTTGAAGCGTAGACAAGGAATACATAACACTTCGCAAATCATATTATATCTTACCATGAAACATAGAAATGAGATGCGATATCGCGTTTTAAGATGCAGCAGAAATCCATTGCTACGATACGTAGACATCAGCAAACGCTATTTCCTTGCAAGAAAGTGTCGCATTTACATTCATTTGAAGTGTAGACGACGGATATTTAACACTTCGCAAATCATATTATACCTTACCATGAAACATAGAAATGAGATGCGATATCACGTTTTAAGGATCATAAGAACTCTATTGCTACGATACGTAGACATCTGCAAACGCTATTTCCTTGCAAGGTAGTGTCGCATTTACATTCATTTGATATGTAGACGAGGAATACATAACACTTCGCAAATCATATTATATCTTACCATGAAACATAGAAATGAGATGCGATATCGCGTTTTAAGAAGCATTAGAACACTATTGCTACGATAGGTAGACATTTGCAAACGCTATTTCCTTGCAAGGAAGTGTCGCATTTACATTCATTTGAAGTGTAGACGAGGAATACATAACACTTCGCAAATCATATTATATCTTACCATGAAACATAGAAATGAGATGCGATATCGCGTTTTAAGAAGCATTAGAACCCTACTGCTACGATACGTAGACATCTGCAAACGCTATTTCCTAGCGAGGAAGTGTCGCATTCACATTCATTTGAAGTGTAGACGAGGAATACATAACACTCCGCAAATCATATTATATTTTACCATGAAACATAGAAATGTGATGCGATATCGCGTTTTAAGAATCATAAGAACTCTATTGTTACGATACGTAGACATCTGCAAACGCTATTTCCTTGCAAAGAAGTGTCGCATTTACATTCATTTGAAATGTAGACGAGGAATACATAACACTTCGCAAATCATATTATATCTTACCATGAAATATAGACATGAGATCCGATATCGCGATTTAAGAATCACAAGAACTCTATTGCTACGATACGTAGACATCTGCAAACGCTATTTCCTTGCAAGGAAGTGTCGCATTTACATTCATTTCAAGCGTGGACGAGGAATACATGACACTTCGCAAATCATATTATATCTTACCACGAAACATAGAAATGAGATGCGATATCGCGTTTTAAGAAGCATTAGAACTCTATTGCTACGATACCTAGACATCTGCAGACGCTACTTCCTAGCAAGGAAGTGTCGCATCTACATTCATTTGAAGTGTAGACGAGGAATACATGACTCTTCGCAAATCATATAATATCTTACCATGAAACGTAGAAATGAGATGCGATATCGCGTTTTAAGAATCATAAGAACTCTAATGCTACGATACGTAGACATCTGCAAACGCTATTTCCTTCCAAGGAAGTGTCGCATTTACATTCATTTGAAGTGTAGACGAGGAATACATGACACTTCGCAAATCATATTATATCTTACCATGAAACATAGAAATGAGATGCGATATCGCGTTTTAAGAAGCAGCAGAAATCCATTGCTACAATACGTAGACATCAGCAAACGCTATTTCCTTGCAAGGAAGTGTCGCATTTACATTCATTTGAAGTGTAGACGAGGAATACATGATACATCGCAAATCATATCATATCTTACCATGAAACATAGAAATGGGATGCGATATCGCGTTTTAAGAAGCATTAGAACACTATTGTTACGATACGTAGATATTTGCAAACGCTATTTCCTAGCAAAGAAGTGTCGCATTTACATTCATTTGAAGTGTTGACGAGGAATACATAACACTTCGCAAATCATATTATATCATACCATGAAACACAGAAATGAGATGCGATATCGTGTTTTAAGAAGCATTAGAACTCTATTGCTACGATACCTAGACATCTGCAGACGCTATTTCCTTGCAAGGAAGTGTCGCATTTACATTCATTTGAATCGTAGACAAGGAATGCATAACACTTCGCAATGAATATTATATCTTATCATGAAACATAGATATGAGATGCAATATCTCGTTTTAAGAAGCATTTGAACTCTATTGCTTCGAAACGTAGACATCTGCAAACGCTATTTCCTTGCAAGGAAGTGTCGCATTTACATTCATTTGAAGTGTAGACGAGGAATACATGATACATCGCAAATCATATCATATCTTACCATGAAACATAGAAATGAGGTGCGATATCGCGTTTTAAGAAGCATTAGAACACTATTGTTACGATACGTAGATATTTGCAAACGCTATTTCCTAGCAAAGAAGTGTCGCATTTACATTCATTTGAAGTGTAGACGAGGAATACATAACACTTCGCAAATCATATTATATCATACCATGAAACATAGAAATGAGATGCGATATCGTGTTTTAAGAAGCATTAGAACTCTATTGCTACGATACCTAGACATCTGCAGACGCTATTTCCTAGCAAGGAAGTGTCGCATTTACATTCATTTGAAGTGTAGACGAGGAATACATGATACTTCGCAAATCATATTATATCTTATCATGAAACATAGATATGAGATGCAATATCTCGTTTTAAGAAGCATTTGAACTCTATTGCTTCGATACGTAGACATCTGCAAACGCTACTTCCTTGCAAGGAAGTGTCGCATTTACATTCAGTTGATGTGTAGACGAGGAATACATAACACATCGCAAGTCATATTATATCTTACCATGAAACATAGAAATGAGATGCGATATCGCGTTTTAAGAAGCATTAGAACTCTATTGCTACGATACGTAGACATCTGCAAACGCTATTTCCTCCCAAGGAAGTGTCTCATTTACATTCATTTGAAGTGTAGACGAGGAATACATGACACTTCGCAATGAATATTATATCTAATCATGAAACATAAATATGAGATGCAATATCTCGTTTTAAGAAGCATTAGAACTCTATTGCTACGATACCTAGACATCTGCAGAAGCTATTTCCTAGCAAGGAAGTGTCGCATTTACATTCATTTGAAGTGTAGACGAGGAATACGTGACACTTCGCAAATCATATTATATCTTACCATGAAACATAGAAATGAGATGCGATATCGCGTTTTAAGAAGCATTAGAACTCTATTGCTACGATAGGTAGACATCTGCAAACGCTATTTTCTAGCAAGGAAGTGTCGCATTTACATTCATTTGAAGTGTAGACGAGGAATACATAACACTTCGCAAATCATATTCTATCTTACCATGAAACATAGAAATGAAATGCGATATCGCGTTTTAAGAAGCATTAGAACTCTATTGCTACGATACCTAGACATCTGCAGACGCTATTTCCTAGCAAGGAAGTGTCGCATTTACATTCATTTGAAGTGTAGACGAGGAATACGTGACACTTCGCAAACCATATTATATGTACCATGATACATAGAAATGAGATGCGATATCGCGTTTTAAGAAGCATTAGAAATCTATTGCTACGATACGTAGACATCTGCAAACGCTATTTCCTTGCAGGGAAGTGTCGCATTTACATTCATTTGAAGTGTAGACGAGGAATACATAACACTTCGCAAATCATATTACATCTTACCATGAAACAGAAATGAGATGCAATATCGCGTTTTAAGAAGCATTGGAACTCTATTGCTACGATACCTAGAAATCTGAAGACGCTATTTCCTAGCAAGGAAGTGTGGCATTTACATTCATTTGAAGTGTAGACGAGGAATGCATGACACTTCGCAAATCATATTATATCTTATCATGAAACATAGATATGAGATGCAATATCCCGTTTTAAGAATCATTTGAACTCTATTGCTTCGATACGCAGACATCTGCAAACGCTATTTCCTTGCAAGGAAGTGTCGCATTTACATTCATTTGATGTGTAGACGAGGAATACATAATAGTTCGCAAATCATATTATACCTTACCATGAAACATAGAAATGAGATGCGATATCGCGTTTTAAGAATCATAGGAACTCTATTGCTACGATACGTAGACATCTGCAAACGCTATTTCCTTGCAGGGAAGTGTCGCATTTACATTCATTTGAAGTGTAGACGAGGAATACATAACACTTCGCAAATTATATTATATTTTACCATGAAACATAGAAATGAGATGCGATATCGCGTTTTAAGAAGCATTAGAACTCTAATGCTGCGATACCTAGACATCTGCAGACGCTATTTCCTTCCAAGGAAGTGTCGCATTTACATTCATTTGAATCGTAGACGAGGAATGCATAACACTTCGCAATGAATATTACATCTTACCATGAAACATAGAAATGAGATGCGATATCGCGTTTTAAGAAGCATTAGAACACTACTGCTACGATAGGTAGACATATGCAGACGCTATTTCCTTGCAAGGAAGTGTCGCAGTTGCATTCATTTGAAGTGTAGACGAGGAATACATAACACTCTGCAAATCATGTTATATCTTACCATGAAACATAGAAATGAGATGCGATATCGCGTTTTAAGAATCATAAGATCTCTACTGCTACGATACGTAGACATCTGCAATCGCTATTTCCTTGCAAAGAAGTGTCGCATTTACATTCATTTGAAGTGTAGCCGAGGAATACTTAACACTTCGCAAATCGTATTATATCTTACCATGAAACATAGAAATGAGATGCGATATCGCGTTTTAAGAATCATAAGAACTCTATTGCTACGATACGTAGACATCTGCAAACGCTATTTCCTTGCAAGGAAGTGTCGCATTTACATTCATTTGAAGTGTAGACGAGGAATACATAACACTTCGCAAATCATATTATATCTTACCATGAAACATAGAAATGAGATGCGATATCGCGTTTTAAGAATCATAAGAACTCTACTGCTACGATACGTGGACATCTGCAATCGCTATTTTCTTGCAAAAAAGTGTTGCATTTACATTCATTTGAAGTGTAGCCGAGGAATACATAACACTTCGCAAATCGTATTATATCTTACCATGAACCATAGAAATGAGATGCGATATCGCGTTTTAAGAAGCATTAGAACACTACTGCTACGATACGTAGACATCTGCAATCGCTATTTTCCTGCAAAAAAGTGTCGCATTTACATTCATTTGAAGTGTAGCAGGGGAATACATGACACTTCGCCAATCATATTATATCCTACCATGAAACATAGAAATGAGATGCGATATCGCGTTTTAAGAAGCATTAGAACTCTATTGCTACGATACGTAGAAATCTGCAAACGCTATTTCCTTGCAAGGAAGTGTCGAATTTACATTCATTTGAATCGTAGACGAGGAATGCATAACACTTCGCAATGAATATTATATCTTATCATGAAACATAGATATGAGATGCAATATCTCGTTTTAAGAAGCATTTGAACTCTATTGCTTCGATACGTAGACATCTGCAAACGCTATTTCCTTGCAAGGAAGTGTCGCATTTACATTCATTTGAAGTGTAGACGAGGAATGCATAACACTTCGCAAATCATATTATATCTTACCATGAAACATAGAAATGAGATGCGATATCGCGTTTTAAGAAGTATTAGAACACTACTGCTACGATAGGTAGACATTTGCAAACGCTATTTCCTTGCAAGGAAGTGTCGCATTTGCATTCATTTGAAGTGTAGACGAGGAATACATAACACTCCGCAAATCATATTATATCTTACCATGAAACATAGAAATGAGATGCGATATCGCGTTTTAAGAATCATAAGAACTCTACTGCTACGATACGTAGACATCTGCAATCGCTATTTCCTTGCAACGAAGTGTCGCATTTACATTCATTTGAAGTGTAGCCGAGGAATACATAACACTTCGCAAATCGTATTATATCTTGCCATGAAACATAGAAATGAGATGCGATATCGCGTTTTAAGAATCATAAGAACTCTATTGCTACGATACGTAGACATCTGCAAACGCTATTTCCTTGCAAGGAAGTGTCGCATTTACATTCATCTGAATCGTAGACGAGGAATGCATAACACTTCGCAAATCGTATTATATCTTACCATGAAACATAGAAATGGGATGCGATATCGCGTTTTAAGAAGCATTTGAACTCTATTGCTTCGATACGTAGACATCTGCAAACGCTATTACCTAGCGAGGAAGTGTCGCATTCGCATTCATTTGAAGTGTAGACGAGGAATACATAACACTTCGCAAATCATATTGTATTTTACCATGAAACATAGAAATGAGATGCGATATCGCGTTTTAAGAAGCATTAGAACTCTACTGCTACGATACGCAGACATCTGCAAACGCTATTTCCTAGCGAGGAAGTGTCACATTCACATTCATTTGAAGTGTAGACGAGGAATACCTAACACTTCGCAAATCATATTATATCTTACCATGAAACATAGAAATGAGATGCGATATCGCGTTTTAAGAAGCATTAGAACACTACTGCTACGATAGGTAGACATTTGCAAACGCTATTTCCTTGCAAGGAAGTGTCGCAATTGCATTCATTTGAAGTGTAGACGAGGAATACATAACACTCCGCAAATCATATTATATCTTACCATGAAACATAGAAATGAGATGCGATATCGCGTTTTAAGAATCATAAGATCTCTACTGCTACGATACGTAGACATCTGCAATCGCTATTTCCTTGCAAAGAAGTGTCGCATTTACATTCATTTGAAGTGTAGCCGAGGAATACATAACACTTCGCAAATCGTATTATATCTTACCATGAAACATAGAAATGAGATGCGATATCGCGTTTTAAGAATCATAAGAACTCTATTGCTACGATACGTAGACATCTGCAAACGCTATTTCCTTGCAAGGAAGTGTCGCATTTACATTCATTTGAAGTGTAGACGAGGAATACATAACACTTCGCAAATCATATTATATCTTACTATGAAACATAGAAATGAGATGCGATATCGCGTTTTAAGAATCATAAGAACTCTACTGCTACGATACGTAGACATCTGCAATCGCTATTTCCTTGCAACGAAGTGTCGCATTTACATTCATTTGAAGTGTAGCCGAGGAATACATAACACTTCGCAAATCATATTATATCTTACCATGAAACATAGAAATGAGATGCGATATCGCGTTTTAAGAAGCATTAGAACACTACTGCTACGATAGGTAGACATTTGCAAACGCTATTTCCTTGCAAGGAAGTGTCGCAATTGCATTCATTTGAAGTGTAGACGAGGAATACATAACACTCCGCAAATCATATTATATCTTACCATGAAACATAGAAATGAGATGCGATATCGCGTTTTAAGAATCATAAGATCTCTACTGCTACGATACGTAGACATCTGCAATCGCTATTTCCTTGCAAAGAAGTGTCGCATTTACATTCATTTGAAGTGTAGCCGAGGAATACATAACACTTCGCAAATCGTATTATATCTTACCATGAAACATAGAAATGAGATGCGATATCGCGTTTTAAGAATCATAAGAACTCTATTGCTACGATACGTAGACATCTGCAAACGCTATTTCCTTGCAAGGAAGTGTCGCATTTACATTCATTTGAAGTGTAGACGAGGAATACATAACACTTCGCAAATCATATTATATCTTACCATGAAACATAGAAATGAGATGCGATATCGCGTTTTAAGAATCATAAGAACTCTACTGCTACGATACGTAGACATCTGCAATCGCTATTTTCTTGCAAAAAAGTGTCGCATTTACATTCATTTGAAGTGTAGCCGAGGAATACATAACACTTCGCAAATCGTATTATATCTTACCATGAAACATAGAAATGAGATGCGATATCGCGTTTTAAGAAGCATTAGAACTCTACTGCTACGATACGTAGACATCTGCAATCGCTATTTTCCTGCAAAAAAGTGTCGCATTTACATTCATTTGAAGTGTAGCCGAGGAATACATAACACTTCGCAAATCGTATTATATCTTACCATGAAACATAGAAATGAGATGCGATATCGCGTTTTAAGAAGCATTAGAACTCTATTGCTACGATCCGTAGACATCTGCAAACGCTATTTCCTTGCAAGGAAGTGTCGCATTTACATTCATTCGAATCGTAGACGAGGAATGCATATCACTTCGCAATGAATATTATATCTTATAATGAAACATAGATATGAGATGCAATATCTCGTTTTAAGAAGCATTTGAACTCTATTGTTTCGATACGTAGACATCTGCAAACGCTATTTCCTTGCAAGGAAGTGTCGCATTTACATTCATTTGAAGTGTAGACGAGGAATGCATAACACTTCGCAATGAATATTATATCTTGCCATGAAACATAGAAATGAGATGCGATGTCGCGTTTTAAGAAGCATTAGAACTCTATTGCTACGATACCTAGACATCTGCAGACGCCATTTCCTAGCAAGGAAGTGTCGCATTTACATCCATTTGAAGTGTAGACGAGGAATACATGACACTTCGCAAATCATATTATATCTTACCATGAAACGTAGAAATGAGATGCGGTATCGCGTTTTAAGAAGCATTAGAAATCTATTGCTACGATACGTAGACGTCTGCAAAGGCTATTTCCTAGCGAGGAAGTGTCGCATTCACATTCATTTGAAGTGTAGACGAGGAATACATAACACTTCGCAAATCATATTATATCTTACCATGAAACATAGAAATGAGATGCGATATCGCGTTTTAAGAATCATAAGAACTCTATTGCTACGATACGTAGACATCTGCAAACGCTAATTCCTTGCAAGGAAGTGTCGCATTTACCTTCATTTGACGTGTAGACGAGGAATACATGATACTTCGCAAATCATATTATATCTTACCATGAAATATAGAAACGAGATGCGATATCGCGTTTTAAGAAGCATTAGAACACTATTGCTACGATAGATAGACATTTGCAAACGCTATTTCCTAGCAAAGAAGTGTCGCATTTTCATTCATTTGAAGTGTAGGCGAGGAATACATAACACTTCGCAAATCATATTATATCTTACCGTGAAACATAGAAATGAGATGCGATATCGCGTTTTAAGAATGATATGAACTCTATTGCTACGGTACGTAGACATCTGCAATCGCTACAACCTTGCAAGGAAGTGTCGCATTTACTTTCATTTGAATCGTAGACGAGGAATACATAACACTTCGCAAATCGTATTATATCTTACCATGAAACATAGAAATGAGATGCGATATCGCGTTTTAAGAATCATAAGAACTCTATTGCTACGATACGTAGACATCTGCAAACGCTATTTCCTTGCAAGGAAGTGTCGCATTTACATTCATTTGAAGTGTAGACGAGGAATACATAACACTTCGCAAATCATATTATATCTTACCATGAAACATAGAAATGAGATGCGATATCGCGTTTTAAGAATCATAAGAACTCTACTGCTACGATACGTAGACATCTGCAATCGCTATTTTCTTGCAAAAAAGTGTCGCATTTACATTCATTTGAAGTGTAGCCGAGGAATACATAACACTTCGCAAATCGTATTATATCTTACCATGAAACATAGAAATGAGGTGCGATATCGCGTTTTAAGAATCATAAGATCTCTACTGCTACGATACGTAGACATCTGCAATCGCTATTTCCTTGCAAAGAAGTGTCGCATTTACATTCATTTGAAGTGTAGCCGAGGAATACATAACACTTCGCAAATCGTATTATATCTTACCATGAAACATAGAAATGAGATGCGATATCGCGTTTTAAGAATCATAAGAACTCTATTGCTACGATACGTAGACATCTGCAAACGCTATTTCCTTGCAAGGAAGTGTCGCATTTACATTCATTTGAAGTGTAGACGAGGAATACATAACACTTCGCAAATCATATTATATCTTACTATGAAACATAGAAATGAGATGCGATATCGCGTTTTAAGAATCATAAGAACTCTACTGCTACGATACGTAGACATCTGCAATCGCTATCTCCTTGCAACGATGTGTCGCATTTACATTCATTTGAAGTGTAGCCGAGGAATACATAACACTTCGCAAATCATATTATATCTTACCATGAAACATAGAAATGAGATGCGATATCGCGTTTTAAGAAGCATTAGAACACTACTGCTACGATAGGTAGACATTTGCAAACGCTATTTCCTTGCAAGGAAGTGTCGCAATTGCTTTCATTTGAAGTGTAGACGAGGAATACATAACACTCCGCAAATCATATTATATCTTACCATGAAACATAGAAATGAGATGCGATATCGCGTTTTAAGAAGCATTAGAACTCTATTGCTACGATCCGTAGACATCTGCAAACGCTATTTCCTTGCAAGGAAGTGTCGCATTTACATTCATTCGAATCGTAGACGAGGAATGCATATCACTTCGCAATGAATATTATATCTTATAATGAAACATAGATATGAGATGCAATATCTCGTTTTAAGAAGCATTTGAACTCTATTGTTTCGATACGTAGACATCTGCAAACGCTATTTCCTTGCAAGGAAGTGTCGCATTTACATTCATTTGAAGTGTAGACGAGGAATGCATAACACTTCGCAATGAATATTATATCTTGCCATGAAACATAGAAATGAGATGCGATGTCGCGTTTTAAGAAGCATTAGAACTCTATTGCTACGATACCTAGACATCTGCAGACGCTATTTCCTAGCAAGGAAGTGTCGCATTTACATCCATTTGAAGTGTAGACGAGGAATACATGACACTACGCAAATCATGTTATATCTTACCATGAAACGTAGAAATGAGATGCGGTATCGCGTTTTAAGAAGCATTAGAAATCTATTGCTACGATACGTAGACGTCTGCAAACGCTATTTCCTAGCGAGGAAGTGTCGCATTCACATTCATTTGAAGTGTAGACGAGGAATACATAACACTTCGCAAATCATATTATATCTTACCATGAAACATAGAAATGAGATGCGATATCGCGTTTTAATAATCATAAGAACTCTATTGCTACGATACGTAGACATCTGCAAACGCTAATTCCTTGCAAGGAAGTGCCGCATTTACATTCATTTGAATCGTAGCCGAGGAATGCATAACACTTCGCAATGAATATTATATCTTATCATGAAACATAGATATGAGATGCAATATCTCGTTTTAAGAAGCATTAGAACTCTATTGCTACGATACCTAGACATCTGCAGACGCTATTTCCTAGCAGGGAAGTGTCGCATTTACTTTCATTTGAAGTGTAGACGAGGAATACATGATACTTCGCAAATGATATTATATCTTACCATGAAACATAGAAATGAGATGCGATATCGCGGTTTAAGAAGCATTTGAAATCTATTGCTACGATACGTAGACATCTGCAATCGCTATTTCCTTGCAAGGAAGTGTCGCATTTACTTTCATTTGAATCGTAGACGAAGAATACATGACACTTCGCAAATCATATTATATCTTACCATGAAACGTAAAAATGAGATGCAATATAGCGTTCTAAGAATCATAAGAACTCTATTGCTACGATACGTAGACATCTGCAAACGCTATTTCCTTACAAGGAAGTGTCGCATTTGCATTCATTTGAAGTGTAGACGAGGAATACATAACACTCCGCAAATCATATTATATCTTACCATGAAACATAGAAGTGAGATGCGATATCGCGTTTTAAGAATCATAAGAACTCTACTGCTAGGATACGTAGACATCTGCAATCGCTATTTCCTTGCAACGAAGTGTCGCATTTGCATTCATTTGAAGTGTAGACGAGGAATACATAACACTTCGCAAATCATATTACATCTTACCATGAAACATAGAAATGAGATGCGATATCGCGTTTTAAGAAGCATTAGAACACTATTGCTACGATAGGTAGACATTTGCAAACGCTATTTCCTTGCAAGGAAGTGTCGCATTTACATTCATTTGAAGTGTAGACGAGGAATACATGACACTTCGCAAATCATATTATATCTTATCATGAAACATAGAAATGAGATGCGATAACGCGTTTTAAGAATCTTAAGATCTCTACTGCTACGATAGGTAGACATCTGCAAACGCTATTTCCTTGCAAGGAAGTGTCGCATTTACATTCATTTGAAGTGTAGAGGAGGAATTAATAACACTTCGCAAATCATATTACATCTTACCATGAAACAGAAATAAGATGCAATATCGCGTTTTAAGAAGCATTAGAACTCTATTGCTACGATACCTAGAAATCTGAAGACGCTATTTCCTAGCAAGGAAGTGTGGCATTTACATTCATTTGAAGTGTAGACGAGGAATGCATGACACTATCGCAAATCATATTATATCTTACCATGAAACATAGAAATGAGATGCGATATCGCGTTTTAAGAATCTTAAGATCTCTACTGCTACGATACGTAGACATCTGCAATCGCTATTTCCTTGCAAAGAAGTGTCGCATTTACATTCATTTGAAGTGTAGCCGAGGAATACATAACACTTCGCAAATCGTATTATATCTTACCATGAAACATAGAAATGAGATGCGATATCGCGTTTTAAGAATCGTAAGAACTCTATTGCTACGATACGTAGACATCTGCAAACGCTATTTCCTAGCGAGGAAGTATCGCATTTACATTCATTTGAATCGTAGACGAGGAATGCATAACACTTCGCAATGAATATTATATCTTATGATGAAACATAGATATGAGATGCAATATCTCGTTTTAAGGAGCATTTGAACTCTATTGCTTCGATACGTGGACATCTGCAATCGCTATTTCCTTGCAAGGAAGTGTCGCATTTACATTCATTTGAAGTGTAGCCGAGGAATACATAACACCTTCACAAATCGTATTATATCTTACCATGAAACATAGAAATGAGATGCGATATCGCGTTTTAAGGAGCATTAGAACTCAACTGCTACGATACGTAGACATCTGCAAACGCTATTTCCTTGCGAGGAAGTCACATTCACATTCATTTGAAGTGTAGACGAGGAATACATAACACTTCGCAAATCATGTTTTATCTTACCATGAAACATAGAAATGAGATTCGATATCGCTTTTTAAGAATGATATGAACTCTATTGCTACAGTACGTAGACATGTGCAATCGCTACTACCTTGCAAGGAAGTGTCGCATTTACTTTCATTTGAATCGTAGACGAGGAATACATGACACTTCGCAGTGAATATTATATCTTATCATGAAACATAGATATGAGATGCAATATCTCGTTTTAAGAAGCATTTGAACTCTATTGCTTCGATACGTAGACATCTGCTAACGCTATTTCCATGCAAGGAAGTGTCGCATTTACATTCATTTGAAGTGTCGACGAGGAATACATGATACTTCGCAAATCATATTATATCTTACCATGAAACATAGGAATGAGATGTGATATCGCGTTTTAAGAAGCATTTGAACTCTATTGCTTCGATACGTAGACATCTTGCAAACGCTATTTCCTTGCAAGGAAGTGTCGCATTTACATTCATTTGATGTGTAGACGAGGAATACATGACACTTCGCAAATCATATTATATCTTATCATGAAACATAGAAATGAGATGCGATATCGCGCTTTAAGAAGCATTAGAAATCCATTGCTACGGTACGTAGACTTCTGCAAACGCTATTTCCTTGCAAGAAAGTGTCGCATTTACATTCATTTGAAGTGTAGACGACGGATACATAACACTTCGCAAATCATATTATACCTTACCATGAAACATAGAAATGAGATGCGATATCGCGTTTTAAGAATCATAAGAACTCTATTGCAACGATACGTAGACATCTGCAAACGCTATTTCCTTGCAAGCAAGTGTCGCAATTACATTCATTTGATGTGTAGACGAGGAATACATAACACTTCGCAAATCATATTATATTTTACCATGAAACATAGAAATGAGATGCGATATCGCGTTTTAAGAAGCATTAGAACTCAACTGCTACGATACGTAGACATCTGCAAACGCTATTTCCTAGCGAGGAAGTGTCGCATTTGCATTCATTTGAAGTGTAGACGAGGAATACATAACACTCCGCAAATCATATTATATCTTACCATGAAACATAGAAATGAGATTCGATATCGCGTTTTAAGAATCATAAGAACTCTACTGCTACGATACGTAGACATCTGCAGTCGCTATTTCCTTGCAAAGAAGTGTCGCATTTACATTCATTTGAAGTGTAGCCGAGGAATACATAACACTTCGCAAATCGTATTATATCTTACCATGAAACATAGAAATGAGATGCGATATCGCGTTCTAAGAAGCATTAGAACTCTATTGCTACGATCCGTAGACATCTGCAAACGCTATTTCCTTGCAAGGAAGTGTCGCATTTACATTCATTTGAATCGTAGACGAGGAATGCATAACACTTCGCAATGAATATTATATCTTATCATGAAACATAGATATGAGATGCAATATCTCGTTTTAAGAAGCATTTGAACTCTATTGCTTCGATACGTGGACATCTGCAATCGCTATTTCCTTGCAAAGAAGTGTCGCATTTACATTCATTTGAAGTGTAGCCGAGGAATACATAACACTTCGAAAGTCGTATTATATCTTACCATGAAACATAGAAATGAGATGCGATATCGCGTTTTAAGAAGCATTTGAACTCTATTGCTTCGATACGTAGACATCTGCAAATGCTATTTCCTTGCAAGGAAGTGTCGCATTTACATTCATTTGAATCGTAGACGAGGAATGCATAACACTTCGCAATGAATATTATATCTTATCATGAAACATATATATGAGATGCAATATCTCGTTTTAAGAAGCATTTGAACTCTATTGCTTCGATACGTAGACATCTGCAAACACTATTTCCTAGCGAGGAAGTGTCGCATTCACATTCATTTGAAGTGTAGACGAGGAATACATAACACTTCGCAAATCATATTGTATCTTACCATGACACATAAAAATGAGATGCGATATCGCGTTTTAAGAATCATAAGAACTCTATTGCTACGATACGTAGACATCTGCAAACGCTATTTCCTTGCAAGGAAGTGTCGCATTTACATTCATCTGAATCGTAGACGAGGAATGCATAACACTTCGCAATGAATATTATATCTTGTCATGAAACATAGATATGAGGTGCAATATCTCGTTTTAAGAAGCATCAGAAATCCATTGCTAAGATACGTAGACATCTGCAAACGCTATTTCCCTGCAAGAAAGTGTCGCATTTACATTCATTTGAAGTGTAGACGACGGATACATAACACTTCGCAAATCATGTTTTATCTTACCATGAAACATAGAAATGAGATGCGATATCGCTTTTTAAGAATGATATGAACTCTATTGCTACGATACGTAGACATGTGCAGTCGCTACTACCTTGCAAGGAAGTGTCGCATTTACTTTCATTTGAATCGTAGACGAGGAATACAAGACACTTCGCAATGAATATTATATCTTATCATGAAACATAGATATGAGATGCAATTTCGCGTTTTAAGAATCATAAGAACTCTATTCCTACGATACGTAGACATCTGCAAACGCTATTTCCTTGCAAGGAAGTGTCGCATTTACATTCATTTGAAGCGTGGACGTGGAATACATGACACTTCGCATATCATATTATATCTTACCATGAAACATAGAAATGAGATGCGATATCGCGTTTTAAGAAGCATCAGAAATCCATTGCTACGATACGTAGACATCTGCAAACGCTATTTCCTTGCAAGAAAGTGTCGCATTTACATTCATTTTAAGTGTAGACGAGGAATACATAACACTTCCCAAATCATATTATACCTTACCATGAAACATAGAAATGAGATGCGATATCGCGTTTTAAGAAGCACTAGAACTCTACTGCTACGATACGCAGACATCTGCAAACGCTATTTCCTAGCGAGGAAGTGTCACATTCACATTCATTTGAAGTGTAGACGAGGAATACATAACACTTCGCAAATCATATTATATCTTACCATGAAACGTAAAAATGAGATGCAATATAGCGTTCTAAGAATCATAAGAACTCTATTGCTACGATACGTACACATCTGCAAACGCTATTTCCTTGCAAGGAAGTGTCGCATTTACATTCATTTGAATCGTAGACGAGGAATGCATAACACTTCGCAAATCATATTATATCTTACCATGAAACATAGAAATGAGATGCGATATCGCGTTTTAAGAAGCATTAGAACTCTGTTGCTACGATACGTAGACATCTGCAAACGCTATTTCCTTGCAAGGAAGTGTCGCATTTACTTTCATTTGAATCGTAGACGAGGCATACATGACACTTCGCAAATCATATTATATCTTACCATGAAACATAGAAATGAGATGCGATATCGCGTTTTAAGAAGCATCAAAAATCCATTGCTACGATACGTAGACATCTGCAAACGCTATTTCCTAGCGAGGAAGTGTCACATTCACATTCATTTGAAGTGTAGACGAGGAATACATAACACTTCGCAAATCATATTATATCTTACCATGAAACATAGAAATGAGATGCGATTTCGCGTTTTAAGAAGCATTAGAACTCTATTGCTACGATACGTAGACATCTGCAAATGCTATTTCCTTGCAAGGAAGTGTCGCATTTACATTCATTTGAATCGTAGACGAGGAATGCATAACACTTCGCAATGAATATTATATCTAATCATGAAACATATATATGAGATGCAATATCTCGTTTTAAGAAGCATTTGAACTCTATTGCTTCGATACGTAGACATCTGCAAACACTATTTCCTAGCGAGGAAGTGTCGCATTCACATTCATTTGAAGTGTAGACGAGGAATACATAACACTTCGCAAATCATATTGTATCTTACCATGACACATAGAAATGAGATGCGATATCGCGTTTTAAGAATCATAAGAACTCTATTGCTACGATACGTAGACATCTGCAAACGCTATTTCCTTGCAAGGAAGTGTCGCATTTACATTCATCTGAATCGTAGACGAGGAATGCATAACACTTCGCAATGAATATTATATCTTGTCATGAAACATAGATATGAGGTGCAATATCTCGTTTTAAGAAGCATCAGAAATCCATTGCTAAGATACGTAGACATCTGCAAACGCTATTTCCCTGCAAGAAAGTGTCGCATTTACATTCATTTGAAGTGTAGACGACGGATACATAACACTTCGCAAATCATATTATACCTTACCACGAAACATAGAAATGAGATGCGATATCGCGTTATAAGTATCATAAGAACTCTATTGCAACGATACGTAGACATCTGCAAACGCTATTTCCTTGCAAGGAAGTGTCGCATTTACATTCACTTGATGTGTAGACGAGGAATACATAACACTTCGCAAATCATATTATATCTTACCATGAAACATAGAAATGAGATGCGATATCGCGTTTTAAGAAGCATTAGAACTCAACTTGCTACGATACGTAGACATCTGCAAACGCTATTTCCTAGCGAGGATGTGTCGCATTTGCATTCATTTGTATTGTAGACGAGGAATACATAACACTCCGCAAATCATATTATATCTTACCATGAAACATAGAAATGAGATGCGATATCGCGTTTTAAGAATCATAAGAACTCTACTGCTGCGATACGTAGACATCTGCAGTCGCTATTTCCTTGCAAAGAAGTGTCGCATTTACATTCATTTGAAGTGTAGACGAGGAATACATAACACTCCGCAAATCATATTGTATCTTACCATGAAACATAGAAATGAGATGCGATATCGCGTTTTAAGAAGCATTAGAACTCTACTGCTACGATACGCAGGCATCTGCAAACGCTATTTCCTAGCGAGGAAGTCACATTCACATTCATTTGAAGTGTAGACGAGGAATACATAACACTTCGCAAATCATGTTTTATCTTACCATGAAACATAGAAATGAGATGCGATATCGCTTTTTAAGAATGATATGAACTCTATTGCTACGATACGTAGACATGTGCAGTCGCTACTACCTTGCAAGGAAGTGTCGCATTTACTTTCATTTGAATCGTAGACGAGGAATACATGACACTTCGCAATGAATATTATATCTTATCATGAAACATAGATATGAGATGCAATATCGCGTTTTAAGAATCATAAGAACTCTATTGCTACGATACGTAGACATCTGCAAACGCTATTTCCTTGCAAGGAAGTGTCGCATTTACATTCATTTGAAGCGTGGACGTGGAATACATGACACTTCGCATATCATATTATATCTTACCATGAAACATAGAAATGAGATGCGATATCGCGTTTTAAGAAGCATCAGAAATCCATTGCTACGATACGTAGACATCTGCAAACGCTATTTCCTTGCAAGAAAGTGTCGCATTTACATTCATTTGAAGTGTAGACGAGGAATACATAACACTTCCCAAATCATATTATACCTTACCATGAAACATAGAAATGAGATGCGATATCGCGTTTTAAGAAGCATTAGAACTCTACTGCTACGATACGCAGACATCTGCAAACGCTATTTCCTAGCGAGGAAGTGTCACATTCACATTCATTTGAAGTGTAGACAAGGAATACATAACACTTCGCAAATCATATTATATCTTACCATGAAACGTAAAAATGAGATGCAATATAGCGTTCTAAGAATCATAAAAACTCTATTGCTACGATACGTACACATCTGCAAACGCTATTTCCTTGCAAGGAAGTGTCGCATTTACATTCATTTGAATCGTACACGAGGAATGCATAACACTTCGCAATGAATATTATATCTTATCATGAAACATAGATATGAGATGCAATATCTCGTTTTAAGAAGCATTAGAACTCTATTGCAACGATACGTAGACATCTGCAAACGCTATTTCCTTGCAAGGAAGTGTCGCATTTACATTCACTTGATGTGTAGACGAGGAATACATAACACTTCGCAAATCATATTATATCTTACCATGAAACATAGAAATGAGATGCGATATCGCGTTTTAAGAAGCATTAGAACTCAACTTGCTACGATACGTAGACATCTGCAAACGCTATTTCCTAGCGAGGATGTGTCGCATTTGCATTCATTTGTATTGTAGACGAGGAATACATAACACTCCGCAAATCATATTATATCTTACCATGAAACATAGAAATGAGATGCGATATCGCGTTTTAAGAATCATAAGAACTCTACTGCTGCGATACGTAGACATCTGCAGTCGCTATTTCCTTGCAAAGAAGTGTCGCATTTACATTCATTTGAAGTGTAGACGAGGAATACATAACACTCCGCAAATCATATTGTATCTTACCATGAAACATAGAAATGAGATGCGATATCGCGTTTTAAGAAGCATTAGAACTCAACTTGCTACGATACGTAGACATCTGCAAACGCTATTTCCTAGCGAGGATGTGTCGCATTTGCATTCATTTGTATTGTAGACGAGGAATACATAACACTCCGCAAATCATATTATATCTTACCATGAAACATAGAAATGAGATGCGATATCGCGTTTTAAGAATCATAAGAACTCTACTGCTGCGATACGTAGACATCTGCAGTCGCTATTTCCTTGCAAAGAAGTGTCGCATTTACATTCATTTGAAGTGTAGACGAGGAATACATAACACTCCGCAAATCATATTGTATCTTACCATGAAACATAGAAATGAGATGCGATATCGCGTTTTAAGAAGCATTAGAACTCTACTGCTACGATACGCAGGCATCTGCAAACGCTATTTCCTAGCGAGGAAGTCACATTCACATTCATTTGAAGTGTAGACGAGGAATACATAACACTTCGCAAATCATGTTTTATCTTACCATGAAACATAGAAATGAGATGCGATATCGCTTTTTAAGAATGATATGAACTCTATTGCTACGATACGTAGACATGTGCAGTCGCTACTACCTTGCAAGGAAGTGTCGCATTTACTTTCATTTGAATCGTAGACGAGGAATACATGACACTTCGCAATGAATATTATATCTTATCATGAAACATAGATATGAGATGCAATATCGCGTTTTAAGAATCATAAGAACTCTATTGCTACGATACGTAGACATCTGCAAACGCGATTTCCTTGCAAGGAAGTGTCGCATTTACATTCATCTGAATCGTAGACGAGGAATGCATAACACTTCGCAATGAATATTATATCTTGTCATGAAACATAGATATGAGATGCAATATCTCGTTTTAAGAAACATCAGAAATCCATTGCTAAGATGCGTAGACACCTGCAAACGCTATTTCCCTGCAAGAAAGTGTCGCATTTACATTCATTTGAAGTGTAGACGACGGATACATAACACTTCGCAAATCATATTATACCTTACCACGAAACATAAAAATGAGATGCGATATCGCGTTTTAAGAATCATAAGAACTCTATTGCAACGATACGTAGACATCTGCAAACGCTATTTCCTTGCAAGGAAGTGTCGCATTTACATCCATTTGATGTGTAGACGAGGAATACATAACACTTCGCAAATCATATTATATCTTACCATGAAACATAGAAATGAGATGCGATATCGCGTTTTAAGAAGCATTAGAACTCAACTTGCTACGATACGTAGACATCTGCAAACGCTATTTCCTAGCGAGGATGTGTCGCATTTGCATTCATTTGAATTGTAGACGAGGAATACATAACACTCCGCAAATCATATTATATCTTACCATGAAACATAGAAATGAGATGCGATATCGCGTTTTAAGTATCATAAGGACTCTACTGCTACGATACGTAGACATCTGCAATCGCTATTTCCTTGCAAAGAAGTGTCGCATTTACATTCATTTGAAGTGTAGACGAGGAATACATAACACTCCGCAAATCATATTATATCTTACCATGAAACATAGAAATGTGATGCGATATCGCGTTTTAAGAATCATAAGAACTCTACTGCTACGATACGCAGACATCTGCAAACGCTATTTCCTAGCGAGGAAGTCACATTCACATTCATTTGAAGTGTAGACGAGGAATACATAACACTTCGCAAATCATGTTTTATCTTACCATGAAACATAGAAATGAGATGCGATATCGCTTTTTAAGAATGATATGAACTCTATTGCTACGATACGTAGACATGTGCAATCGCTACTACCTTGCAAGGAAGTGTCGCATTTACTTTCATTTGAATCGTAGACGAGGAATACATGACACTTCGCAATGAATATTATATCTTATCATGAAACATAGATATGAGATGCAATATCTCGTTTTAAGAAGCATTTGAACTCTATTGCTTCGATACGTAGACATCTGCTAACGCTATTTCCATGCAGGGAAGTGTCGCATTTACATTCATTTGAAGTGTAGACGAGGAATACATGACACTTCGCAAATCATATTATATCTTATCATGAAACATAGAAATGAGATGCGATATCGCGCTTTAAGAAGCATTAGAACTCTACTGCTACGATACGCAGACATCTGCAAACGCTATTTCCTTGCAAGGAAGTGTCGCATTTACATTCATTTGATGTGTAGACGAGGAATACATGACACTTCGCAAATCATATTATATCTTATCATGAAACATAGAAATGAGATGCGATATCGCGCTTTAAGAAGCATTAGAACTCTACTGCTACGATACGCAGACATCTGCAAACGCTATTTCCTAGCGAGGAAGTGTCACATTCACATTCATTTGAAGTGTAGACGAGGAATACATAACACTTCGCAAATCATATTATATCTTACCATGAAACATAGAAATGAGATGCGATATCGCGTTTTAAGAAGCATTAGAACTCTATTGCTACGATACGTAGACATCTGCAAATGCTATTTCCTTGCAAGGAAGTGTCGCATTTACATTCATTTGAATCGTAGACGAGGAATGCATAACACTTCGCAATGAATATTATATCTTATCATGAAACATATATATGTGATGCAATATCTCGTTTTAAGAAGCATTTAAACTCTATTGCTTCGATACGTAGACATCTGCAAACACTATTTCCTAGCGAGGAAGTGTCGCATTCACATTCATTTGAAGTGTAGACGAGGAATACATAGCACTTCGCAAATCATATTGTATCTTACCATGACACATAGAAATGAGATGCGATATCGCGTTTTAAGAATCATAAGAACTCTATTGCTACGATACGTAGACATCTGCAAACGCTATTTCCTTGCAAGGAAGTGTCGCATTTACATTCATCTGAATCGTAGACGAGGAATGCATAACACTTCGCAATGAATATTATATCTTGTCATGAAACATAGATATGAGGTGCAATATCTCGTTTTAAGAAGCATCAGAAATCCATTGCTAAGATACGTAGACAACTGCAAACGCTATTTCCCTGCAAGAAAGTGTCGCATTTACATTCATTTGAAGTGTAGACGACGGATACATAACACTTCGCAAATCATATTATACCTTACCACGAAACATAGAAATGAGATGCGATATCGCGTTATAAGTATCATAAGAACTCTATTGCAACGATACGTAGACATCTGCAAACGCTATTTCCTTGCAAGGAAGTGTCGCATTTACATTCACTTGATGTGTAGACGAGGAATACATAACACTTCGCAAATCATATTATATCTTACCATGAAACATAGAAATGAGATGCGATATCGCGTTTTAAGAAGCATTAGAACTCAACTTGCTACGATACGTAGACATCTGCAAACGCTATTTCCTAGCGAGGATGTGTCGCATTTGCATTCATTTGTATTGTAGACGAGGAATACATAACACTCCGCAAATCATATTATATCTTACCATGAAACATAGAAATGAGATGCGATATCGCGTTTTAAGAATCATAAGAACTCTACTGCTGCGATACGTAGACATCTGCAGTCGCTATTTCCTTGCAAAGAAGTGTCGCATTTACATTCATTTGAAGTGTAGACGAGGAATACATAACACTCCGCAAATCATATTGTATCTTACCATGAAACATAGAAATGAGATGCGATATCGCGTTTTAAGAAGCATTAGAACTCTACTGCTACGATACGCAGGCATCTGCAAACGCTATTTCCTAGCGAGGAAGTCACATTCACATTCATTTGAAGTGTAGACGAGGAATACATAACACTTCGCAAATCATGTTTTATCTTACCATGAAACATAGAAATGAGATGCGATATCGCTTTTTAAGAATGATATGAACTCTATTGCTACGATACGTAGACATGTGCAGTCGCTACTACCTTGCAAGGAAGTGTCGCATTTACTTTCATTTGAATCGTAGACGAGGAATACATGACACTTCGCAATGAATATTATATCTTATCATGAAACATAGATATGAGATGCAATATCGCGTTTTAAGAATCATAAGAACTCTATTGCTACGATACGTAGACATCTGCAAACGCTATTTCCTTGCAAGGAAGTGTCGCATTTACATTCATTTGAAGCGTGGACGTGGAATACATGACACTTCGCATATCATATTATATCTTACCATGAAACATAGAAATGAGATGCGATATCGCGTTTTAAGAAGCATCAGAAATCCATTGCTACGATACGTAGACATCTGCAAACGCTATTTCCTTGCAAGAAAGTGTCGCATTTACATTCATTTGAAGTGTAGACGAGGAATACATAACACTTCCCAAATCATATTATACCTTACCATGAAACATAGAAATGAGATGCGATATCGCGTTTTAAGAAGCATTAGAACTCTACTGCTACGGTACGCAGACATCTGCAAACGCTATTTCCTAGCGAGGAAGTGTCACATTCACATTCATTTGAAGTGTAGACAAGGAATACATAACACTTCGCAAATCATATTATATCTTACCATGAAACGTAAAAATGAGATGCAATATAGCGTTCTAAGAATCATAAAAACTCTATTGCTACGATACGTACACATCTGCAAACGCTATTTCCTTGCAAGGAAGTGTCGCATTTACATTCATTTAAATCGTACACGAGGAATGCATAACACTTCGCAATGAATATTATATCTTATCATGAAACATAGATATGAGATGCAATATCTCGTTTTAAGAAGCATTAGAACTCTATTGCTACGATACGTAGACATCTGCAAACGCTATTTCCTTGCAAGTAAGGGTCGCATTTACATTCATTTGAAGTGTAGACGAGGAATACATAACACTTCGCAAATCATATTATATCTTACCATGAAACATAGAAATGAGATGCGATATCGCGTTTTAAGAAGCATTAGAACTCTATTGCTGCGGTAGGTAGACGTTTGCAAACGCTATTTCCTTGCAAGGAAGTGTCGCATTTACATTCATTTGAAGTGTAGACGAGGAATACATAACACTTCGCAAATCATATTATATCTTACCATGAAACATAGAAATGAGATGCGATATCGCGTTTGAAGAATCATAAGAACTCTATTGCTACGATACGTAGACATCTGCAAACGCTATTTCCTTGCATGGAAGTGTCGCATTTACATTCATTTGAAGTGTAGACGAGGAATACATGACACTTCGCAAATCATATTATATCTTACCATGAAACATAGAAATGAGATGCGATATCACGTTTTTAGAAGCATTAGAAATCTATTGCTACGATACATAGACATCTGCAAACGCTATTTCCTTGCAAGGAAGTGTCGCATTTACATTCATTTGAAGTATAGACGAGGAATACATAACACTTCGCAAATCATATTATACCTTACCATGAATCATAGAAATGAGATGCGATATCGCGTTTTAAGAATCATAAGAACTCTATTGCTACGGTACCTAGACATCTGCATCGCTAATTCCTTGCAAGTAAGTGTCGCATTTACATTCATTTGAAGTGTAGACGAGGAATACATAACACTTCGCAAATCATATTATATCTTACCATGAAACATAGAAATGAGATGCGATATCGCGTTTTAAGAAGCATTAGAACTCTATTGCTACGATAGGTAGACATCCGCAAACGCTACTTCCTTACAAGGAAGTGTCGCATTTACATTCAATTGAAGTGTAGACGAGGAATACATAACACTTCGCAAATCATAATATATCTTACCATGAAACATAGAAATGAGGTGCGATATCGCGTTTTAAGAAGCATTTGAACTCTATTGCTTCGATACGTAGGCATCTGCAAACGCTATTTCCTTGCAAGGAAGTGTCGCATTTACATTCATTTGAAGTGTAGACGAGGAATACATAACACTTCGCAAATCATATTATATCTTACCATGAAACATAGAGATGAGATGCGATATCGCGTTTTAAGAAGCATTAGAAATCTATTGCTACGATACGTAGACATCTGCAAACGCTATTTCCTAGCGAGGAAGTTTCGCATTCACATTCATTTGAAGTGTAGACGAGGAATACATAACACTTCGCAAATCATATTATATCTTACCATGAAACATAGAAATGAGATGCGATATCGCGTTTTAAGAATCATAAGAACTCTATTGCTACGACACGCAGACATCTGCAAACGCTATTTCCTTGCAAGTAAGTGTCGCATTTACATTCATTTGAAGTGTAGACGAGGAATACATAACACTTCGCAAATCATAATATATCTTACCATGAAACATAGAAATGAGATGCGATATCGCGTTTTAAGAAGCATTTGAACCCTATTGCTTCGATACGTAGACATCTGCAAACGCTATTTCCTTGCAAGGAAGTGTCGCATTTACATTCATTTGAAGTGTAGACGAGGAATACATAACACTTCGCAAATCATATTATATCTTACCATGAAACATAGAGATGAGATGCGATATCGCGTTTTAAGAAGCATTAGAACACTATTGCTATGATAGGTAGACATTCGCAAACGCTATTTCCTTGCAAGGAAGTGTCGCATTTACATTCATTTGAAGTGTAGACGAGGAACACATAACACTTCGTAAATCATATTATATCTTACCATGAAACATAGAAATGAGATGCGATATCGCGTTTTAAGGAGCATTTGAACTCTATTGCTACGATACGTAGTCATCTGCAAACGCTATTTCCTTGCAAGGAAGTGTCGCATTTACATTCATTTCAATCGTAGACGAGGTATGCATAACACTTCTCAATGAATATTATATCTTACCATGAAACATAGAAATGAGATGCGATATCGCGTTTTAAGAATCATAAGAAATCTATTGCTACGATACGTAGACATCTGCAAACGCTATTTCCTTGCAAGGAAGTGTCGCATTTACATTCATTTGAAGTGTAGACGAGGAATACATAACACTTCGTAAATCATATTGTATCTTACCATGAAACATAGAAATGAGATGCGATATCGCGTTTTAAGAATCATAAGAACTCTATTGCTACGATACGTAGACATCTGCAAACGCTATTTCCTTGCAAGTAAGGGTCGCATTTACATTCATTTGAAGTGTAGACGAGGAATACATAACACTTCGCAAATTATAATATATCTTACCATGAAACATAGAAATGAGATGCGATACCGCGTTTTAAGAAGCATTAGAACACTATTGCTACGATAGGTAGACATTCGCAAACGCTATTTCCTTGCAAGGAAGTGTCGCATTCACATTCATTTGAAGTGTAGACGAGGAATACATGACACTTCGCAAATCATATTATATCTTACCATGAAACATAGAAATGAGATGCGATATCGCGTTTGAAGAATCATAAGAACTCTATTGCTACGATACGTAGACATCTGCAAACGCTATTTCCTTGCATGGAAGTGTCGCATTTACATTCATTTGAAGTGTAGACGAGGAATACATGACACTTCGCAAATCATATTATATCTTACCATGAAACATAGAAATGAGATGCGATATCACGTTTTTAGAAGCATTGGAAGTCTATTGCTACGATACATAGACATCTGCAAACGCTATTTCCTTGCAAGGAAGTGTCGCATTTACATTCATTTGAAGTGTAGACGAGGAATACATAACACTTCGCAAATCATATTATACCTTACCATGAATCATAGAAATGAGATGCGATATCGCGTTTTAAGAATCATAAGAACTCTATTGCTACGGTACCTAGACATCTGCATCGCTAATTCCTTGCAAGTAAGTGTCGCATTTACATTCATTTGAAGTGTAGACGAGGAATACATAACACTTCGCAAATCATATTATATCTTACCATGAAACATAGAAATGAGATGCGATATCGCGTTTTAAGAAGCATTAGAACTCTATTGCTACGATAGGTAGACATCCGCAAACGCTACTTCCTTACAAGGAAGTGTCGCATTTACATTGATTTGAAGTGTAGACGAGGAATACATAACACTTCGCAAATCATATTATACCTTACCATGAAATATAGAAATCAGATGCGATATCGCGTTTTAAGAAGCATTAGAGCTCTATTGCTACGGTAGGTAGACGTTTGCAAACGCTATTTGCTTGCAAGGAAGTGTCGCATTTACATTCATTTGAAGTGTAGACGAGGAATACATGACACTTCGCAAATCATATTATATCTTACCATGAAACATAGAAATGAGAAGAGATATCGCGTTTTAAGAAGCATTAGAACTCTATTGCTGCGATAGGTTGACATCTGCAAACGCTATTTCCTTACAAGGAAGTATCGCATTTACATTCATTTGAAGTGCAGACGAGGAATACATAACACTTCGCAAATCATATTATATCTTACCATGAAACATAGAAATGAGATGCGATATCGCGTTTTAAGAAGCATTAGATCTCTATTGCTGCGGTAGGTAGACGTTTGCAAACGCTATTTCCTTGCAAGGAAGTGTCGCATTTACATTCATTTGAAGTGTAGACGAGGAATACATAACACTTCGCAAATCATATTATATCTTACCATGAAACATAGAAATGAGATGCGATATCGCGTTTGAAGAATCATAAGAACTCTATTGCTACGATACGTAGACATCTGCAAACGCTAATTCCTTGCAAGGAAGTGTCGCATTTACATTCATTTGAAGTGTAGACGAGGAATACATGACGCTTCGCAAATCATATTATATCTTACCATGAAACATAGAAATGAGATGCGATATCGCGTTTTAAAAATCATAAGAACTCTATTGCTACGATACGTAGACATCTGCAAACGCTAATTCCTTGCAAGGAAGTGTCGCATTTACATTCATTTGAAGTGTAGACGAGGAATACATGACACGTCGCAAATCATATTATATCTTACCATGAAACGTAGAAATGAGATGCGAAATCGCGTTTTAAGAAGCATTAGAAATCTATTGCTACGATACACAGACATCTGCAAACGCTATTTCCTTGCAAGGAAGTGTCGCATTTACATTCATTTGAAGTGTAGACGAGGAATACATGACACTTCGCAAATCAAATTATATCTTACCATGAAATATAGAAATGAGATGCGATATCGCGTTTTAAGAAGCATAAGAACTCTATTGCTACGATAGGTAGACGTTTGCAAACGCTATTTCCTTGCAAGGAAGTGTCGCATTTACATTCATTTGAAGTGTAGAAGAGGAATACATAACACTTCGGAAATCATTTTATATCTTACCATGAAACATAGAAATGAGATGCGATATCGCGTTTTAAGAATCATAAGAACTCTATTGCTACGATACGTAGACATCTGCAAACGCTATTTCCTTGCAAGGAAGTGTCGCATTTACATTGATTTGAAGTGTAGACGAGGAATACATGACACTTCGCAAATCATATTATATCTTACCATGAAACATAGAAATGAGATGCGATATCGCGTTTTAAAAATCATAAGAACTCTATTGCTACGATACGTAGACATCTGCAAACGCTATTTCCTTGCAAGGAAGTGTCGCATTTACATTCACTTGAAGTGTAGACGAGGAATACATAACACTTCGCAAATCATATTATACCTTACCATGAAACATAGAAATGTGATGCGATATCGCGTTTTAATATTCATAAGAACTCTATTGCTACGATACGTAGACATCTACAAACGCTATTTCCTTGCATGGAAGTGTCGCACTAACATTCATTTGAAGTGTAGACGAGGAATACATAACACTTCGCAAATCATATTATATCTTACCATGAAACATAGAAATGAGATGCGATATCGCGTTTTAAGAAGCATTAGAACTCTATTGCTACGATAGGTAGACATCTGCAAACGCTACTTCCTTACAAGGAAGTGGCGCATTTACATTCATTTGAAGTGTAGACGGGGAATACATAACACTTCGCAAATCATATTATACCTTACCATGAAATATAGAAGTCAGATGCAATATCTCGTTTTAAGAAGCATTAGAACTCTATTGCTACGGTAGGTAGACGTTTGCAAACGCTATTTCCTTGCAAGGAAGTGTCGCATTTACATTTGTTTGAAGTATAAACGAGGAATACATGACACTTCGCAAATCATATTATATCTTACCATGAAACATAGAAATGAGATGCGATATCGCGTTTTAAAAATCATAAGAACTCTATTGCTACGATACGTAGACATCTGCAAACGCTATTTCCTTGGAAGGAAGTGTCGCATTTACATTCATTTGAAGTGTAGACGAGGAATACATAACACTTCGCAATGAATATTATATCTTATCATGAAACATAGATATGAGATGCAATATCTCGTTTTAAGAAGCATTAGAACTCTATTGCTACGGTAGGTAGACGTTTGCAAACGCTATTTCCTTGCAAGGAAGTGTCGCATTTACATTTATTAGAAGTGTAGACGAGGAATACATGACACTTCGCAAATCATATTATATCTTACCATGAAACATAGAAATGAGATGCGATATCGCGTTTTAAAAATCACAAGAACTCTATTGCTACGATACGTAGACATCTGCAAACGCTATTTCCTTGCAAGGAAGTGTCGCATTTACATTCATTTGAAGTGTAGACGAGGAATGCATAACACTTCGCAATGGATATTATATCTTATCATGAAACATAGATATGAGATGCAATATCTCGTTTTAAGAAGCATTAGAACTCTATTGCTACGGTAGGTAGACGTTTGCAAACGCTATTTCCTTGCAAGGAAGTGTCGCATTTACATTTATTTGAAGTATAGACGAGGAATACATGACACTTCGCAAATCATATTATATCTTACCATGAAACATAGAAATGAGATGCGATATCGCGTTTTAAGAAGCATTGGAAATCTATTGCTACGATACGTAGACAACTGCAAACGCTATTTCCTAGCGAGGAAGTGTCGCATTCACATTCGTTTGAAGTGTAGACGAGGAATACATAACACTTCGCAAATCATATTATATCTTACCATGAAACATAGAAATGAGATGCGATATCGCGTTTTAAGAAGCATTAGAACTCTATTGCTGCGATACCTAGACATCTGCAGACGCTATTCCCTAGCAAGGTAGTGTCGCATTTACATTCATTTGAAGTGTAGACGAGGAATACATAACACTTCGGAAATCATTTTATATCTTACCATGAAACATAGAAATGAGATGCGATATCGCGTTTTAAGAATCATAAGAACTCTATTGCTACGATACATAGACATCTGCAAACTCTATTTCCTTGCAAGGAAGTGTCGCATTTACATTCATTTGAAGTGTAGACGAGGAATACATAACACTTCGCAAATCATATTATATCTTACCATGAAATATAGAAATGAGATGCGATATCGCGTTTTACGAAGCATTAGAACTCTATTGCTACGGTAGGTAGACGTTTGCAAACGCTATTTCCTTGCAAGGAAGTGTCGCATTTACATTCATTTGAAGTGTAGACGAGGAATACATAACACTTCGCAAATCATATTATATCTTACCATGAAACATAGAAATGAGATGCGATATCGCGTTTTAAGAAGCATTAGAACACTATTGCTACGATAGATGGATATTCGCAAACGCTATTTCCTTGCAACGAAGTGTCGCATTTACATTCATTTGAAGTGCGGACGAGGAATACATGTCACTTCGCAAATTATATTATATCTTACCATGAAACATAGAAATGAGATGCGATATCGCGTTTTAAGAAACATAAGAACACTATTGCTACGATACGTAGACATCTGGAAACGCTATTTCCTTGGATGGAAGTGTCGCATTTACATTCATTTGAAGTGTAGACGAGAAATACATGACACTTCGCAAATCATATTATATCTTACCATGAAACATAGAAATGAGATGCGATATCACGTTTTAAGAAGCATTAGAAATCTATTGCTACGACACATAGACATCTGCAAACGCTATTTCCTTGCAAGGAAGTGTCGCATTTACATTCATTTGAAGTGTAGACGAGGAATACATAACACTTCGCAAATCATGTTATACCTTACCATGAAACATAGAAATGAGGTGCGATATCGCGTTTTAAGAATCATAAGAACTTCATTGCTACGATACGTAGACATCTGCAAACGATATTTCCTTGCAAGGAAGTGTCTCATTTACATTCATTTGAAGTGTAGACGAGGAATACATAACACTTCGCAAATCATATTATATCTTACCATGAAATATAGAAATGAGATGCGATATCGCGTTTTACGAAGCACTAGAACTCTATTGCTACGGTAGGTAGACATTTGCAAACGCTATTTCCTTGCAAAGAAGTGTCGCATTTACATTCATTTGAAGTGTAGACAAGGAATACATAACACTTCGCAAATCATATTATATCTTACCATGAAACATAGAAATGAGATGCGATATCGCGTTTTAAGAAACATAAGAACACTATTGCTACGATACGTAGACATCTGCAAACGCTATTTCCTTGGATGGAAGTGTCGCATTTACATTCATTTGAAGTGTAGACGAGGAATACATGACACTTCGCAAATCATATTATATCTTACCATGAAACATAGAAATGAGATGCGATATCACGTTTTAAGAAGCATTAGAAATCTATTGCTACGACACATAGACATCTGCAAACGCTATTTCCTTGCAAGGAAGTGTCGCATTTACATTCATTTGAAGTGTAGACGAGGAATACATAAAACTTCGCAAATCATATTATATCTTACCATGAAATATAGAAATGAGATGCGATATCGCGTTTTACGAAGCATTAGAACTCTATTGCTACGGTTGGTAGACGTTTGCAAACGCTATTTCCTTGCAAGGAAGTGTCGCATTTACATTCATTTGAAGTGTAGACGAGGAATACATAACACTTCGCAAATCATATTATATCTTACCATGAAACATAGAAATGAGATGCGATATCGCGTTTTAAGAAGCATTAGAACACTATTGCTACGATAGATGGATATTCGCAAACGCTATTTCCTTGCAACGAAGTGTCGCATTTACATTCATTTGAAGTGTGGACGAGGAATACATGACACTTCGCAAATTATATTATATCTTACCATGAAACATAGAAATGAGATGCGATGTCGCGTTTTAAGAAACATAAGAAACACTATTGCTACGATACGTAGACATCTGCAAACGCTATTTCCTTGGATGGAAGTGTCGCATTTACATTCATTTGAAGCGTAGACGAGGAATACATGACACTTCGCAAATCATATTATATCTTACCATGAAACATGGAAATGAAATGCGATATCACGTTTTAAGAAGCATTAGAAATCTATTGCTACGACACATAGACATCTGCAAACGCTATTTCCTTGCAAGGAAGTGTCGCATTTACATTCATTTGAAGTGTAGACGAGGAATACATAACACTTCGCAAATCATATTATACCTTACCATGAAACATAGAAATGAGGTGCGATATCGCGTTTTAAGAATCATAAGAACTCTATTGCTACGATACGTAGACATCTGCAAACGATATTTCCTTGCAAGGAAGTGTCTCATTTACATTCATTTGAAGTGTAGACGAGGAATACATGACACTTCGCAAATTATATTATATCTTACCATGAAACATAGAAATGAGATGCGATATCACGTTTTAAGAAGCATTAGAAATCTATTGCTACGATACATAGACATCTGCAAACGCTATTTCCTTGCAAGGAAGTGTCGCATTTACATTCATTTGAAGTGTAGACGAGGAATACATAACACTTCGCAAATCATGTTATACCTTACCATGAAACATAGAAATGAGGTGCGATATCGCGTTTTAAGAATCATAAGAACTCTATTGCTACGATACGTAGACATCTGCAAACGATATTTCCTTGCAAGGAAGTGTCTCATTTACATTCATTTGAAGTGTAGACGAGGAATACATAACACTTCGCAAATCATATTATATCTTACCATGAAATATAGAAATGAGATGCGATATCGCGTTTTACGAAGCACTAGAACTCTATTGCTACGGTAGGTAGACATTTGCAAACGCTATTTCCTTGCAAAGAAGTGTCGCATTTACATTCATTTGAAGTGTAGACAAGGAATACATAACACTTCGCAAATCATATTATATCTTACCATGAAACATAGAAATGAGATGCGATATCGCGTTTTAAGAAACATAAGAACACTATTGCTACGATACGTAGACATCTGCAAACGCTATTTCCTTGGATGGAAGTGTCGCATTTACATTCATTTGAAGTGTAGACGAGGGAATACATGACACTTCGCAAATCATATTATATCTTACCATGAAACATAGAAATGAGATGCGATATCACGTTTTAAGAAGCATTAGAAATCTATTGCTACGACACATAGACATCTGCAAACGCTATTTCCTTGCAAGGAAGTGTCGCATTTACATTCATTTGAAGTGTAGACGAGGAATACATAAAACTTCGCAAATCATATTATATCTTACCATGAAATATAGAAATGAGATGCGATATCGCGTTTTACGAAGCATTAGAACTCTATTGCTACGGTTGGTAGACGTTTGCAAACGCTATTTCCTTGCAAGGAAGTGTCGCATTTACATTCATTTGAAGTGTAGACGAGGAATACATAACACTTCGCAAATCATATTATATCTTACCATGAAACATAGAAATGAGATGCGATATCGCGTTTTAAGAAGCATTAGAACACTATTGCTACGATAGATGGATATTCGCAAACGCTATTTCCTTGCAACGAAGTGTCGCATTTACATTCATTTGAAGTGTGGACGAGGAATACATGACACTTCGCAAATTATATTATATCTTACCATGAAACATAGAAATGAGATGCGATGTCGCGTTTTAAGAAACATAAGAACACTATTGCTACGATACGTAGACATCTGCAAACGCTATTTCCTTGGATGGAAGTGTCGCATTTACATTCATTTGAAGCGTAGACGAGGAATACATGACACTTCGCAAATCATATTATATCTTACCATGAAACATGGAAATGAAATGCGATATCACGTTTTAAGAAGCATTAGAAATCTATTGCTACGACACATAGACATCTGCAAACGCTATTTCCTTGCAAGGAAGTGTCGCATTTACATTCATTTGAAGTGTAGACGAGGAATACATAACACTTCGCAAATCATATTATACCTTACCATGAAACATAGAAATGAGGTGCGATATCGCGTTTTAAGAATCATAAGAACTCTATTGCTACGATACGTAGACATCTGCAAACGATATTTCCTTGCAAGGAAGTGTCTCATTTACATTCATTTGAAGTGTAGACGAGGAATACATGACACTTCGCAAATTATATTATATCTTACCATGAAACATAGAAATGAGATGCGATATCACGTTTTAAGAAGCATTAGAAATCTATTGCTACGATACATAGACATCTGCAAACGCTATTTCCTTGCAAGGAAGTGTCGCATTTACATTCATTTGAAGTGTAGACGAGGAATACATAACACTTCGCAAATCATGTTATACCTTACCATGAAACATAGAAATGAGGTGCGATATCGCGTTTTAAGAATCATAAGAACTCTATTGCTACGATACGTAGACATCTGCAAACGATATTTCCTTGCAAGGAAGTGTCTCATTTACATTCATTTGAAGTGTAGACGAGGAATACATAACACTTCGCAAATCATATTATATCTTACCATGAAATATAGAAATGAGATGCGATATCGCGTTTTACGAAGCACTAGAACTCTATTGCTACGGTAGGTAGACATTTGCAAACGCTATTTCCTTGCAAAGAAGTGTCGCATTTACATTCATTTGAAGTGTAGACAAGGAATACATAACACTTCGCAAATCATATTATATCTTACCATGAAACATAGAAATGAGATGCGATATCGCGTTTTAAGAAACATAAGAACACTATTGCTACGATACGTAGACATCTGCAAACGCTATTTCCTTGGATGGAAGTGTCGCATTTACATTCATTTGAAGTGTAGACGAGGAATACATGACACTTCGCAAATCATATTATATCTTACCATGAAACATAGAAATGAGATGCGATATCACGTTTTAAGAAGCATTAGAAATCTATTGCTACGACACATAGACATCTGCAAACGCTATTTCCTTGCAAGGAAGTGTCGCATTTACATTCATTTGAAGTGTAGACGAGGAATACATAAAACTTCGCAAATCATATTATATCTTACCATGAAATATAGAAATGAGATGCGATATCGCGTTTTACGAAGCATTAGAACTCTATTGCTACGGTTGGTAGACGTTTGCAAACGCTATTTCCTTGCAAGGAAGTGTCGCATTTACATTCATTTGAAGTGTAGACGAGGAATACATAACACTTCGCAAATCATATTATATCTTACCATGAAACATAGAAATGAGATGCGATATCGCGTTTTAAGAAGCATTAGAACACTATTGCTACGATAGATGGATATTCGCAAACGCTATTTCCTTGCAACGAAGTGTCGCATTTACATTCATTTGAAGTGTGGACGAGGAATACATGACACTTCGCAAATTATATTATATCTTACCATGAAACATAGAAATGAGATGCGATGTCGCGTTTTAAGAAACATAAGAACACTATTGCTACGATACGTAGACATCTGCAAACGCTATTTCCTTGGATGGAAGTGTCGCATTTACATTCATTTGAAGTGTAGACGAGGAATACATGACACTTCGCAAATCATATTATATCTTACCATGAAACATGGAAATGAAATGCGATATCACGTTTTAAGAAGCATTAGAAATCTATTGCTACGACACATAGACATCTGCAAACGCTATTTCCTTGCAAGGAAGTGTCGCATTTACATTCATTTGAAGTGTAGACGAGGAATACATAACACTTCGCAAATCATATTATACCTTACCATGAAACATAGAAATGAGGTGCGATATCGCGTTTTAAGAATCATAAGAACTCTATTGCTACGATACGTAGACATCTGCAAACGATATTTCCTTGCAAGGAAGTGTCTCATTTACATTCATTTGAAGTGTAGACGAGGAATACATGACACTTCGCAAATTATATTATATCTTACCATGAAACATAGAAATGAGATGCGATATCACGTTTTAAGAAGCATTAGAAATCTATTGCTACGATACATAGACATCTGCAAACCCTATTTCCTTGCAAGGAAGTGTCGCATTTACATTCATTTGAAGTGTAGACGAGGAATACATAACACTTCGCAAATCATATTATACCTTACCATGAAACATAGAAATGAGATGCGATATCGCGTTTTAAGAATCATAAGAACTCTATTGCTACGATACCTAGACATCTGAATCGCTAATTCCTTGCAAGTAAGTGTCGCATTTACATTCATTTGAAGTGTAGACGAGGAATACATAACACTTCGCAAATCATATTATTTCTTACCATGAAACATAGAAATGAGATGCGATATCGCGTTTTAAGAAGCATTAGAACTCTATTGCTACGATACCTAGACATCTGCATCGCTAATACCTTGCAAGTAAGTGTCGCATTTACATTCATTTGAAGTGTAGACGAGGAATACATAACACTTCGCAAATCATATTATATCTTACCATGAAACATAGAAATGAGATGCGATATCGCGTTTTAAGAATCATAAGAACTCTATTGCTACGATACGTAGATTTCTGCAAACGCTATTTCCTTGCATGGAAGTGTCGCATTTACATTCATTTGAAGTGTAGACGAGGAATACATGACACTTCGCAAATTATATTATATCTTACCATGAAACATAGAAATGAGATGCGATATCACGTTTTAAGATGCATTAGAAATCTATTGCTACGATACATAGACATCTGCAAACGCTATTTCCTTGCAAGGAAGTGTCGCATTTACATTCATTTGAAGTGTAGACGAGGAATACATAACACTTCGCAAATCATATTATACCTTACCATGAAACATAGAAATGAGATGCGATATCGCGTTTTAAGAATCATAAGAACTCTATTGCTACGATACGTAGACATCTGCAAACGCTAATTCCTTGCAAGGAAGTGTCGCATTTACATTCATTTGAAGTGTAGATGAGGAATACATAACACTTCGCAAATCATATTATACCTTACCATGAAACATAGAAATGAGATGCGATATCGCGTTTTAAGAATCATAAGAACTATATTGCTACGATACGTAGACATCTGCAAACGCTATTTCCTTGCAGGGCAGTGTCTCATTTACATTCATTTGAAGTGTAGACGAGGAATACATAACACTTCGCAAATCATATTATATCTTACCATGAAATATAGAAATGAGATGCGATATCGCGTTTTAAGAAGCATTAGAACTCTATTGCTACGGTAGGTAGACGTTTGCAAACGCTATTTCCTTGCAAGGAAGTGTCGCATTTACATTTATTTGAAGTGTAGACGAGGAATACATGACACTTCGCAAATCATATTATATGTTACCATGAAACATAGAAATGAGATGCGATATCGCGTTTTAAAAATCATAAGAACTCTATTGCTACGATACGTAGACATCTGCAAACGCTAATTCCTTGCAAGGAAGTGTCGCATTTACATTCATTTGAAGTGTAGACGAGGAATACATGACACGTCGCAAATCATATTATATCTTACCATGAAACATAGAAATGAGATGCGAAATCGCGTTTTAAGAAGCATTAGAAATCTATTGCTACGATACATAGACATCTGCAAACGCTATTTCCTTGCAAGGAAGTGTCGCATTTACATTCATTTGAAGTGTAGACGAGGAATACATGACACTTCGCAAATCAAATTATATCTTACCATGAAATATAGAAATGAGATGCGATATCGCGTCTTAAGAATCATAAGAACTCTATTGCTACGATACCTGGACATCTGCAGACGCCATTTCCTATGAGGGAAGTGTGGCATTTACATTCATTTGAAGTGTAGACGAGAAATACATGACACTTCGCAAATCATATTATATCTTACCATGAAACATAGAAGTGAGATGCGATATCGCGTTTTAAGAAGCATTGGAAATCTATTGCTACGATACGTAGACAACTGCAAACGCTATTTCCTAGCGAGGAACTGTCGCATTCACATTCATTTGAAGTGTAGACGAGGAATACATAACACTTCGCAAATCATATTATATCTTACCATGAAACATAGAAATGAGATGCGATATCGCGTTTTAAGAAGCATTGGAACTCTATTGCTGCGATACCTAGACATCTGCAGACGCTATTTCCTAGCAAGGTAGTGTCGCATTTACATTCATTTGAAGTGTAGACGAGGAATACATGACACTTCGCAAATCATATTATATCTTACCATGAAACATAGAAGTGAGATGCGATATCGCGTTTTAAGAATCATAAGAACTCTATTGCTACGGTACGTAGACATCTGCAAACGCTATTTCCTTGCAAGGAAGTGTCGCATTTACATTCATTTGAATCGTAGACGAGGAATGCATAACACATCGCAAATCATATTATATCTTACCATGAAATATAGAAATGAGATGCGATATCGCGTTTTAAGAAGCATTAGAACTCTATTGCTACGGTAGGTAGACGTTTGCAAACGCTATTTCCTTGCAGGGAAGTGTCGCATTTACATTTATTTGAAGTGTAGACGAGGAATACATGACACTTCGCAAATCATATTATATCTTACCATGAAACATAGAAATGAGATGCGATATCGCGTTTTAAAAATCATAAGAACTCTATTGCTACGATACGTAGACATCTGCAAACGCTAATTCCTTGCAAGGAAGTGTCGCATTTACATTCATTTGAAGTGTAGACGAGGAATACATGACACTTCGCAAATCATATTATATCTTACCATGAAACATAGAAGTGAGATGCGATATCGCGTTTTAAGAATCATAAGAACTCTATTGCTACGGTACGTAGACATCTGCAAACGCTATTTCCTTGCAAGGAAGTGTTGCATTTACTTTCATTTGAAGTGTAGACGAGGAATACATAACACTTCGCAAATCATATTATATCTTACCATGAAACATAGAAATGAGATGCGATATCGCGTTTTAAGAATCATAAGAACTCTATTGCTACGATACGTAGATTTCTGCAAACGCTATTTCCTTGCATGGAAGTGTCGCATTTACATTCATTTGAAGTGTAGACGAGGAATACATGACACTTCGCAAATTATATTATATCTTACCATGAAACATAGAAATGAGATGCGATATCACGTTTTAAGAAGCATTAGAAATCTATTGCTACGATACATAGACATCTGCAAACGCTATTTCCTTGCAAGGAAGTGTCGCATTTACATTCATTTGAAGTGTAGACGAGCAATACATAACACTTCGCAATTCATATTATACCTTACCATGAAACATAGAAATGAGATGCGATATCGCGTTTTAAGAATCATAAGAACTCTATTGCTACGATACCTAGACATCTGAATCGCTAATTCCTTGCAAGTAAGTGTCGCATTTACATTCATTTGAAGTGTAGACGAGGAATACATAACACTTCGCAAATCATATTATATCTTACCATGAAACATAGAAATGAGATGCGATATCGCGTTTTAAGAAGCATTAGAACTCTATTGCTACGATACCTAGACATCTGCATCGCTAATACCTTGCAAGTAAGTGTCGCATTTACATTCATTTGAAGTGTAGACGAGGAATACATAACACTTCGCAAATCATATTATATCTCACCATGAAACATAGAAATGAGATGCGATATCGCGTTTTAAGGAGCATTAGAACTCTATTGCTGCGATACCTAGACATCTACAGACGCTACTTCCTAGCAAGGTAGTGTCGCATTTACATTCATTTGAAGTGTAGACGAGGAATACATGACACTTCGCAAATCATGTTATATCTTACCATGAAACATAGAAATGAGATGCGATATCGCGTTTTAAGAAGCATTAGAAATCTATTGCTACGATACATAGACATCTGCAAACGCTACTTCCTTGCAAGGAAGTGTCGCATTTACATTCATTTGAAGTGTAGACGAGGAATACATAACACTTCGCAAATCATATTATACCTTACCATGAAACATAGAAATGAGATGCGATATCGCGTTTTAAGAATCATAAGAACTCTATTGCTACGATACCTAGACATCTGCATCGCTAATTCCTTGCAAGTATGTGTCGCATTTACATTCATTTGAAGTGTAGACGAGGAATACATAACACGTCGCAAATCATATTATATCTTACCATGAAACATAGAAATGAGATGCGATATCGCGTTTTAAGAAGCATTAGAACTCTATTGCTACGATAGGTAGACATCTGCAAACGCTACTTCCTTACAAGGAAGAGTCGCATTTACATTCATTTGAAGTGTAGACGAGGAATACGTAACACTTCGCAAATCATATTATACCTTAACATGAAATATAGAAATCAGATGCGATATCGCGTTTTAAGAAGCATTAGAACTCTATTGCTACGGTAGGTGGACGTTTGCAAACGCTATTTCCTTGCAAGGAAGTGTCGCATTTACATTCATTTGAAGTGTAGACGAGGAATACATAACACTTCGCAAATCATATTATATCTTACCATGAAATATAGAAATGAGATGCGATATCGCGTTTTAAGAATCATAAGAACTCTATTGCTACGATACGTAGACATCTGCAAACGCTATTTCCTTGCATGGAAGTGTCGCATTTACATTCATTTGAAGTGTAGACGAGGAATACATGACACTTCGCAAATCATATTATATCTTACCATGAAACATAGAAATGAGATGCGATATCACGTTTTAAGAATCATAAGAACTCTATTGCTACGATACGTAGACATCTGCAAACGCTATTTCCTTGCATGGAAGTGTCGCATTTACATTCATTTGAAGTGTAGACGAGGAATACATGACACTTCGCAAATCATATTATATTCTTACCATGAAACATAGAAATGAGATGCGATATCACGTTTTAAGAAGCATTAGAAATCTATTGCTACGATACATAGACATCTGCAAACGCTATTTCCTGGCAAGGAAGTGTCGCATTTACATTCATTTGAAGTGTAGACGAGGAATACATAACACTTCGCAAATTATATTATACCTTACCATGAAACATAGAAATGAGATGCGATATCGCGTTTTAAGAATCATAAGAGCACTATTGCTACGATACGTAGACATCTGCAAACGCTATTTCCTTGCAAGGAAGTGTCGCATTTACATTCATTTGAAGTGTAGACGAGGAATACATGACACGTCGCAAATCATATTATATCTTACCATGAAACATAGAAATGAGGTGCGAAATCGCGTTTTAAGAAGCATTAGAAATCTATTGCTACGATACATAGACATCTGCAAACGCTATTTCCTTGCAAGGAAGTGTCGCATTTACATTCATTTGAAGTGTAGACGAGGAATACATGACACTTCGCAAATCAAATTATATCTTACCATGAAATATAGAAATGAGATGCGATATCGCGTTTTAAGAATCACAAGAGCACTATTGCTACGATACGTAGACATCTGCAAACGCTATTTCCTTGCAAGGAAGTGTCGCATTTACATTCATTTGAAGTGTAGACGAGGAATACATGACACGTCGCAAATCATATTATATCTTACCATGAAACATAGAAATGAGATGCGAAATCGCGTTTTAAGAAGCATTAGAAATCTATTGCTACGATACATAGACATCTGCAAACGCTATTTCCTTGCAAGGAAGTGTCGCATTTACATTCATTTGAAGTGTAGACGAGGAATACATGACACTTCGCAAATCAAATTATATCTTACCATGAAATATAGAAATGAGATGCGATATCGCGTTTTAAGAAGCATAAGAACTCTATTGCTACGATAGGTAGACGTTTGCAAACGCTATTTCCTTGCAAGGAAGTGTCGCATTTACATTCATTTGAAGTTTAGACGAGGAATATATAACACTTCGCAAATCATATTATATCTTACCATGAAATATAGAAATGAGATGCGATATCGCGTTTTAAGAATCATAAGAACTCTATTGCTACGATACGTAGACATCTGCAAACGCTATTTCCTTGCATGGAAGTGTCGCATTTACATTCATTTGAAGTGTAGACGAGGAATACATGACACTTCGCAAATCATATTATATCTTACCATGAAACATAGAAATGAGATGCGATATCACGTTTTAAGAAGCATTAGAAATCTATTGCTACGATACATAGACATCTGCAAACGCTATTTCCTTGCAAGGAAGTGTCGCATTTACATTCATTTGAAGTGTAGACGAGGAATACATAACACTTCGCAAATTATATTATACCTTACCCATGAAACATAGAAATGAGATGCGATATCGCGTTTTAAGAATCATAAGAGCACTATTGCTACGATACGTAGACATCTGCAAACGCTATTTCCTTGCAAGGAAGTGTCGCATTTACATTCATTTGAAGTGTAGACGAGGAATACATGACACTTCGCAAATCATATTATATCTTACCATGAAACATAGAAATGAGATGCGATATCGCGTTTTAAAAATCATAAGAACACTATTGCTACGATACGTAGACATCTGCAAACGCTAATTCCTTGCAAGGAAGTGTCGCATTTACATTCATTTGAAGTGTAGACGAGGAATAAATGACACTTCGCAAATCATATTATATCTTACCATGAAACATAGAAATGAGATGCGATATCGCGTTTTAAAAATCATAAGATCTCTATTGCTACGATACGTAGACATCTGCAAACGCTAATTCCTTGCAAGGAAGTGTCGCATTTACATTCATTTGAAGTGTAGACGAGGAATACATGACACGTCGCAAATCATATTATATCTTACCATGAAACATAGAAATGAGATGCGAAATCGCGTTTTAAGAAGCATTAGAAATCTATTGCTACGATACATAGACATCTGCAAACGCTATTTCCTTGCAAGGAAGTGTCGCATTTACATTCATTTGAAGTGTAGACGAGGAATACATGACACTTCGCAAATCAAATTATATCTTACCATGAAATATAGAAATGAGATGCGATATCGCGTTTTAAGAAGCATAAGAACTCTATTGCTACGATAGGTTAGACGTTTGTAAACGCTATTTCCTTGCAAGGAAGTGTCGCATTTACATTCATTTGAAGTGTAGACGAGGAATACATAACACTTCGCAATTATATTATACCTTACCATGAAACATAGAAATGAGATGCGATATCGCGTTTTAAGATCATAAGAGCACTATTGCTACGATACGTAGACATCTGCAAACGCTAATTCCTTGCAAGGAAGTGTCGCATTTACATTCATTGAAGTGTAGACGAAGGAATACATGACACGTCGCAAATCATATTATATCTTACCATGAAACATAGAAATGAGATGCGAAATCGCGTTTTAAGAAGCATTAGAAATCTATTGCTACGATACATAGACATCTGCAAACGCTATTTCCTTGCAAGGAAGTGTCGCATTTACATTCATTTGAAGTGTAGACGAGGAATACATGACACTTCGCAAATCAAATTATATCTTACCATGAAATATAGAAATGAGATGCGATATCGCGTTTTAAGAAGCATAAGAACTCTATTGCTACGATAGGTAGACGTTTGCAAACGCTATTTCCTTGCAAGGAAGTGTCGCATTTACATTCATTTGAAGTGTAGACGAGGAATACATAACACTTCGCAAATTATATTATACCTTACCATGAAACATAGGAATGAGATGCGATATCGCGTTTTAAGAATCATAAGAGCACTATTGCTACGATACGTAGACATCTGCAAACGCTAATTCCTTGCAAGGAAGTGTCGCATTTACATTCATTTGAAGTGTAGACGAGGAATACATGACAGTTCGCAAATCATATTATATCTTACCATGAAACATAGAAATGAGATGCGATATCGCGTTTTAAAAATCATAAGAACTCTATTGCTACGATACGTAGACATCTGCAAACGCTAATTCCTTGCAAGGAAGTGTCGCATTTACATTCATTTGAAGTGTAGACGAGGAATACATGACACGTCGCAAATCATATTATATCTTACCATGAAACATAGAAATGAGATGCGAAATCGCGTTTTAAGAAGCATTAGAAATCTATTGCTACGATACACAGACATCTGCAAACGCTATTTCCTTGCAAGGAAGTGTCGCATTTACATTCATTTGAAGTGTAGACGAGGAATACATGACACTTCGCAAATCAAATTATATCTTACCATGAAATATAGAAATGAGATGCGATATCGCGTTTTAAGAAGCATAAGAACTCTATTGCTACGATAGGTAGACGTTTGCAAACGCTATTTCCTTGCAAGGAAGTGTCGCATTTACATTCATTTGAAGTGTAGAAGAGGAATACATAACACTTCGGAAATCATTTTATATCTTACCATGAAACATAGAAATGAGATGCGATATCGCGTTTTAAGAATCATAAGAACTCTATTGCTACGATACCTGGACATCTGCAGACGCTATTTCCTATCAGGGAAGTGTGGCATTTACATTCATTTGAAGTGTAGACCGAGAAATACATGACACTTCGCAAATCATATTATATCTTACCATGAAACATAGAAGTGAGATGCGATATCGCGTTTTAAGAAGCATTGGAAATCTATTGCTACGATACGTAGGACAACTGCAAACGCTATTTCCTAGCGAGGAACTGTCGCATTCACATTCATTTGAAGTGTAGACGAGGAATACATAACACTTCGCAAATCATATTATATCTTACCATGAAACATAGAAATTGAGATGCGATATCGCGTTTTAAGGAGCATTAGAACTCTATTGCTGCGATACCTAGACATCTACAGACGCTACTTCCTAGCAAGGTAGTGTCGCATTTACATTCATTTGAAGTGTAGACGAGGAATACATGACACTTCGCAAATCATATTATATCTTACCATGAAACATAGAAATGAGATGCGATATCGCGTTTTAAGAAGCATTAGAAATCTATTGCTACGATACATAGACATCTGCAAACGCTATTTCCTTGCAAGGAAGTGTCGCATTTACATTCATTTGAAGTGTAGACGAGGAATACATAACACTTCGCAAATCATATTATACCTTACCATGAAACATAGAAATGAGATGCGATATCGCGTTTTAAGAATCATAAGAACTCTATTGCTACGATACCTAGACATCTGCATCGCTAATTCCTTGCAAGTATGTGTCGCATTTACATTCATTTGAAGTGTAGACGAGGAATACATAACACGTCGCAAATCATATTATATCTTACCATGAAACATAGAAATGAGATGCGATATCGCGTTTTAAGAAGCATTAGAACTCTATTGCTACGATAGGTTAGACATCTGCAAACGCTACTTCCTTACAAGGAAGTGTCGCATTTACATTCATTTGAAGTGTAGACGAGGAATACATAACACTTCGCAATCATATTATACCTTAACATGAAAAATAGAATTCAGATGCGATATCGCGTTTTAAGAAGCATTAGAACTCTATTGCTACGATACGTAGACATCTGCAAACGCTATTTCCTTGCATGGAAGTGTCGCATTTACATTCATTTGAAGTGTAGACGAGGAATACATGACACTTCGCAAATCATATTATATCTTACCATGAAACATAGAAATGAGATGCGATATCACGTTTTAAGAAGCATTAGAAATCTATTGCTACGATACATAGACATCTGCAAACGCTATTTCCTTGCAAGGAAGTGTCGCATTTACATTCATTTGAAGTGTAGACGAGGAATACATGACACGTCGCAAAAACATATTATATCTTACCATGAAACATAGAAATGAGATGCGAAATCGCGTTTTAAGAAGCATTAGAAATCTCTTGCTACGATACATAGACATCTGCAAACGCTATTTCCTTGCAAGGAAGTGTCGCATTTACATTCATTTGAAGTGTAGACGAGGAATACATGACACGTCGCAAATCATATTATATCTTACCATGAAACATAGAAATGAGATGCGAATCGCGTTTTAAGAAGCATTAGAAATCTATTGCTACGATACATAGACATCTGCAAACGCTATTTCCTTGCAAGGAAGTGTCGCATTTACATTCATTTGAAGTGTAGACGAGGAATACATGACACTTCGCAAATCAAATTATATCTTACCATGAAATATAGAAATGAGATGCGATATCGCGTTTTAAGAAGCATAAGAACTCTATTGCTACGATAGGTAGACGTTTGCAAACGCTATTTCCTTGCAGGGAAGTGTCGCATTTACATTCATTTGAAGTGTAGAAGAGGAATACATAACACTTCGGAAATCATTTTATATCTTACCATGAAACATAGAAATGAGATGCGATATCGCGTTTTAAGAATCATAAGAACTCTATTGCTACGATACCTGGACATCTGCAGACGCTATTTCCTATCAGGGAAGTGTGGCATTTACATTCATTTGAAGTGTAGACGAGAAATACATGACACTTCGCAAATCATATTATATCTTACCATGAAACATAGAAGTGAGATGCGATATCGCGTTTTAAGAAGCATTGGAAATCTATTGCTACGATACGTAGACAACTGCAAACGCTATTTCCTAGCGAGGAACTGTCGCATTCACATTCATCTGAAGTGTAGACGAGGAATACATAACACTTCGCAAATCATATTATATCTTACCATGAAACATAGAAATGAGATGCGATATCGCGTTTTAAGAAGCATTGGAACTCTATTGCTGCGATACCTAGACATCTGCAGACGCTATTTCCTAGCAAGGTAGTGTCGCATTTACATTCATTTGAAGTGTAGACGAGGAATACATGACACTTCGCAAATCATATTATATCTTACCATGAAACATAGAAGTGAGATGCGATATCGCGTTTTAAGAATCATAAGAACTCTATTGCTACGGTACGTAGACATCTGCAAACGCTATTTCCTTGCAAGGAAGTGTCGCATTTACATTCATTTGAATCGTAGACGAGGAATGCATAACACATCGCAAATCATATTATATCTTACCATGAAACATAGAAGTGGGATGCGATATCGCGTTTTAAGAATCATAAGAACTCTATTGCTACGGTACGTAGACATCTGCAAACGCTATTTCCTTGCAAGGAAGTGTCGCATTTACATTCATTTGAAGTGTAGACAAGGAATACATAACACTTCGCAAATCATATTACATCTTACCATGAAACATAGAAATGAGATGCGATATCGCGTTTTAAGAATCATAAGAACTCTATTGCTACGATACGTAGATTTCTGCAAACGCTATTTCCTTGCAAGGAAGTGTCGCATTTACATTCATTTGAAGTGTAGACGAGGAATACATGACACTTCGCAAATCAAATTATATCTTACCATGAAATATAGAAATGAGATGCGATATCGCGTTTTAAGAAGCATAAGAACTCTATTGCTACGATAGGTAGACGTTTGCAAACGCTATTTCCTTGCAAGGAAGTGTCGCATTTACATTGATTTGAAGTGTAGACGAGGAATACATAACACTTCGCAAATCATATTATATCTTACCATGAAACATAGAAATGAGATGCGATATCGCGTTTTAAGAATCATAAGAACTCTATTGCTACGATACGTAGACATCTGCAAACGCTATTTCCTTGCAAGGAAGTGTCGCATTTACATTCATATGAATCGTAGACGAGGAATGCATAACACTTCGCAATGAATATTATATCTTATCATGAAACATAGATATGAGATGCAATATCTCGTTTTAAGAAGCATTTGAACCCTACTGCTTCGATACGTAGACATCTGCAAACGCTATTTCCTTGCAAGGAAGTGTCGCATTTACATTCATTTGAAGTGTAGACGAGGAATACATGACACTTCGCAAATCATATTATATCTTACCATGAAACATAGAAATGAGATGCGATATCGCGTTTTAAAAATCATAAGAACTCTATTGCTACGATACGTAGACATCTGCAAACGCTAATTCCTTGCAAGGAAGTGTCGCATTTACATTCATTTGAAGTGTAGACGAGGAATACATGACACTTCGCAAATCATATTATATCTTACCATGAAACATAGAAATGAGATGCGAAATCGCGTTTTAAGAAGCATTAGAAATCTATTGCTACGATACATAGACATCTGCAAACGCTATTTCCTTGCAAGGAAGTGTCGCATTTACATTCATTTGAAGTGTAGACGAGGAATACATGACACTTCGCAAATCAAATTATATCTTACCATGAAATATAGAAATGAGATGCGATATCGCGTTTTAAGAAGCATAAGAACTCTATTGCTACGATAGGTAGACGTTTGCAAACGCTATTTCCTTGCAAGGAAGTGTCGCATTTACATTGATTTGAAGTGTAGACGAGGAATACATAACACTTCGCAAATCATATTATACATTACCATGAAACATAGAAGTGAGATGCGATATCGCGTTTTAAGAATCATAAGAACTACATTGCTACGATACGTAGACATCTGCAAACGCTATTTCCTTGCAGGGAAGTGTCTCATTTACATTCATTTGAAGTGTAGACGAGGAATACATAACACTTCGCAAATCATATTATATCTTACCATGAAATATAGAAATGAGATGCGATATCGCGTTTTAAGAAGCATTAGAACTCTATTGCTACGGTAGGTAGACGTTTGCAAACGCTATTTCCTTGCAAGGAAGTGTCGCATTTACATTTATTTGAAGTGTAGACGAGGAATACATGACACTTCGCAAATCATATTATATCTTACCATGAAACATAGAAATGAGATGCGATATCGCGTTTTAAAAATCATAAGAACTCTATTGCTACGATACGTAGACATCTGTAAACGCTAATTCCTTGCAAGGAAGTGTCGCATTTACATTCATTTGGAGTGTAGACGAGGAATACATGACACGTCGCAAATCATATTATATCTTACCATGAAACATAGAAATGAGATGCGAAATCGCGTTTTAAGAAGCATTAGAAATCTATTGCTACGATACATAGACATCTGCAAACGCTATTTCCTTGCAAGGAAGTGTCGCATTTACATTCATTTGAAGTGTAGACGAGGAATACATGACACTTCGCAAATCAAATTATATCTTACCATGAAATATAGAAATGAGATGCGATATCGCGTTTTAAGAAGCATAAGAACTCTATTGCTACGATACCTAGACATCTGAATCGCTAATTCCTTGCAAGTAAGTGTCGCATTTACATTCATTTGAAGTGTAGACGAGGAATACATAACACTTCGCAAATCATATTATATCTTACCATGAAACATAGAAATGAGATGCGATATCGCGTTTTAAGAAGCATTAGAACTCTATTGCTACGATACCTAGACATCAGCATCGCTAATACCTTGCAAGTAAGTGTCGCATTTACATTCATTTGAAGTGTAGACGAGGAATACATAACACTTCGCAAATCATATTATATCTTACCATGAAACATAGAAATGAGATGCGATATCGCGTTTTAAGAATCATAAGAACTTTATTGCTACGATACGTAGATTTCTGCAAACGCTATTTCCTTGCATGGAAGTGTCGCATTTACATTCATTTGAAGTGTAGACGAGGAATACATGACACTTCGCAAATTATATTATATCTTACCATGAAACATAGAAATGAGATGCGATATCACGTTTTAAGAAGCATTAGAAATCTATTGCTACGATACATAGACATCTGCAAACGCTATTTCCTTGCAAGGAAGTGTCGCATTTACATTCATTTGAAGTGTAGACGAGGAATACATAACACTTCGCAAATCATATTATACCTTACCATGAAACATAGAAATGAGATGCGATATCGCGTTTTAAGAATCATAAGAACTCTATTGCTACGATACCTAGACATCTGCATCGCTAATTCCTTGCAAGGAAGTGTCGCATTTACATTCATATGAATCGTAGACGAGGAATGCATAACACTTCGCAATGAATATTATATCTTATCATGAAACATAGATATGAGATGCAATATCTCGTTTTAAGAAGCATTTGAACTCTATTGCTTCGATACGTAGACATCTGCAAACGCTATTTCCTTGCAAGGAAGTGTCGCATTTACATTCATTTGAAGTGTAGACGAGGAATACATGACACTTCGCAAATCATATTATATCTTACCATGAAACATAGAAATGAGATGCGATATCGCGTTTTAAAAATCATAAGAACTCTATTGCTACGATACGTAGACATCTGCAAACGCTAATTCCTTGCAAGGAAGTGTCGCATTTACATTCATTTGAAGTGTAGACGAGGAATACATAACACTTCGCAAATCATATTATATCTTACCATGAAACATAGAAATGAGATGCGATATCGCGTTTTAAGAATCATAAGAACTCTATTGCTACGATACGTAGACATCTGCAAACGCTATTTCCTTGCAAGGAAGTGTCGCATTTACATTCATATGAATCGTAGACGAGGAATGCATAACACTTCGCAATGAATATTATATCTTATCATGAAACATAGATATGAGATGCAATATCTCGTTTTAAGAAGCATTTGAACCCTATTGCTTCGATACGTAGACATCTGCAAACGCTATTTCCTTGCAAGGAAGTGTCGCATTTACATTCATTTGAAGTGTACACGAGGAATACATGACACTTCGCAAATCATATTATATCTTACCATGAAACATAGAAATGAGATGCGATATCACGTTTTAAGAAGCATTAGAAATCTATTGCTACGATACATAGACATCTGCAAACGCTATTTCCTTGCAAGGAAGTGTCGCATTTACATTCATTTGAAGTGTAGACGAGGAATACATAACACTTCGCAAATTATATTATACCTTACCATGAAACATAGAAATGAGATGCGATATCGCGTTTTAAGAAGCATAAGAACTCTATTGGTACGATAGGTAGACGTTTGCAAACGCTATTTCCTTGCAAGGAAGTGTCGCATTTACATTCATTTGAAGTGTAGACGAGGAATACATAACACTTCGCAAATTATATTATACCTTACCATGAAACATAGGAATGAGATGCGATATCGCGTTTTAAGAATCATAAGAGCACTATTGCTACGATACGTAGACATCTGCAAACGCTAATTCCTTGCAAGGAAGTGTCGCATTTACATTCATTTGAAGTGTAGACGAGGAATACATGACAGTTCGCAAATCATATTATATCTTACCATGAAACATAGAAATGAGATGCGATATCGCGTTTTAAAAATCATAAGAACTCTATTGCTACGATACGTAGACATCTGCAAACGCTAATTCCTTGCAAGGAAGTGTCGCATTTACATTCATTTGAAGTGTAGACGAGGAATACATGACACGTCGCAAATCATATTATATCTTACCATGAAACATAGAAATGAGATGCGAAATCGCGTTTTAAGAAGCATTAGAAATCTATTGCTACGATACACAGACATCTGCAAACGCTATTTCCTTGCAAGGAAGTGTCGCATTTACATTCATTTGAAGTGTAGACGAGGAATACATGACACTTCGCAAATCAAATTATATCTTACCATGAAATATAGAAATGAGATGCGATATCGCGTTTTAAGAAGCATAAGAACTCTATTGCTACGATAGGTAGACGTTTGCAAACGCTATTTCCTTGCAGGGAAGTGTCGCATTTACATTCATTTGAAGTGTAGAAGAGGAATACATAACACTTCGGAAATCATTTTATATCTTACCATGAAACATAGAAATGAGATGCGATATCGCGTTTTAAGAATCATAAGAACTCTATTGCTACGATACCTGGACATCTGCAGACGCTATTTCCTATCAGGGAAGTGTGGCATTTACATTCATTTGAAGTGTAGACGAGAAATACATGACACTTCGCAAATCATATTATATCTTACCATGAAACATAGAAGTGAGATGCGATATCGCGTTTTAAGAAGCATTGGAAATCTATTGCTACGATACGTAGACAACTGCAAACGCTATTTCCTAGCGAGGAACTGTCGCATTCACATTCATTTGAAGTGTAGACGAGGAATACATAACACTTCGCAAATCATATTATATCTTACCATGAAACATAGAAATGAGATGCGATATCGCGTTTTAAGAAGCATTGGAACTCTATTGCTGCGATACCTAGACATCTGCAGACGCTATTTCCTAGCAAGGTAGTGTCGCATTTACATTCATTTGAAGTGTAGACGAGGAATACATGACACTTCGCAAATCATATTATATCTTACCATGAAACATAGAAATGAGATGCGATATCGCGTTTTAAGAAGCATTAGAAATCTATTGCTACGATACATAGACATCTGCAAACGCTATTTCCTTGCAAGGAAGTGTCGCATTTACATTCATTTGAAGTGTAGACGAGGAATACATAACACTTCGCAAATCATATTATACCTTACCATGAAACATAGAAATGAGATGCGATATCGCGTTTTAAGAATCATAAGAACTCTATTGCTACGATACCTAGACATCTGCATCGCTAATTCCTTGCAAGTATGTGTCTCATTTACATTCATTTGAAGTGTAGACGAGGAATACATAACACTTCGCAAATCATATTATATCTTACCATGAAGTATAGAAATGAGATGCGATATCGCGTTTTAAGAAGCATTAGAACTCTATTGCTACGGTAGGTAGACGTTTGCAAACGCTATTTCCTTGCAAGGAAGTGTCGCATTTACATTTATTTGAAGTGTAGACGAGGAATACATGACACTTCGCAAATCATATTATATCTTACCATGAAACATAGAAATGAGATGCGATATCGCGTTTTAAAAATCATAAGAACTCTATTGCTACGATACGTAGACATCTGTAAACGCTAATTCCTTGCAAGGAAGTGTCGCATTTACATTCATTTGGAGTGTAGACGAGGAATACATGACACGTCGCAAATCATATTATATCTTACCATGAAACATAGAAATGAGATGCGATATCGCGTTTTAAGAAGCATTAGAAATCTATTGCTACGATACATAGACATCTGCAAACGCTATTTCCTTGCAAGGAAGTGTCGCATTTACATTCATTTGAAGTGTAGACGAGGAATACATGACACTTCGCAAATCAAATTATATCTTACCATGAAATATAGAAATGAGATGCGATATCGCGTTTTAAGAAGCATAAGAACTCTATTGCTACGATACCTAGACATCTGAATCGCTAATTCCTTGCAAGTAAGTGTCGCATTTACATTCATTTGAAGTGTAGACGAGGAATACATAACACTTCGCAAATCATATTATATCTTACCATGAAACATAGAAATGAGATGCGATATCGCGTTTTAAGAAGCATTAGAACTCTATTGCTACGATACCTAGACATCAGCATCGCTAATACCTTGCAAGTAAGTGTCGCATTTACATTCATTTGAAGTGTAGACGAGGAATACATAACACTTCGCAAATCATATTATATCTTACCATGAAACATAGAAATGAGATGCGATATCGCGTTTTAAGAATCATAAGAACTTTATTGCTACGATACGTAGATTTCTGCAAACGCTATTTCCTTGCATGGAAGTGTCGCATTTACATTCATTTGAAGTGTAGACGAGGAATACATGACACTTCGCAAATTATATTATATCTTACCATGAAACATAGAAATGAGATGCGATATCACGTTTTAAGAAGCATTAGAAATCTATTGCTACGATACATAGACATCTGCAAACGCTATTTCCTTGCAAGGAAGTGTCGCATTTACATTCATTTGAAGTGTAGACGAGGAATACATAACACTTCGCAAATCATATTATACCTTACCATGAAACATAGAAATGAGATGCGATATCGCGTTTTAAGAATCATAAGAACTCTATTGCTACGATACCTAGACATCTGCATCGCTAATTCCTTGCAAGGAAGTGTCGCATTTACATTCATATGAATCGTAGACGAGGAATGCATAACACTTCGCAATGAATATTATATCTTATCATGAAACATAGATATGAGATGCAATATCTCGTTTTAAGAAGCATTTGAACTCTATTGCTTCGATACGTAGACATCTGCAAACGCTATTTCCTTGCAAGGAAGTGTCGCATTTACATTCATTTGAAGTGTAGACGAGGAATACATGACACTTCGCAAATCATATTATATCTTACCATGAAACATAGAAATGAGATGCGATATCGCGTTTTAAAAATCATAAGAACTCTATTGCTACGATACGTAGACATCTGCAAACGCTAATTCCTTGCAAGGAAGTGTCGCATTTACATTCATTTGATGTGTAGACGAGGAATACATAACACTTCGCAAATCATATTATATCTTACCATGAAACATAGAAATGAGATGCGATATCGCGTTTTAAGAATCATAAGAACTCTATTGCTACGATACGTAGACATCTGCAAACGCTATTTCCTTGCAAGGAAGTGTCGCATTTACATTCATATGAATCGTAGACGAGGAATGCATAACACTTCGCAATGAATATTATATCTTATCATGAAACATAGATATGAGATGCAATATCTCGTTTTAAGAAGCATTTGAACCCTATTGCTTCGATACGTAGACATCTGCAAACGCTATTTCCTTGCAAGGAAGTGTCGCATTTACATTCATTTGAAGTGTACACGAGGAATACATGACACTTCGCAAATCATATTATATCTTACCATGAAACATAGAAATGAGATGCGAAATCGCGTTTTAAGAAGCATTAGAAATCTATTGCTACGATACATAGACATCTGCAAACGCTATTTCCTTGCAAGGAAGTGTCGCATTAAATTCATTTGAAGTGTAGACGAGGAATACATGACACTTCGCAAATCAAATTATATCTTACCATGAAACATAGAAATGAGATGCGATATCGCGTTTTAAGAAGCATTACAACTCTATTGCTACGATAGGTAGACATCTGCAAACGCTACTTCCTTACAAGGAAGTGTCGCATTTACATTCATTTGAAGTGTAGACGAGGAATACATAACACTTCGCAAATCATATTATACCTTAACATGAAATATAGAAATCAGATGCGATATCGCGTTTTAAGAAGCATTAAAACTCTATTGCTACGGTAGGTAGACGTTTGCAAACGCTATTTCCTTGCAAGGAAGTGTCGCATTTACATTCATTTGAAGTGTGGACGAGGAATACATAACACTTCGCAAATCATATTATATCTTACCATGAAACATAGAAATGAGATGCGATATCGCGTTTTAAGAATCATAAGAACTCTATTGCTACGATACGTAGACATCTGCAAACGCTATTTCCTTGCATGGAAGTGTCGCATTTACATTCATTTGAAGTGTAGACGAGGAATACATAACACTTCGCAAATCATATTATATCTTACCATGAAACATAGAAATGAGATGCGATATCGCGTTTTAAGAATCATAAGAACTCTATTGCTACGATAGGTAGATGTTTGCAAACGCTATTTCCTTGCAAGGAAGTGTCGCATTTACATTGATTTGAAGTGTAGACGAGGAATACATAACACTTCGCAAATCATATTATATCTTACCATGAAACATAGAAATGAGATGCGATATCGCGTTTTAAAAATCATAAGAACTCTATTGCTACGATACCTAGACATCTGAATCGCTAATTCCTTGCAAGTAAGTGTCGCATTTACATTCATTTGAAGTGTAGACGAGGAATACATAACACTTCGCAAATCATATTATACCTTAACATGAAATATAGAAATCAGATGCGATATCGCGTTTTAAGAAGCATTAGAACTCTATTGCTACGGTAGGTAGACGTTTGCAAACGCTATTTCCTTGCAAGGAAGTGTCGCATTTACATTCATTTGAAGTGTGGACGAGGAATACATAACACTTCGCAAATCATATTATATCTTACCATGAAACATAGAAATGAGATGCGATATCGCGTTTTAAAAAATCATAAGAACTCTATTGCTACGATACGTAGACATCTGCAAACGCTAATTCCTTGCAAGGAAGTGTCGCATTTACATTCATTTGAAGTGTAGACGAGGAATACATAACACTTCGCAAATCATATTATATCTTACCATGAAACATAGAAATGAGATGCGATATCGCGTTTTAAGAATCATAAGAACTCTATTGCTACGATACGTAGACATCTGCAAACGCTATTTCCTTGCAAGGAAGTGTCGCATTTACATTCATATGAATCGTAGACGAGGAATGCATAACACTTCGCAATGAATATTATATCTTATCATGAAACATAGATATGAGATGCAATATCTCGTTTTAAGAAGCATTTGAACCCTATTGCTTCGATACGTAGACATCTGCAAACGCTATTTCCTTGCAAGGAAGTGTCGCATTTACATTCATTTGAAGTGTACACGAGGAATACATGACACTTCGCAAATCATATTATATCTTACCATGAAACATAGAAATGAGATGCGATATCGCGTTTTAAAAATCATAAGAACTCTATTGCTACGATACGTAGACATCTGCAAACGCTAATTCCTTGCAAGGAAGTGTCGCATTTACATTCATTTGAAGTGTAGACGAGGAATACATGACACTTCGCAAATCATATTATATCTTACCATGAAACATAGAAATGAGATGCGAAATCGCGTTTTAAGAAGCATTAGAAATCTATTGCTACGATACATAGACATCTGCAAACGCTATTTCCTTGCAAGGAAGTGTCGCATTTACATTCATTTGAAGTGTAGACGAGGAATACATGACACTTCGCAAATCAAATTATATCTTACCATGAAACATAGAAATGAGATGCGATATCGCGTTTTAAAAATCATAAGAACTCTATTGCTACGATACGTAGACATCTGCAAACGCTAATTCCTTGCAAGGAAGTGTCGCATTTACATTCATTTGAAGTGTAGACGAGGAATACATGACACTTCGCAAATCATATTATATCTTACCATGAAACATAGAAATGAGATGCGAAATCGCGTTTTAAGAAGCATTAGAAATCTATTGCTACGATACATAGACATCTGCAAACGCTATTTCCTTGCAAGGAAGTGTCGCATTTACATTCATTTGAAGTGTAGACGAGGAATACATGACACTTCGCAAATCAAATTATATCTTACCATGAAATATAGAAATGAGATGCGATATCGCGTTTTAAGAAGCATAAGAACTCTATTGCTACGATAGGTAGACGTTTGCAAACGCTATTTCCTTGCAAGGAAGTGTCGCATTTACATTGATTTGAAGTGTAGACGAGGAATACATAACACTTCGCAAATCATATTATACATTACCATGAAACATAGAAGTGAGATGCGATATCGCGTTTTAAGAATCATAAGAACTACATTGCTACGATACGTAGACATCTGCAAACGCTATTTCCTTGCAGGGAAGTGTCTCATTTACATTCATTTGAAGTGTAGACGAGGAATACATAACACTTCGCAAATCATATTATATCTTACCATGAAATATAGAAATGAGATGCGATATCGCGTTTTAAGAAGCATTAGAACTCTATTGCTACGGTAGGTAGACGTTTGCAAACGCTATTTCCTTGCAAGGAAGTGTCGCATTTACATTTATTTGAAGTGTAGACGAGGAATACATGACACTTCGCAAATCATATTATATCTTACCATGAAACATAGAAATGAGATGCGATATCGCGTTTTAAAAATCATAAGAACTCTATTGCTACGATTTGTAGACATCTGTAAACGCTAATTCCTTGCAAGGAAGTGTCGCATTTACATTCATTTGGAGTGTAGACGAGGAATACATGACACGTCGCAAATCATATTATATCTTACCATGAAACATAGAAATGAGATGCGAAATCGCGTTTTAAGAAGCATTAGAAATCTATTGCTACGATACATAGACATCTGCAAACGCTATTTCCTTGCAAGGAAGTGTCGCATTTACATTCATTTGAAGTGTAGACGAGGAATACATGACACTTCGCAAATCAAATTATATCTTACCATGAAATATAGAAATGAGATGCGATATCGCGTTTTAAGAAGCATAAGAACTCTATTGCTACGATACCTAGACATCTGAATCGCTAATTCCTTGCAAGTAAGTGTCGCATTTACATTCATTTGAAGTGTAGACGAGGAATACATAACACTTCGCAAATCATATTATATCTTACCATGAAACATAGAAATGAGATGCGATATCGCGTTTTAAGAAGCATTAGAACTCTATTGCTACGATACCTAGACATCAGCATCGCTAATACCTTGCAAGTAAGTGTCGCATTTACATTCATTTGAAGTGTAGACGAGGAATACATAACACTTCGCAAATCATATTATATCTTACCATGAAACATAGAAATGAGATGCGATATCGCGTTTTAAGAATCATAAGAACTTTATTGCTACGATACGTAGATTTCTGCAAACGCTATTTCCTTGCATGGAAGTGTCGCATTTACATTCATTTGAAGTGTAGACGAGGAATACATGACACTTCGCAAATTATATTATATCTTACCATGAAACATAGAAATGAGATGCGATATCACGTTTTAAGAAGCATTAGAAATCTATTGCTACGATACATAGACATCTGCAAACGCTATTTCCTTGCAAGGAAGTGTCGCATTTACATTCATTTGAAGTGTAGACGAGGAATACATAACACTTCGCAAATCATATTATACCTTACCATGAAACATAGAAATGAGATGCGATATCGCGTTTTAAGAATCATAAGAACTCTATTGCTACGATACCTAGACATCTGCATCGCTAATTCCTTGCAAGTAAGTGTCGCATTTACATTCATTTGAAGTGTAGACGAGGAATACATAACACGTCGCAAATCATATTATATCTTACCATGAAACATAGAAATGAGATGCGATATCGCGTTTTAAGAAGCATTAGAACTCTATTGCTACGATAGGTAGACATCTGCAAACGCTACTTCCTTACAAGGAAGTGTCGCATTTACATTCATTTGAAGTGTAGACGAGGAATACATAACACTTCGCAAATCATATTATACCTTAACATGAAATATAGAAATCAGATGCGATATCGCGTTTTAAGAAGCATTAGAACTCTATTGCTACGGTAGGTAGACGTTTGCAAACGCTATTTCCTTGCAAGGAAGTGTCGCATTTACATTCATTTGAAGTGTGGACGAGGAATACATAACACTTCGCAAATCATATTATATCTTACCATGAAACATAGAAATGAGATGCGATATCGCGTTTTAAGAATCATAAGAACTGTATTGCTACGATACGTAGACATCTGCAAACGCTATTTCCTTGCATGGAAGTGTCGCATTTACATTCATTTGAAGTGTAGACGAGGAATACATAACACTTCGCAAATCATATTATATCTTACCATGAAACATAGAAATGAGATGCGATATCGCGTTTTAAGAATCATAAGAACTCTATTGCTACGATAGGTAGATGTTTGCAAACGCTATTTCCTTGCAAGGAAGTGTCGCATTTACATTGATTTGAAGTGTAGACGAGGAATACATAACACTTCGCAAATCATATTATATCTTACCATGAAACATAGAAATGAGATGCGATATCGCGTTTTAAAAATCATAAGAACTCTATTGCTACGATACCTAGACATCTGAATCGCTAATTCCTTGCAAGTAAGTGTCGCATTTACATTCATTTGAAGTGTAGACGAGGAATACATAACACTTCGCAAATCATATTATATCTTACCATGAAACATAGAAATGAGATGCGATGTCGCGTTTTAAGAAGCATTAGAACTCTATTGCTACGATACCTAGACATCAGCATCGCTAATACCTTGCAAGTAAGTGTCGCATTTACATTCATTTGAAGTGTAGACGAGGAATACATAACACTTCGCAAATCATATTATATCTTACCATGAAACATAGAAATGAGATGCGATATCGCGTTTTAAGAATCATAAGAACTTTATTGCTACGATACGTAGATTTCTGCAAACGCTATTTCCTTGCATGGAAGTGTCGCATTTACATTCATTTGAAGTGTAGACGAGGAATACATGACACTTCGCAAATTATATTATATCTTACCATGAAACATAGAACTGAGATGCGATATCACGTTTTAAGAAGCATTAGAAATCTATTGCTACGATACATAGACATCTGCAAACGCTATTTCCTTGCAAGGAAGTGTCGCATTTACATTCATTTGAAGTGTAGACGAGGAATACATAACACTTCGCAAATCATATTATACCTTACCATGAAACATAGAAATGAGATGCGATATCGCGTTTTAAGAATCATAAGAACTCTATTGCTACGATACCTAGACATCTGCATCGCTAATTCCTTGCAAGGAAGTGTCGCATTTACATTCATTTGAAGTGTAGACGAGGAATACATGACACTTCGCAAATCAAATTATATCTTACCATGAAATATAGAAATGAGATGCGATATCGCGTTTTAAGAAGCATAAGAACTCTATTGCTACGATTTGTAGACATCTGTAAACGCTAATTCCTTGCAAGGAAGTGTCGCATTTACATTCATTTGGAGTGTAGACGAGGAATACATGACACGTCGCAAATCATATTATATCTTACCATGAAACATAGAAATGAGATGCGAAATCGCGTTATAAGAAGCATTAGAAATCTATTGCTACGATACATAGACATCTGCAAACGCTATTTCCTTGCAAGGAAGTGTCGCATTTACATTCATTTGAAGTGTAGAAGAGGAATACATAACACTTCGCAAATCATATTATATCTTACCATGAAACATAGAAATGAGATGCGATATCGCGTTTTAAGAATCATAAGAACTCTATTGCTACGATACGTAGACATCTGCAAACGCTATTTCCTTGCATGGAAGTGTCGCATTTACATTCATTTGAAGTGTAGACGAGGAATACATAACACTTCGCAAATCATATTATATCTTACCATGAAACATAGAAGTGAGATGCGATATCGCGTTTTAAGAAGCATTGGAAATCTATTGCTACGATACGTAGACAACTGCAAACGCTATTTCCTAGCGCGGAAGTGTCGCATTCACATTCATTTGAAGTGTAGACGAGGAATACATAACACTTCGCAAATCATATCATACCTTACCATGAAATATAGAAATGAGATGCGATATCGCGTTTTAAGAAGCATTAGAACTCTATTGCTACGATAGGTAGACGTTTGCAAACGCTATTTCCTTGCAAGGAAGTGTCGCATTTACATTCATTTGAAGTGTAGACGAGGAATACATAACACTTCGGAAATCATTTTATATCTTACCATGAAACATAGAAATGAGATGCGATATCGCGTTTTAAGAATCATAAGAACTCTATTGCTACGATACCTGGACATCTGCAGACGCTATTTCCTATCAGGGAAGTGTGGCATTTACATTCATTTGAAGTGTAGACGAGGAATACATAACACTTCGCAAATCATATTATATCTTACCATGAAATATAGAAATGAGATGCGATATCGCGTTTTAAGAAGCATTAGAACTCTATTGCTGCGGTAGGTAGACGTTTGCAAACGCTATTTCCTTGCAAGGAAGTGTCGCATTTACATTCATTTGAAGTGTAGACGAGGAATACATGACACTTCGCAAATCATATTATATCGTACCATGAAACATAGAAATGAGATGCGATATCGCGTTTTAAAACTCATAAGAACTCTATTGCTACGATACGTAGACATCTGCAAACGCTATTTCCTTGCAAGGAAGTGTCGCATTTACATTCATTTGAAGTGTAGACGAGGAATACATAACACTTCGCAAATCATATTATACCTTACCATGAAATATAGAAATGAGATGCGATATCGCGTTTTAAGAAGCATTAGAACTCTATTGCTACGATAGGTAGACGTTTGCAAACGCTATTTCCTTGCAAGGAAGTGTCGCATTTACATTCATTTGAAGTGTAGACGAGGAATACATAACACTTCGGAAATCATTTTATATCTTACCATGAAACATAGAAATGAGATGCGATATCGCGTTTTAAGAATCATAAGAACTCTATTGCTACGATACCTGGTCATCTGCAGACGCTATTTCCTATCAGGGAAGTGTGGCATTTACATTCATTTGAAGTGTAGACGAGAAATACATGACACTTCGCAAATCATATTATATCTTACCATGAAACATAGAAGTGAGATGCGATATCGCGTTTTAAGAAGCATTGGAAATCTATTGCTACGATACGTAGACAACTGCAAACGCTATTTCCTAGCGAGGAAGTGTCGCATTCACATTCATTTGAAGTGTAGACGAGGAATACATAACACTTCGCAAATCATATTATATCTTACCATGAAACATAGAAATGAGATGCGATATCGCGTTTTAAGAAGCATTGGAACTCTATTGCTACGATAGATAGACATTCGCAAACGCTATTTCCTTGCAAGGAAGTGTCGCATTTACATTCATTTGAAGTGTAGACGAGGAATACATAACACTTCGCAAATCATATTATACCTTACCATGAAACATAGAAATGAGATGCGATATCGCGTTTTAAGAATCATAAGAACTCTATTGCTACGATACGTAGACATCTGCAAACGCTATTTCCTTGGAAGGAAGTGTCTCATTTACATTCATTTGAAGTGTAGACGAGGAATACATAACACTTCGCAAATCATATTATATCTTACCATGAAACATAGAAATGAGATGCGATATCGCGTTTTAAGAAGCATTAGAACTCTATTGCTACGGTAGGTAGACGTTTGCACACGCTATTTCCTTGCAAGGAAGTGTCGCATTTACATTCATTTGAAGTGTAGACGAGGAATACATAACACTTCGGAAATCATTTTATATCTTACCATGAAACATAGAAATGAGATGCGATATCGCGTTTTAGGAATCATAAGAACTCTATTGCTACGATAGATAGACATTCGCAAACGCTATTTCCTTGCAAGATAGTGTCGCATTTACATTCATTTGAAGTGTAGACGAGGAATACATAACACTTCGCAAATCATATTATACCTTACCATGAAACATAGAAATGAGATGCGATATCGCGTTTTAAGAATCATAAGAACTCTATTGCTACGATACGTAGACATCTGCAAACGCTATTTCCTTGCAAGGAAGTGTCTCATTTACATTCATTTGAAGTGTAGACGAGGAATACATAACACTTCGCAAATCGTATTATATCTTACCATGAAATATAGAAATGAGATGCGATATCGCGTTTTAAGAAGCATTAGAACTCTATTGCTGCGGTAGGTAGACGTTTGCAAACGCTATTTCCTTGCAAGGAAGTGTCGCATTTACATTCATTTGAAGTGTAGACGAGGAATACATGACACTTCGCAAATCATATTATATCGTACCATGAAACATAGAAATGAGATGCGGTATCGCGTTTTAAAAATCATAAGAACTCTATTGCTACGATACGTAGACACCTGCAAACGCTATTTCCTTGCAAGGAAGTGTCGCATTTACATTCATTTGAAGTGTAGACGAGGAATACATAACACTTCGCAAATCATATCATACCTTACCATGAAATATAGAAATGAGATGCGATATCGCGTTTTAAGAAGCATTAGAACTCTATTGCTACGATAGGTAGACGTTTGCAAACGCTATTTCCTTGCAAGGAAGTGTCGCATTTACATTCATTTGAAGTGTAGACGAGGAATACATAACACTTCGGAAATCATTTTATATCTTACCATGAAACATAGAAATGAGATGCGATATCGCGTTTTAAGAATCATAAGAACTCTATTGCTACGATACCTGGACATCTGCAGACGCTATTTCCTATCAGGGAAGTGTGGCATTTACATTCATTTGAAGTGTAGACGAGAAATACATGACACTTCGCAAATCATATTATATCTTACCATGAAACATAGAAGTGAGATGCGATATCGCGTTTTAAGAAGCATTGGAAATCTATTGCTACGATACGTAGACAACTGCAAACGCTATTTCCTAGCGAGGAAGTGTCGCATTCACATTCATTTGAAGTGTAGACGAGGAATACATAACACTTCGCAAATCATATTATATCTTACCATGAAACATAGAAATGAGATGCGATATCGCGTTTTAAGAAGCATTGGAACTCTATTGCTACGATAGATAGACATTCGCAAACGCTATTTCCTTGCAAGGAAGTGTCGCATTTACATTCATTTGAAGTGTAGACGAGGAATACGTAACACTTCGCAAATCTTATTATACCTTACCATGAAACATAGAAATGAGATGCGATATTGCGTTTTAAGAATCATAAGAACTCTATTGCTACGATACGTAGACATCTGCAAACGCTATTTCCTTGCAAGGAAGTGTCTCATTTACATTCATTTGAAGTGTAGACGAGGAATACATAACACTTCGCAAATCATATTACATCTTACCATGAAATATAGAAATGAGATGCGATATCGCGTTTTAAGAAGCATTAGAACTCTATTGCTGCGGTAGGTAGACGTTTGCAAACGCTATTTCCTTGCAAGGAAGTGTCGCATTTACATTCATTTGAAGTGTAGACGAGGAATACATGACACTTCGCAAATCATATTATATCGTACCATGAAACATAGAAATGAGATGCGATATCGCGTTTTAAAACTCATAAGAACTCTATTGCTACGATACGTAGACATCTGCAAACGCTATTTCCTTGCAAGGAAGTGTCTCATTTACATTCATTTGAAGTGTAGACGAGGAATACATAACACTTCGCAAATCGTATTATATCTTACCATGAAATATAGAAATGAGATGCGATATCGCGTTTTAAGAAGCATTAGAACTCTATTGCTGCGGTAGGTAGACGTTTGCAAACGCTATTTCCTTGCAAGGAAGTGTCGCATTTACATTCATTTGAAGTGTAGACGAGGAATACATGACACTTCGCAAATCATATTATATCGTACCATGAAACATAGAAATGAGATGCGGTATCGCGTTTTAAAAATCATAAGAACTCTATTGCTACGATACGTAGACATCTGCAAACGCTATTTCCTTGCAAGGAAGTGTCGCATTTACATTCATTTGAAGTGTAGACGAGGAATACATAACACTTCGCAAATCATATCATACCTTACCATGAAATATAGAAATGAGATGCGATATCGCGTTTTAAGAAGCATTAGAACTCTATTGCTACGATAGGTAGACGTTTGCAAACGCTATTTCCTTGCAAGGAAGTGTCGCATTTACATTCATTTGAAGTGTCGACGAGGAATACATAACACTTCGGAAATCATTTTATATCTTACCATGAAACACAGAAATGAGATGCGATATCGCGTTTTAAGAATCATAAGAACTCTATTGCTACGATACCTGGACATCTGCAGACGCTATTTCCTATCAGGGAAGTGTGGCATTTACATTCATTTGAAGTGTAGACGAGAAATACATGACACTTCGCAAATCATATTATATCTTACCATGAAACATAGAAGTGAGATGCGATATCGCGTTTTAAGAAGCATTGGAAATCTATTGCTACGATACGTAGACAACTGCAAACGCTATTTCCTAGCGAGGAAGTGTCGCATTCACATTCATTTGAAGTGTAGACGAGGAATACATAACACTTCGCAAATCATATTATATCTTACCATGAAACATAGAAATGAGATGCGATATCGCGTTTTAAGAAGCATTGGAACTCTATTGCTACGATAGATAGACATTCGCAAACGCTATTTCCTTGCAAGGAAGTGTCGCATTTACATTCATTTGAAGTGTAGACGAGGAATACATAACACTTCGCAAATCATATTATACCTTACCATGAAACATAGAAATGAGATGCGATATCGCGTTTTAAGAATCATAAGAACTCTATTGCTACGATACGTAGACATCTGCAAACGCTATTTCCTTGGAAGGAAGTGTCTCATTTACATTCATTTGAAGTGTAGACGAGGAATACATAACACTTCGCAAATCATATTATATCTTACCATGAAACATAGAAATGAGATGCGATATCGCGTTTTAAGAAGCATTAGAACTCTATTGCTACGGTAGGTAGACGTTTGCACACGCTATTTCCTTGCAAGGAAGTGTCGCATTTACATTCATTTGAAGTGTAGACGAGGAATACATAACACTTCGGAAATCATTTTATATCTTACCATGAAACATAGAAATGAGATGCGATATCGCGTTTTAGGAATCATAAGAACTCTATTGCTACGATAGATAGACATTCGCAAACGCTATTTCCTTGCAAGATAGTGTCGCATTTACATTCATTTGAAGTGTAGACGAGGAATACATAACACTTCGCAAATCATATTATACCTTACCATGAAACATAGAAATGAGATGCGATATCGCGTTTTAAGAATCATAAGAACTCTATTGCTACGATACGTAGACATCTGCAAACGCTATTTCCTTGCAAGGAAGTGTCTCATTTACATTCATTTGAAGTGTAGACGAGGAATACATAACACTTCGCAAATCGTATTATATCTTACCATGAAATATAGAAATGAGATGCGATATCGCGTTTTAAGAAGCATTAGAACTCTATTGCTGCGGTAGGTAGACGTTTGCAAACGCTATTTCCTTGCAAGGAAGTGTCGCATTTACATTCATTTGAAGTGTAGACGAGGAATACATGACACTTCGCAAATCATATTATATCGTACCATGAAACATAGAAATGAGATGCGGTATCGCGTTTTAAAAATCATAAGAACTCTATTGCTACGATACGTAGACACCTGCAAACGCTATTTCCTTGCAAGGAAGTGTCGCATTTACATTCATTTGAAGTGTAGACGAGGAATACATAACACTTCGCAAATCATATCATACCTTACCATGAAATATAGAAATGAGATGCGATATCGCGTTTTAAGAAGCATTAGAACTCTATTGCTACGATAGGTAGACGTTTGCAAACGCTATTTCCTTGCAAGGAAGTGTCGCATTTACATTCATTTGAAGTGTAGACGAGGAATACATAACACTTCGGAAATCATTTTATATCTTTCCATGAAACATAGAAATGAGATGCGATATCGCGTTTTAAGAATCATAAGAACTCTATTGCTACGATACCTGGACATCTGCAGACGCTATTTCCTATCAGGGAAGTGTGGCATTTACATTCATTTGAAGTGTAGACGAGAAATACATGACACTTCGCAAATCATATTATATCTTACCATGAAACATAGAAGTGAGATGCGATATCGCGTTTTAAGAAGCATTGGAAATCTATTGCTACGATACGTAGACAACTGCAAACGCTATTTCCTAGCGAGGAAGTGTCGCATTCACATTCATTTGAAGTGTAGACGAGGAATACATAACACTTCGCAAATCATATTATATCTTACCATGAAACATAGAAATGAGATGCGATATCGCGTTTTAAGAAGCATTGGAACTCTATTGCTACGATAGATAGACATTCGCAAACGCTATTTCCTTGCAAGGAAGTGTCGCATTTACATTCATTTGAAGTGTAGACGAGGAATACGTAACACTTCGCAAATCTTATTATACCTTACCATGAAACATAGAAATGAGATGCGATATCGCGTTTTAAGAATCATAAGAACTCTATTGCTACGATACGTAGACATCTGCAAACGCTATTTCCTTGCAAGGAAGTGTCTCATTTACATTCATTTGAAGTGTAGACGAGGAATACATAACACTTCGCAAATCATATTACATCTTACCATGAAATATAGAAATGAGATGCGATATCGCGTTTTAAGAAGCATTAGAACTCTATTGCTGCGGTAGGTAGACGTTTGCAAACGCTATTTCCTTGCAAGGAAGTGTCGCATTTACATTCATTTGAAGTGTAGACGAGGAATACATGACACTTCGCAAATCATATTATATCGTACCATGAAACATAGAAATGAGATGCGATATCGCGTTTTAAAACTCATAAGAACTCTATTGCTACGATACGTAGACATCTGCAAACGCTATTTCCTTGCAAGGAAGTGTCTCATTTACATTCATTTGAAGTGTAGACGAGGAATACATAACACTTCGCAAATCGTATTATATCTTACCATGAAATATAGAAATGAGATGCGATATCGCGTTTTAAGAAGCATTAGAACTCTATTGCTGCGGTAGGTAGACGTTTGCAAACGCTATTTCCTTGCAAGGAAGTGTCGCATTTACATTCATTTGAAGTGTAGACGAGGAATACATGACACTTCGCAAATCATATTATATCGTACCATGAAACATAGAAATGAGATGCGGTATCGCGTTTTAAAAATCATAAGAACTCTATTGCTACGATACGTAGACATCTGCAAACGCTATTTCCTTGCAAGGAGGTGTCGCATTTACATTCATTTGAAGTGTAGACGAGGAATACATAACACTTCGCAAATCATATCATACCTTACCATGAAATATAGAAATGAGATGCGATATCGCGTTTTAAGAAGCATTAGAACTCTATTGCTACGATAGGTAGACGTTTGCAAACGCTATTTCCTTGCAAGGAAGTGTCGCATTTACATTCATTTGAAGTGTAGACGAGGAATACATAACACTTCGGAAATCATTTTATATCTTACCATGAAACATAGAAATGAGATGCGATATCGCGTTTTAAGAATCATAAGAACTCTATTGCTACGATACCTGGACATCTGCAGACGCTATTTCCTATCAGGGAAGTGTGGCATTTACATTCATTTGAAGTGTAGACGAGAAATACATGACACTTCGCAAATCATATTATATCTTACCATGAAACATAGAAGTGAGATGCGATATCGCGTTTTAAGAAGCATTGGAAATCTATTGCTACGATACGTAGACAACTGCAAACGCTATTTCCTAGCGAGGAAGTGTCGCATTCACATTCATTTGAAGTGTAGACGAGGAATACATAACACTTCGCAAATCATATTATATCTTACCATGAAACATAGAAATGAGATGCGATATCGCGTTTTAAGAAGCATTGGAACTCTATTGCTACGATAGATAGACATTCGCAAACGCTATTTCCTTGCAAGGAAGTGTCGCATTTACATTCATTTGAAGTGTAGACGAGGAATACGTAACACTTCGCAAATCTTATTATACCTTACCATGAAACATAGAAATGAGATGCGATATCGCGTTTTAAGAATCATAAGAACTCTATTGCTACGATACGTAGACATCTGCAAACGCTATTTCCTTGCAAGGAAGTGTCTCATTTACATTCATTTGAAGTGTAGACGAGGAATACATAACACTTCGCAAATCATATTACATCTTACCATGAAATATAGAAATGAGATGCGATATCGCGTTTTAAGAAGCATTAGAACTCTATTGCTGCGGTAGGTAGACGTTTGCAAACGCTATTTCCTTGCAAGGAAGTGTCGCATTTACATTCATTTGAAGTGTAGACGAGGAATACATGACACTTCGCAAATCATATTATATCGTACCATGAAACATAGAAATGAGATGCGATATCGCGTTTTAAAACTCATAAGAACTCTATTGCTACGATACGTAGACATCTGCAAACGCTATTTCCTTGCAAGGAAGTGTCGCATTTACATTCATTTGAAGTGTAGACGAGGAATACATAACACTTCGCAAATCATATTATACCTTACCATGAAATGTAGAAATGAGATGCGATATCGCGTTTTAAGAAGCATTAGAACTCTATTGCTACGATAGGTAGACGTTTGCAAACGCTATTTCCTTGCAAGGAAGTGTCGCATTTACATTCATTTGAAGTGTAGACGAGGAATACATAACACTTCGGAAATCATTTTATATCTTACCATGAAACATAGAAATGAGATGCGATATCGCGTTTTAAGAAGCATTGGAACTCTATTGCTACGATAGATAGACATTCGCAAACGCTATTTCCTTGCAAGGAAGTGTCGCATTTACATTCATTTGAAGTGTAGACGAGGAATACGTAACACTTCGCAAATCTTATTATACCTTACCATGAAACATAGAAATGAGATGCGATATCGCGTTTTAAGAATCATAAGAACTCTATTGCTACGATACGTAGACATCTGCAAACGCTATTTCCTTGCAAGGAAGTGTCTCATTTACATTCATTTGAAGTGTAGACGAGGAATACATAACACTTCGCAAATCATATTACATCTTACCATGAAATATAGAAATGAGATGCGATATCGCGTTTTAAGAAGCATTAGAACTCTATTGCTGCGGTAGGTAGACGTTTGCAAACGCTATTTCCTTGCAAGGAAGTGTCGCATTTACATTCATTTGAAGTGTAGACGAGGAATACATGACACTTCGCAAATCATATTATATCGTACCATGAAACATAGAAATGAGATGCGATATCGCGTTTTAAAACTCATAAGAACTCTATTGCTACGATACGTAGACATCTGCAAACGCTATTTCCTTGCAAGGAAGTGTCGCATTTACATTCATTTGAAGTGTAGACGAGGAATACATAACACTTCGCAAATCATATTATACCTTACCATGAAATGTAGAAATGAGATGCGATATCGCGTTTTAAGAAGCATTAGAACTCTATTGCTACGATAGGTAGACGTTTGCAAACGCTATTTCCTTGCAAGGAAGTGTCGCATTTACATTCATTTGAAGTGTAGACGAGGAATACATAACACTTCGGAAATCATTTTATATCTTACCATGAAACATAGAAATGAGATGCGATATCGCGTTTTAAGAATCATAAGAACTCTATTGCTACGATACCTGGTCATCTGCAGACGCTATTTCCTATCAGGGAAGTGTGGCATTTACATTCATTTGAAGTGTAGACGAGAAATACATGACACTTCGCAAATCATATTATATCTTACCATGAAACATAGAAGTGAGATGCGATATCGCGTTTTAAGAAGCATTGGAAATCTATTGCTACGATACGTAGACATCTGCAAACGCTATTTCCTTGGAAGGAAGTGTCTCATTTACATTCATTTGAAGTGTAGACGAGGAATACATGACACTTCGCAAATCATATTATATCTTACCATGAAATGTAGAAATGAGATGCGATATCGCGTTTTAAGAAGCATTGGAACTCTATTGCTACGATAGATAGACATTCGCAAACGCTATTTCCTTGCAAGGAAGTGTCGCATTTACATTCATTTGAAGTGTAGACGAGGAATACATAACACTTCGCAAATCATATTATACCTTACCATGAAACATAGAAATGAGATGCGATATCGCGTTTTAAGAATCATAAGATCTCTATTGCTACGATACGTAGACATCTGCAAACGCTATTTCCTTGCAAGGAAGTGTGTCATTTACATTCATTTGAAGTGTAGACGAGGAATACATAACAGTTCGCAAATCATATTATATCTTACCATGAAATATAGAAATGAGATGCGATATCGCGTTTTAAGAAGCATTAGAACTCTATTGCTGCTGTAGGTAGACGTTTGCAAACGCTATTTCCTTGCAAGGAAGTGTCGCATTTACATTCATTTGAAGTGTAGACGAGGAATACATGACACTTCGCAAATCATACTATACCTTACCATGAAACATAGAAATGTGATGCGATATCGCGATTTAATATTCATAAGAACTCTATTGCTACGATACGTAGACATCTACAAACGCTATTTCCTTGCATGGAAGTGTCGCATTTACATTCATTTGAAGTGTAGACGAGGAATACATAACACTTCGCAAATCATATTATATCTTACCATGAAATATAGAAATGAGATGCGATATCGCGTTTTAAGAAGCATTAGAACTCTATTGCTATGATAGGTAGACGTTTGCAAACGCTATTTCCTTGCAAGGAAGTATCGCATTTACATTCATTTGAAGTGTAGACGAGGAATACATAACACTTCGCAAATCATATTATATCTTACCATGAAAATTGAAATGTGATTCGATATCGCGTTTTAAGAATCATAAGAAACCTAATGTTACGATACGTAGAAATCTGCAAACGCTATTTCCTTGCAAGGAAGTGTCGCATTTACATTCATTTGAAGTGTGGACGAGGAATACATGTCACTTCGCAAATCATATTATATCTTACCATGAATCATAGAAATGAGATGCGATATCGCGTTTTAAGAAGCATTAGAACTCTACTGCTACGGTAGGTAGACGTTTGCACACGCTATTTCCTTGCAAGGAAGTGTCGCATTTACATTCATTTGAAGTGTAGACGAGGAATACATGACACTTCGCAAATCATATTATATCTTACCATGAAACATAGAAATGAGTTGCGATATCGCGTTTTAAGAATCATAAGAACTCTATTGCTACGATACGTAGACATCTGCAAACCCTAATTCCTTGCAAGGAAGTGTCGCATTTACATTCATTTGAAGTGTAGACGAGGAATACATAACACTTCGCAAATCATATTATACCTTACCATGAAACATAGAAATGAGATGCGATATCGCGTTTTAAGAATCATAAGAACTCTATTGCTACGATACGTAGACATCTGCAAACGCTATTTCCTTGGAAGGAAGTGTCTCATTTACATTCATTTGAAGTGTAGACGAGGAATACATAACACTTCGCAAATCATATTATATCTTACCATGAAACATAGAAATGAGATGCGATATCGCGTTTTAAGAAGCATTAGAACTCTATTGCTACGGTAGGTAGACGTTTGCACACGCTATTTCCTTGCAAGGAAGTGTCGCATTTACATTCATTTGAAGTGTAGACGAGGAATACATAACACTTCGGAAATCATTTTATATCCTACCATGAAACATAGAAATGAGATGCGATATCGCGTTTTAGGAATCATAAGAACTCTATTGCTACGATAGATAGACATTCGCAAACGCTATTTCCTTGCAAGATAGTGTCGCATTTACATTCATTTGAAGTGTAGACGAGGAATACATAACACTTCGCAAATCATATTATACCTTACCATGAAACATAGAAATGAGATGCGATATCGCGTTTTAAGAATCATAAGAACTCTATTGCTACGATACGTAGACATCTGCAAACGCTATTTCCTTGCAAGGAAGTGTCTCATTTACATTCATTTGAAGTGTAGACGAGGAATACATAACACTTCGCAAATCGTATTATATCTTACCATGAAATATAGAAATGAGATGCGATATCGCGTTTTAAGAAGCATTAGAACTCTATTGCTGCGGTAGGTAGACGTTTGCAAACGCTATTTCCTTGCAAGGAAGTGTCGCATTTACATTCATTTGAAGTGTAGACGAGGAATACATGACACTTCGCAAATCATATTATATCGTACCATGAAACATAGAAATGAGATGCGGTATCGCGTTTTAAAAATCATAAGAACTCTATTGCTACGATACGTAGACATCTGCAAACGCTATTTCCTTGCAAGGAAGTGTCGCATTTACATTCATATGAAGTGTAGACGAGGAATACATAACACTTCGCAAATCATATCATACCTTACCATGAAATATAGAAATGAGATGCGATATCGCGTTTTAAGAAGCATTAGAACTCTATTGCTACGATAGGTAGACGTTTGCAAACGCTATTTCCTTGCAAGGAAGTGTCGCATTTACATTCATTTGAAGTGTAGACGAGGAATACATAACACTTCGGAAATCATTTTATATCTTACCATGAAACATAGAAATGAGATGCGATATCGCGTTTTAAGAATCATAAGAACTCTATTGCTACGATACCTGGACATCTGCAGACGCTATTTCCTATCAGGGAAGTGTGGCATTTACATTCATTTGAAGTGTAGACGAGAAATACATGACACTTCGCAAATCATATTATATCTTACCATGAAACATAGAAGTGAGATGCGATATCGCGTTTTAAGAAGCATTGGAAATCTATTGCTACGATACGTAGACAACTGCAAACGCTATTTCCTAGCGAGGAAGTGTCGCATTCACATTCATTTGAAGTGTAGACGAGGAATACATAACACTTCGCAAATCATATTATATCTTACCATGAAACATAGAAATGTGATGCGATATCGCGTTTTAATATTCATAAGAACTCTATTGCTACGATACGTAGACATCTACAAACGCTATTTCCTTGCATGGAAGTGTCGCATTTACATTCATTTGAAGTGTAGACGAGGAATACATAACACTTCGCAAATCATATTATATCTTACCATGAAATATAGAAATGAGATGCGATATCGCGTTTTAAGAAGCATTAGAACTCTACTGCTACGGTAGGTAGACGTTTGCACACGCTATTTCCATGCAAGGAAGTGTCGCATTTACATTCATTTGAAGTGTAGACGAGGAATACATAACACTTCGCAAATCATATTATATCTTACCATGAAAATTGAAATGTGATTCGATATCGCGTTTTAAGAATCATAAGAAACCTATTGTTACGATACGTAGACATCTGCAAACGCTATTTCCTTGCAAGGAAGTGTCGCATTTACATTCATTTGAAGTGTAGACGAGGAATACATGTCACTTCGCAAATCATATTATATCTTACCATGAATCATAGAAATGAGATGCGATATCGCGTTTTAAGAAGCATTAGAACTCTACTGCTACGGTAGGTAGACGTTTGCACACGCTATTTCCTTGCAAGGAAGTGTCGCATTTACATTCATTTGAAGTGTAGACGAGGAATACATGACACTTCGCAAATCATATTATATCTTACCATGAAACATAGAAATGAGTTGCGATATCGCGTTTTAAGAATCATAAGAACTCTATTGCTACGATACGTAGACATCTGCAAACCCTAATTCCTTGCAAGGAAGTGTCGCATTTACATTCATTTGAAGTGTAGACGAGGAATACATAACACTTCGCAAATCATATTATATCTTACCATGAAACATAGAAATGAGATGCGATATCGCGTTTTAAGAAGCATTAGAACTCTATTGCTACGGTAGGTAGACGTTTGCACACGCTATTTCCTTGCAAGGAAGTGTCGCATTTACATTCATTTTAAGTGTAGACGAGGAATACATAACACTTCGGAAATCATTTTATATCTTACCATGAAACATAGAAATGAGATGCGATATCGCGTTTTAGGAATCATAAGAACTCTATTGCTACGATACCTGGACATCTGCAGACGCTATTTCCTATCAGGGAAGTGTGGCATTTACATTCATTTGAAGTGTAGACGAGAAATACATGACACTTCGCAAATCATATTATATCTTACCATGAAACATAGAAGTGAGATGCGATATCGCGTTTTAAGAAGCATTGGAAATCTATTGCTACGATACGTAGACAACTGCAAACGCTATTTCCTAGCGAGGAAGTGTCGCATTCACATTCATTTGAAGTGTAGACGAGGAATACATAACACTTCGCAAATCATATTATATCTTACCATGAAACATAGAAATGAGATGCGATATCGCGTTTTAAGAAGCATTGGAACTCTATTGCTACGATAGATAGACATTCGCAAACGCTATTTCCTTGCAAGGAAGTGTCGCATTTACATTCATTTGAAGTGTAGACGAGGAATACATAACACTTCGCAAATCATATTATACCTTACCATGAAACATAGAAATGAGATGCGATATCGCGTTTTAAGAATCATAAGATCTCTATTGCTACGATACGTAGACATCTGCAAACGCTATTTCCTTGCAAGGAAGTGTCTCATTTACATTCATTTGAAGTGTAGACGAGGAATACATAACAGTTCGCAAATCATATTATATCTTACCATGAAATATAGAAATGAGATGCGATATCGCGTTTTAAGAAGCATTAGAACTCTATTGCTGCGGTAGGTAGACGTTTGCAAACGCTATTTCCTTGCAAGGAAGTGTCGCATTTACATTCATTTGAAGTGTAGACGAGGAATACATGTCACTTCGCATATCATATTATATCTTACCATGAATCATAGAAATGAGATGCGATATCGCGTTTTAAGAAGCATAAGAACTCTATTGCTACGATAGGTAGACCTTTGCAAACGCTATTTCCTTGCAAGGAAGTGTCGCATTTACATTCATTTGAAGTGTAGACGAGGAATACATAACACTTCGGAAATCATTTTATATCTTACCATGAAACATAGAAATGAGATGCGATATCGCGTTTTAAGAATCATAAGAACTCTATTGCTACGATACCTGGACATCTGCAGACGCTATTTTTTATCAGGGAAGTGTGGCATTTACATTCATTTGAAGTGTAGACGAGAAATACATGACACTTCGCAAATCATATTATATCTTACCATGAAACATAGAAGTGAGATGCGATATCGCGTTTTAAGAAGCATTGGAAATCTATTGCTACGATACGTAGACAACTGCAAACGCTATTTCCTAGCGAGGAAGTGTCGCATTCACATTCATTTGAAGTGTAGACGAGGAATACATAACACTTCGCAAATCATATTATATCTTACCATGAAACATAGAAATGAGATGCGATATCGCGTTTTAAAACTCATAAGAACTCTATTGCTACGATACGTAGACATCTGCAAACGCTATTTCCTTGCAAGGAAGTGTCGCATTTACATTCATTTGAAGTGTAGACGAGGAATACATAACACTTCGCAAATCATATTATACCTTACCATGAAACATAGAAATGAGATGCGATATCGCGTTCTAAGAATCATAAGAACTCTATTGCTACGATACGTAGACCTCTGCAAACGCTATTTCCTTGCAAGGAAGTGTCTCATTTACATTCATTTGAAGTGTAGACGAGGAATACATAACACTTCGCAAATCATATTATATCTTACCATGAAATATAGAAATGAGATGCGATATCGCGTTTTAAGAATCATAAGAACTCTATTGCTACGATACCTGGACATCTGCAGACGCTATTTCCTATCAGGGAAGTGTGGCATTTACATTCATTTGAAGTGTAGACGAGAAATACATGACACTTCGCAAATCATATTATATCTTACCATGAAACATAGAAGTGAGATGCGATATCGCGTTTTAAGAAGCATTGGAAATCTATTGCTACGATACGTAGACAACTGCAAACGCTATTTCCTAGCGAGGAAGTGTCGCATTCACATTCATTTGAAGTGTAGACGAGGAATACATAACACTTCGCAAATCATATTATATCTTACCATGAAACATAGAAATGAGATGCGATATCGCGTTTTAAGAAGCATTGGAACTCTATTGCTACGATAGATAGACATTCGCAAACGCTATTTCCTTGCAAGGAAGTGTCGCATTTACATTCATTTGAAGTGTAGACGAGGAATACATAACACTTCGCAAATCATATTATACCTTACCATGAAACATAGAAATGAGATGCGATATCGCGTTTTAAGAATCATAAGAACTCTATTGCTACGATACGTAGACATCTGCAAACGCTATTTCCTTGCAAGGAAGTGTCTCATTTACATTCATTTGAAGTGTAGACGAGGAATACATGACACTTCGCAAATCATATTATATCGTACCATGAAACATAGAAATGAGATGCGATATCGCGTTTTAAAACTCATAAGAACTCTATTGCTACGATACGTAGACATCTGCAAACGCTATTTCCTTGCAAGGAAGTGTCGCATTTACATTCATTTGAAGTGTAGACGAGGAATACATAACACTTCGCAAATCATATTATACCTTACCATGAAATATAGAAATGAGATGCGATATCGCGTTTTAAGAAGCATTAGAACTCTATTGCTACGATAGGTAGACGTTTGCAAACGCTATTTCCTTGCAAGGAAGTGTCGCATTTACATTCATTTGAAGTGTAGACGAGGAATACATAACACTTCGGAAATCATTTTATATCTTACCATGAAACATAGAAATGAGATGCGATATCGCGTTTTAAGAATCATAAGAACTCTATTGCTACGATACCTGGTCATCTGCAGACGCTATTTCCTATCAGGGAAGTGTGGCATTTACATTCATTTGAAGTGTAGACGAGAAATACATGACACTTCGCAAATCATATTATATCTTACCATGAAACATAGAAGTGAGATGCGATATCGCGTTTTAAGAAGCATTGGAAATCTATTGCTACGATACGTAGACAACTGCAAACGCTATTTCCTAGCGAGGAAGCGTCGCATTCACATTCATTTGAAGTGTAGACGAGGAATACATGACACTTCGCAAATCATATTATATCTTACCATGAAACATAGAAATGTGATGCGATATCGCGTTTTAATATTCATAAGAACTCTATTGCTACGATTCGTAGACATCTACAAACGCTATTTCCTTGCATGGAAGTGTCGCATTTACATTCATTTGAAGTGTAGACGAGGAATACATAACACTTCGCAAATCATATTATATCTTACCATGAAATATAGAAATGAGATGCGATATCGCGTTTTAAGAAGCATTAGAACTCTATTGCTATGATAGGTAGACGTTTGCAAACGCTATTTCCTTGCAAGGAAGTATCGCATTTACATTCATTTGAAGTGTAGACGAGGAATACATAACACTTCGCAAATCGTATTATATCTTACCATGAAAATTGAAATGTGATTCGATATCGCGTTTTAAGAATCATAAGAAACCTATTGTTACGATACGTAGACATCTGCAAACGCTATTTCCTTGCAAGGAAGTGTCGCATTTACATTCATTTGAAGTGTAGACGAGGAATACATGTCACTTCGCAAATCATATTATATCTTACCATGAATCATAGAAATGAGATGCGATATCGCGTTTTAAGAAGCATTAGAACTCTACTGCTACGGTAGGTAGACGTTTGCACACGCTATTTCCTTGCAAGGAAGTGTCGCATTTACATTCATTTGAAGTGTAGACGAGGAATACATGACACTTCGCAAATCATATTATATCTTACCATGAAACATAGAAATGAGTTGCGATATCGCGTTTTAAGAATCATAAGAACTCTATTGCTACGATACGTAGACATCTGCAAACCCTAATTCCTTGCAAGGAAGTGTCGCATTTACATTCATTTGAAGTGTAGACGAGGAATACATAACACTTCGCAAATCATATTATATCTTACCATGAAACATAGAAATGAGATGCGATTTCGCGTTTTAAGAAGCATTAGAACTCTATTGCTACGGTAGGTAGACGTTTGCACACGCTATTTCCTTGCAAGGAAGTGTCGCATTTACATTCATTTGAAGTGTAGACGAGGAATACATAACACTTCGCAAATCATATTATATCTTACCATGAAATATAGAAATGAGATGCGATATCGCGTTTTAAGAATCATAAGAACTCTATTGCTACGATACCTGGACATCTGCAGACGCTATTTCCTATCAGGGAAGTGTGGCATTTACATTCATTTGAAGTGTAGACGAGAAATACATGACACTTCGCAAATCATATTATATCTTACCATGAAACATAGAAGTGAGATGCGATATCGCGTTTTAAGAAGCATTGGAAATCTATTGCTACGATACGTAGACAACAGCAAACGCTATTTCCTAGCGAGGAAGTGTCGCATTCACATTCATTTGAAGTGTAGACGAGGAATACATAACACTTCGCAAATCATATTATATCTTACCATGAAACATAGAAATGAGATGCGATATCGCGTTTTAAGAAGCATTGGAACTCTATTGCTACGATAGATAGACATTCGCAAACGCTATTTCCTTGCAAGGAAGTGTCGCATTTACATTCATTTGAAGTGTAGACGAGGAATACATGACACTTCGCAAATCATACTATACCTTACCATGAAACATAGAAATGTGATGCGATATCGCGATTTAATATTCATAAGAACTCTATTGCTACGATACGTAGACATCTACAAACGCTATTTCCTTGCAAGGAAGTGTCTCATTTACATTCATTTGAAGTGTAGACGAGGAATACATAACACTTCGCAAATCGTATTATATCTTACCATGAAATATAGAAATGAGATGCGATATCGCGTTTTAAGAAGCATTAGAACTCTATTGCTGCGGTAGGTAGACGTTTGCAAACGCTATTTCCTTGCAAGGAAGTGTCGCATTTACATTCATTTGAAGTGTAGACGAGGAATACATGACACTTCGCAAATGATATCATACCTTACCATGAAATATAGAAATGAGATGCGATATCGCGTTTTAAGAAGCATTAGAACTCTATTGCTACGATAGGTAGACGTTTGCAAACGCTATTTCCTTGCAAGGAAGTGTCGCATTTACATTCATTTGAAGTGTAGACGAGGAATACATAACACTTCGGAAATCATTTTATATCTTACCATGAAACATAGAAATGAGATGCGATATCGCGTTTTAAGAATCATAAGAACTCTATTGCTACGATACCTGGACATCTGCAGACGCTATTTCCTATCAGGGAAGTGTGGCATTTACATTCATTTGAAGTGTAGACGAGAAATACATGACACTTCGCAAATCATATTATATCTTACCATGAAACATAGAAGTGAGATGCGATATCGCGTTTTAAGAAGCATTGGAAATCTATTGCTACGATACGTAGACAACTGCAAACGCTATTTCCTAGCGAGGAAGTGTCGCATTCACATTCATTTGAAGTGTAGACGAGGAATACATAACACTTCGCAAATCATATTATATCTTACCATGAAACATAGAAATGTGATGCGATATCGCGTTTTAATATTCATAAGAACTCTATTGCTACGATACGTAGACATCCACAAACGCTATTTCCTTGCATGGAAGTGTCGCATTTACATTCATTTGAAGTGTAGACGAGGAATACATAACACTTCGCAAATCATATTATATCTTACCATGAAATATAGAAATGAGATGCGATATCGCGTTTTAAGAAGCATTAGAACTCTATTGCTATGATAGGTAGACGTTTGCAAACGCTATTTCCTTTCAAGGAAGTATCGCATTTACATTCATTTGAAGTGTAGACGAGGAATACATAACACTTCGCAAATCATATTATATCTTACCATGAAAATTGAAATGTGATTCGATATCGCGTTTTAAGAATCATAAGAAACCTATTGTTACGATACGTAGACATCTGCAAACGCTATTTCCTTGCAAGGAAGTGTCGCATTTACATTCATTTGAAGTGTAGACGAGGAATACATGTCACTTCGCAAATCATATTATATCTTACCATGAATCATAGAAATGAGATGCGATGTCGCGTTTTAAGAAGCATTAGAACTCTACTGCTACGGTAGGTAGACGTTTGCACACGCTATTTCCTTGCAAGGAAGTGTCGCATTTACATTCATTTGAAGTGTAGACGAGGAATACATGACACTTCGCAAATCATATTATATCTTACCATGAAACATAGAAATGAGTTGCGATATCGCGTTTTAGGAATCATAAGAACTCTATTGCTACGATACCTGGACATCTGCAGACGCTATTTCCTATCAGGGAAGTGTGGCATTTACATTCATTTGAAGTGTAGACGAGAAATACATGACACTTCGCAAATCATATTATATCTTACCATGAAACATAGAAGTGAGATGCGATATCGCGTTTTAAGAAGCATTGGAAATCTATTGCTACGATACGTAGACAACTGCAAACGCTATTTCCTAGCGAGGAAGTGTCGCATTCACATTCATTTGAAGTGTAGACGAGGAATACATAACACTTCGCAAATCATATTATATCTTACCATGAAACATAGAAATGAGATGCGATATCGCGTTTTAAGAAGCATTGGAACTCTATTGCTACGATAGATAGACATTCGCAAACGCTATTTCCTTGCAAGGAAGTGTCGCATTTACATTCATTTGAAGTGTAGACGAGGAATACATAACACTTCGCAAATCATATTATACCTTACCATGAAACATAGAAATGAGATGCGATATCGCGTTTTAAGAATCATAAGATCTCTATTGCTACGATACGTAGACATCTGCAAACGCTATTTCCTTGCAAGGAAGTGTCTCATTTACATTCATTTGAAGTGTAGACGAGGAATACATAACAGTTCGCAAATCATATTATATCTTACCATGAAATATAGAAATGAGATGCGATATCGCGTTTTAAGAAGCATTAGAACTCTATTGCTGCGGTAGGTAGACGTTTGCAAACGCTATTTCCTTGCAAGGAAGTGTCGCATTTACATTCATTTGAAGTGTAGACGAGGAATACATGACACTTCGCAAATCATATTATATCGTACCATGAAACATAGAAATGAGATGCGATATCGCGTTTTAAAAATCATAAGAACACTATTGCTACGATACGTAGACATCTGCAAACGCTATTTCCTTGCAAGGAAGTGTCGCATTTACATTCATTTGAAGTGTAGACGAGGAATACATAACACTTCGCAAATCATATTATATCTTACCATGAAACATTGAAATGTGATGCGATATCGCGTTTTAAGAATCATAAGAAATCTATTGCTACGATACGTAGACATCTGCAAACGCTATTTCCTTGCAAGGAAGTGTCGCATTTACATTCATTTGAAGTGTAGACGAGGAATACATGTCACTTCGCATATCATATTATATCTTACCATGAATCATAGAAATGAGATGCGATATCGCGTTTTAAGAAGCATAAGAACTCTATTGCTACGATAGGTAGACCTTTGCAAACGCTATTTCCTTGCAAGGAAGTGTCGCATTTACATTCATTTGAAGTGTAGACGAGGAATACATAACACTTCGGAAATCATTTTATATCTTACCATGAAACATAGAAATGAGATGCGATATCGCGTTTTAAGAATCATAAGAACTCTATTGCTACGATACCTGGACATCTGCAGACGCTATTTTTTATCAGGGAAGTGTGGCATTTACATTCATTTGAAGTGTAGACGAGAAATACATGACACTTCGCAAATCATATTATATCTTACCATGAAACATAGAAGTGAGATGCGATATCGCGTTTTAAGAAGCATTGGAAATCTATTGCTACGATACGTAGACAACTGCAAACGCTATTTCCTAGCGAGGAAGTGTCGCATTCACATTCATTTGAAGTGTAGACGAGGAATACATAACACTTCGCAAATCATATTATATCTTACCATGAAACATAGAAATGAGATGCGATATCGCGTTTTAAGAAGCATTGGAACTCTATTGCTACGATAGATAGACATTCGCAAACGCTATTTCCTTGCAAGGAAGTGTCGCATTTACATTCATTTGAAGTGTAGACGAGGAATACATAACACTTCGCAAATCATATTATACCTTACCATGAAACATAGAAATGAGATGCGATATCGCGTTTTAAGAATCATAAGATCTCTATTGCTACGATACGTAGACATCTGCAAACGCTATTTCCTTGCAAGGAAGTGTCTCATTTACATTCATTTGAAGTGTAGACGAGGAATACATAACAGTTCGCAAATCATATTATATCTTACCATGAAATATAGAAATGAGATGCGATATCGCGTTTTAAGAAGCATTAGAACTCTATTGCTGCGGTAGGTAGACGTTTGCAAACGCTATTTCCTTGCAAGGAAGTGTCGCATTTACATTCATTTGAAGTGTAGACGAGGAATACATGACACTTCGCAAATCATATTATATCGTACCATGAAACATAGAAATGAGATGCGATATCGCGTTTTAAAAATCATAAGAACACTATTGCTACGATACGTAGACATCTGCAAACGCTATTTCCTTGCAAGGAAGTGTCGCATTTACATTCATTTGAAGTGTAGACGAGGAATACATAACACTTCGCAAATCATATTATATCTTACCATGAAACATTGAAATGTGATGCGATATCGCGTTTTAAGAATCATAAGAAATCTATTGCTACGATACGTAGACATCTGCAAACGCTATTTCCTTGCAAGGAAGTGTCGCATTTACATTCATTTGAAGTGTAGACGAGGAATACATGTCACTTCGCATATCATATTATATCTTACCATGAATCATAGAAATGAGATGCGATATCGCGTTTTAAGAAGCATAAGAACTCTATTGCTACGATAGGTAGACCTTTGCAAACGCTATTTCCTTGCAAGGAAGTGTCGCATTTACATTCATTTGAAGTGTAGACGAGGAATACATAACACTTCGGAAATCATTTTATATCTTACCATGAAACATAGAAATGAGATGCGATATCGCGTTTTAAGAATCATAAGAACTCTATTGCTACGATACCTGGACATCTGCAGACGCTATTTTTTATCAGGGAAGTGTGGCATTTACATTCATTTGAAGTGTAGACGAGAAATACATGACACTTCGCAAATCATATTATATCTTACCATGAAACATAGAAGTGAGATGCGATATCGCGTTTTAAGAAGCATTGGAAATCTATTGCTACGATACGTAGACAACTGCAAACGCTATTTCCTAGCGAGGAAGTGTCGCATTCACATTCATTTGAAGTGTAGACGAGGAATACATAACACTTCGCAAATCATATTATATCTTACCATGAAACATAGAAATGAGATGCGATATCGCGTTTTAAAACTCATAAGAACTCTATTGCTACGATACGTAGACATCTGCAAACGCTATTTCCTTGCAAGGAAGTGTCGCATTTACATTCATTTGAAGTGTAGACGAGGAATACATAACACTTCGCAAATCATATTATACCTTACCATGAAACATAGAAATGAGATGCGATATCGCGTTTTAAGAATCATAAGAACTCTATTGCTACGATACGTAGACCTCTGCAAACGCTATTTCCTTGCAAGGAAGTGTCTCATTTACATTCATTTGAAGTGTAGACGAGGAATACATAACACTTCGCAAATCATATTATATCTTACCATGAAATATAGAAATGAGATGCGATATCGCGTTTTAAGAATCATAAGAACTCTATTGCTACGATACCTGGACATCTGCAGACGCTATTTCCTATCAGGGAAGTGTGGCATTTACATTCATTTGAAGTGTAGACGAGAAATACATGACACTTCGCAAATCATATTATATCTTACCATGAAACATAGAAGTGAGATGCGATATCGCGTTTTAAGAAGCATTGGAAATCTATTGCTACGATACGTAGACAACTGCAAACGCTATTTCCTAGCGAGGAAGTGTCGCATTCACATTCATTTGAAGTGTAGACGAGGAATACATAACACTTCGCAAATCATATTATATCTTACCATGAAACATAGAAATGAGATGCGATATCGCGTTTTAAGAAGCATTGGAACTCTATTGCTACGATAGATAGACATTCGCAAACGCTATTTCCTTGCAAGGAAGTGTCGCATTTACATTCATTTGAAGTGTAGACGAGGAATACATAACACTTCGCAAATCATATTATACCTTACCATGAAACATAGAAATGAGATGCGATATCGCGTTTTAAGAATCATAAGAACTCTATTGCTACGATACGTAGACATCTGCAAACGCTATTTCCTTGCAAGGAAGTGTCTCATTTACATTCATTTGAAGTGTAGACGAGTAATACATAACACTTCGCAAATCATATTATATCTTACCATGAAATATAGAAATGAGATGCGATATCGCGTTTTAAGAAGCATTAGAACTCTATTGCTGCGGTAGGTAGACGTTTGCAAACGCTATTTCCTTGCAAGGAAGTGTCGCATTTACATTCATTTGAAGTGTAGACGAGGAATACATGACACTTCGCAAATCATATTATATCGTACCATGAAACATAGAAATGAGATGCGATATCGCGTTTTAAAACTCATAAGAACTCTATTGCTACGATACGTAGACATCTGCAAACGCTATTTCCTTGCAAGGAAGTGTCGCATTTACATTCATTTGAAGTGTAGACGAGGAATACATAACACTTCGCAAATCATATTATACCTTACCATGAAATATAGAAATGAGATGCGATATCGCGTTTTAAGAAGCATTAGAACTCTATTGCTACGATAGGTAGACGTTTGCAAACGCTATTTCCTTGCAAGGAAGTGTCGCATTTACATTCATTTGAAGTGTAGACGAGGAATACATAACACTTCGGAAATCATTTTATATCTTACCATGAAACATAGAAATGAGATGCGATATCGCGTTTTAAGAATCATAAGAACTCTATTGCTACGATACCTGGTCATCTGCAGACGCTATTTCCTATCAGGGAAGTGTGGCATTTACATTCATTTGAAGTGTAGACGAGAAATACATGACACTTCGCAAATCATATTATATCTTACCATGAAACATAGAAGTGAGATGCGATATCGCGTTTTAAGAAGCATTGGAAATCTATTGCTACGATACGTAGACAACTGCAAACGCTATTTCCTAGCGAGGAAGTGTCGCATTCACATTCATTTGAAGTGTAGACGAGGAATACATAACACTTCGCAAATCATATTATATCTTACCATGAAACATAGAAATGTGATGCGATATCGCGTTTTAATATTCATAAGAACTCTATTGCTACGATTCGTAGACATCTACAAACGCTATTTCCTTGCATGGAAGTGTCGCATTTACATTCATTTGAAGTGTAGACGAGGAATACATAACACTTCGCAAATCATATTATATCTTACCATGAAATATAGAAATGAGATGCGATATCGCGTTTTAAGAAGCATTAGAACTCTATTGCTGCGGTAGGTAGACGTTTGCAAACGCTATTTCCTTGCAAGGAAGTGTCGCATTTACATTCATTTGAAGTGTAGACGAGGAATACATGACACTTCGCAAATCATATTATATCGTACCATGAAACATAGAAATGAGATGCGATATCGCGTTTTAAAACTCATAAGAACTCTATTGCTACGATACGTAGACATCTGCAAACGCTATTTCCTTGCAAGGAAGTGTCGCATTTACATTCATTTGAAGTGTAGACGAGGAATACATAACACTTCGCAAATCATATTATACCTTACCATGAAATATAGAAATGAGATGCGATATCGCGTTTTAAGAAGCATTAGAACTCTATTGCTACGATAGGTAGACGTTTGCAAACGCTATTTCCTTGCAAGGAAGTGTCGCATTTACATTCATTTGAAGTGTAGACGAGGAATACATAACACTTCGGAAATCATTTTATATCTTACCATGAAACATAGAAATGAGATGCGATATCGCGTTTTAAGAATCATAAGAACTCTATTGCTACGATACCTGGTCATCTGCAGACGCTATTTCCTATCAGGGAAGTGTGGCATTTACATTCATTTGAAGTGTAGACGAGAAATACATGACACTTCGCAAATCATATTATATCTTACCATGAAACATAGAAGTGAGATGCGATATCGCGTTTTAAGAAGCATTGGAAATCTATTGCTACGATACGTAGACAACTGCAAACGCTATTTCCTAGCGAGGAAGTGTCGCATTCACATTCATTTGAAGTGTAGACGAGGAATACATAACACTTCGCAAATCATATTATATCTTACCATGAAACATAGAAATGTGATGCGATATCGCGTTTTAATATTCATAAGAACTCTATTGCTACGATTCGTAGACATCTACAAACGCTATTTCCTTGCATGGAAGTGTCGCATTTACATTCATTTGAAGTGTAGACGAGGAATACATAACACTTCGCAAATCATATTATATCTTACCATGAAATATAGAAATGAGATGCGATATCGCGTTTTAAGAAGCATTAGAACTCTATTGCTATGATAGGTAGAAGTTTGCAAACGCTATTTCCTTGCAAGGAAGTATCGCATTTACATTCATTTGAAGTGTAGACGAGGAATACATAACACTTCGCAAATCGTATTATATCTTACCATGAAAATTGAAATGTGATTCGATATCGCGTTTTAAGAATCATAAGAAACCTATTGTTACGATACGTAGACATCTGCAAACGAGATTTCCTTGCAAGGAAGTGTCGCATTTACATTCATTTGAAGTGTAGACGAGGAATACATGTCACTTCGCAAATCATATTATATCTTACCATGAATCATAGAAATGAGATGCGATATCGCGTTTTAAGAAGCATTAGAACTCTACTGCTACGGTAGGTAGACGTTTGCACACGCTATTTCCTTGCAAGGAAGTGTCGCATTTACATTCATTTGAAGTGTAGACGAGGAATACATGACACTTCGCAAATCATATTATATCTTACCATGAAACATAGAAATGAGTTGCGATATCGCGTTTTAAGAATCATAAGAACTCTATTGCTACGATACGTAGACATCTGCAAACCCTAATTCCTTGCAAGGAAGTGTCGCATTTACATTCATTTGAAGTGTAGACGAGGAATACATAACACTTCGCAAATCATATTATATCTTACCATGAAACATAGAAATGAGATGCGATATCGCGTTTTAAGAAGCATTAGAACTCTATTGCTACGGTAGGTAGACGTTTGCACACGCTATTTCCTTGCAAGGAAGTGTCGCATTTACATTCATTTGAAGTGTAGACGAGGAATACATAACACTTCGGAAATCATTTTATATCTTACCATGAAACATAGAAATGAGATGCGATATCGCGTTTTAGGAATCATAAGAACTCTATTGCTACGATACGTAGACTTCTGCAAACGCTATTTCCTTGCAAGGAAGTGTCGCATTTACATTCATTTGAAGTGTAGACGAGGAATACATAACACTTCGCAAATCATATTATACCTTACCATGAAACATAGAAATGAGATGCGATATCGCGTTTTAAAACTCATAAGAACTCTATTGCTACGATACGTAGACATCTGCAAACGCTATTTCCTTGCAAGGAAGTGTCGCATTTACATTCATTTGAAGTGTAGACGAGGAATACATAACACTTCGCAAATCATATTATACCTTACCATGAAACATAGAAATGAGATGCGATATCGCGTTTTAAGAATCATAAGAACTCTATTGCTACGATACGTAGACCTCTGCAAACGCTATTTCCTTGCAAGGAAGTGTCTCATTTACATTCATTTGAAGTGTAGACGAGGAATACATAACACTTCGCAAATCATATTATATCTTACCATGAAATATAGAAATGAGATGCGATATCGCGTTTTAAGAATCATAAGAACTCTATTGCTACGATACCTGGACATCTGCAGACGCTATTTCCTATCAGGGAAGTGTGGCATTTACATTCATTTGAAGTGTAGACGAGAAATACATGACACTTCGCAAATCATATTATATCTTACCATGAAACATAGAAGTGAGATGCGATATCGCGTTTTAAGAAGCATTGGAAATCTATTGCTACGATACGTAGACAACTGCAAACGCTATTTCCTAGCGAGGAAGTGTCGCATTCACATTCATTTGAAGTGTAGACGAGGAATACATAACACTTCGCAAATCATATTATATCTTACCATGAAACATAGAAATGAGATGCGATATCGCGTTTTAAGAAGCATTGGAACTCTATTGCTACGATAGATAGACATTCGCAAACGCTATTTCCTTGCAAGGAAGTGTCGCATTTACATTCATTTGAAGTGTAGACGAGGAATACATAACACTTCGCAAATCATATTATACCTTACCATGAAACATAGAAATGAGATGCGATATCGCGTTTTAAGAATCATAAGAACTCTATTGCTACGATACGTAGACATCTGCAAACGCTATTTCCTTGCAAGGAAGTGTCTCATTTACATTCATTTGAAGTGTAGACGAGTAATACATAACACTTCGCAAATCATATTATATCTTACCATGAAATATAGAAATGAGATGCGATATCGCGTTTTAAGAAGCATTAGAACTCTATTGCTGCGGTAGGTAGACGTTTGCAAACGCTATTTCCTTGCAAGGAAGTGTCGCATTTACATTCATTTGAAGTGTAGACGAGGAATACATGACACTTCGCAAATCATATTATATCGTACCATGAAACATAGAAATGAGATGCGATATCGCGTTTTAAAACTCATAAGAACTCTATTGCTACGATACGTAGACATCTGCAAACGCTATTTCCTTGCAAGGAAGTGTCGCATTTACATTCATTTGAAGTGTAGACGAGGAATACATAACACTTCGCAAATCATATTATACCTTACCATGAAATATAGAAATGAGATGCGATATCGCGTTTTAAGAAGCATTAGAACTCTATTGCTACGATAGGTAGACGTTTGCAAACGCTATTTCCTTGCAAGGAAGTGTCGCATTTACATTCATTTGAAGTGTAGACGAGGAATACATAACACTTCGGAAATCATTTTATATCTTACCATGAAACATAGAAATGAGATGCGATATCGCGTTTTAAGAATCATAAGAACTCTATTGCTACGATACCTGGTCATCTGCAGACGCTATTTCCTATCAGGGAAGTGTGGCATTTACATTCATTTGAAGTGTAGACGAGAAATACATGACACTTCGCAAATCATATTATATCTTACCATGAAACATAGAAGTGAGATGCGATATCGCGTTTTAAGAAGCATTGGAAATCTATTGCTACGATACGTAGACAACTGCAAACGCTATTTCCTAGCGAGGAAGTGTCGCATTCACATTCATTTGAAGTGTAGACGAGGAATACATAACACTTCGCAAATCATATTATATCTTACCATGAAACATAGAAATGTGATGCGATATCGCGTTTTAATATTCATAAGAACTCTATTGCTACGATTCGTAGACATCTACAAACGCTATTTCCTTGCATGGAAGTGTCGCATTTACATTCATTTGAAGTGTAGACGAGGAATACATAACACTTCGCAAATCATATTATATCTTACCATGAAATATAGAAATGAGATGCGATATCGCGTTTTAAGAAGCATTAGAACTCTATTGCTGCGGTAGGTAGACGTTTGCAAACGCTATTTCCTTGCAAGGAAGTGTCGCATTTACATTCATTTGAAGTGTAGACGAGGAATACATGACACTTCGCAAATCATATTATATCGTACCATGAAACATAGAAATGAGATGCGATATCGCGTTTTAAAACTCATAAGAACTCTATTGCTACGATACGTAGACAACTGCAAACGCTATTTCCTAGCGAGGAAGTGTCGCATTCACATTCATTTGAAGTGTAGACGAGGAATACATAACACTTCGCAAATCATATTATATCTTACCATGAAACATAGAAATGTGATGCGATATCGCGTTTTAATATTCATAAGAACTCTATTGCTACGATTCGTAGACATCTACAAACGCTATTTCCTTGCATGGAAGTGTCGCATTTACATTCATTTGAAGTGTAGACGAGGAATGCATAACACTTCGCAAATCATATTATATCTTACCATGAAATATAGAAATGAGATGCGATATCGCGTTTTAAGAAGCATTAGAACTCTATTGCTATGATAGGTAGAAGTTTGCAAACGCTATTTCCTTGCAAGGAAGTATCGCATTTACATTCATTTGAAGTGTAGACGAGGAATACATAACACTTCGCAAATCGTATTATATCTTACCATGAAAATTGAAATGTGATTCGATATCGCGTTTTAAGAATCATAAGAAACCTATTGTTACGATACGTAGACATCTGCAAACGCTATTTCCTTGCAAGGAAGTGTCGCATTTACATTCATTTGAAGTGTAGACGAGGAATACATGTCACTTCGCAAATCATATTATATCTTACCATGAATCATAGAAATGAGATGCGATATCGCGTTTTAAGAAGCATTAGAACTCTACTGCTACGGTAGGTAGACGTTTGCACACGCTATTTCCTTGCAAGGAAGTGTCGCATTTACATTCATTTGAAGTGTAGACGAGGAATACATGACACTTCGCAAATCATATTATATCTTACCATGAAACATAGAAATGAGTTGCGATATCGCGTTTTAAGAATCATAAGAACTCTATTGCTACGATACGTAGACATCTGCAAACCCTAATTCCTTGCAAGGAAGTGTCGCATTTACATTCATTTGAAGTGTAGACGAGGAATACATAACACTTCGCAAATCATATTATATCTTACCATGAAACATAGAAATGAGATGCGATATCGCGTTTTAAGAAGCATTAGAACTCTATTGCTACGGTAGGTAGACGTTTGCACACGCTATTTCCTTGCAAGGAAGTGTCGCATTTACATTCATTTGAAGTGTAGACGAGGAATACATAACACTTCGGAAATCATTTTATATCTTACCATGAAACATATAAATGAGATGCGATATCGCGTTTTAGGAATCATAAGAACTCTATTGCTACGATACGTAGACTTCTGCAAACGCTATTTCCTTGCAAGGAAGTGTCGCATTTACATTCATTTGAAGTGTAGACGAGGAATACATAACACTTCGCAAATCATATTATACCTTACCATGAAACATAGAAATGAGATGCGATATCGCGTTTTAAGAAGCATTGGAAATCTATTGCTACGATACGTAGACAACTGCAAACGCTATTTCCTAGCGAGGAAGTGTCGCATTCACATTCATTTGAAGTGTAGACGAGGAATACATAACACTTAGCAAATCATATTATATCTTACCATGAAGCATAGAAATGAGATGCGATATCGCGTTTTAAGAAGCAATGGAACTCTATTGCTACGATAGATAGACATTCGCAAACGCTATTTCCTTGCAAGGAAGTGTCGCATTTACATTCATATGAAGTGTAGACGAGGAATACATAACACTTCGCAAATCATATTATACCTTACCATGAAACATAGAAATGAGATGCGATATCGCGTTTTAAGAATCATAAGATCTCTATTGCTACGATACGTAGACATCTGCAAACGCTATTTCCTTGCAAGGAAGTGTCTCATTTACATTCATTTGAAGTGTAGACGAGGAATACATAACAGTTCGCAAATCATATTATATCTTACCATGAAATATAGAAATGAGATGCGATATCGCCTTTTAAGAAGCATTAGAACTCTATTGCTGCGGTAGGTAGACGTTTGCAAACGCTATTTCCTTGCAAGGAAGTGTCGCATTTACATTCATTTGAAGTGTAGACGAGGAATACATGACACTTCGCAAATCATATTATATCGTACCATGAAACATAGAAATGAGATGCGATATCGCGTTTTAAAAATCATAAGAACACTATTGCTACGATACGTAGACATCTGCAAACGCTATTTCCTTGCAAGGAAGTGTCGCATTTACATTCATTTGAAGTGTAGACGAGGATTACATAACACTTCGCAAATCATATTATACCTTACCATGAAACATAGAAATGTGATGCGATATCGCGTTTTAATATTCATAAGAACTCTATTGCTACGATACGTAGACATCTACAAACGCTATTTCCTTGCATGGAAGTGTCGCATTTACATTCATTTGAAGTGTAGACGAGGAATACATAACACTTCGCAAATCATATTATATCTTACCATGAAATATAGAAATGAGTTGCGATATCGCGTTTTAAGAAGCATTAGAACTCTATTGCTATGATAGGTAGACGTTTGCAAACGCTATTTCCTTGCAAGGAAGTATCGCATTTACATTCATTTGAAGTGTAGACGAGGAATACATAACACTTCGCAAATCATATTATATCTTACCATGAAAATTGAAATGTGATTCGATATCGCGTTTTAAGAATCATAAGAAATCTATTGCTACGATACGTAGACATCTGCAAACGCTATTTCCTTGCAAGGAAGTGTCGCATTTACATTCATTTGAAGTGTAGACGAGGAATACATGTCACTTCGCAAATCATATTATATCTTACCATGAAACATAGAAATGAGATGCGATATCGCGTTTTAAGAATCATAAGAACTCTATTGCTACGATACGTAGACATCTGCAAACGCTAATTCCTTGCAAGGAAGTGTCGCATTTACATTCATTTGAAGTGTAGACGAGGAATACATAACACTTCGCAAATCATATTATACCTTACCATGAAACATAGAAATGAGATGCGATATCGCGTTTTAAGAATCATAAGAACTCTATTGCTACGATACGTAGACATCTGCAAACGCTATTTCCTTGAAAGGAAGTGTCTCATTTACATTCATTTGAAGTGTAGACGAGGAATACATAACACTTCGCAAATCATATTATATCTTACCATGAAACATAGAAATGAGATGCGATATCGCGTTTTAAGAAGCATTAGAACTCTATTGCTACGGTAGGTAGACGTTTGCACACGCTATTTCCTTGCAAGGAAGTGTCGCATTTACATTCATTTGAAGTGTAGACGAGGAATACATAACACTTCGGAAATCATTTTATATCTTACCATGAAACATAGAAATGAGATGCGATGTCGCGTTTTAGGAATCATAAGAACTCTATTGCTACGATACCTGGACATCTGCGGACGCTATTTCCTATCAGGGAAGTGTGGCATTTACATTCATTTGAAGTGTAGACGAGAAATACATGACACTTCGCAAATCATATTATATCTTACCATGAAACATAGAAGTGAGATGCGATATCGCGTTTGAAGAAGCATTGGAAATCTATTGCTACGATACGTAGACAACTGCAAACGCTATTTCCTAGCGAGGAAGTGTCGCATTCACATTCATTTGAAGTGTAGACGAGGAATACATAACACTTCGCAAATCATATTATATCTTACCATGAAGCATAGAAATGAGATGCGATATCGCGTTTTAAGAAGCAATGGAACTCTATTGCTACGATAGATAGACATTCGCAAACGCTATTTCCTTGCAAGGAAGTGTCGCATTTACATTCATTTGAAGTGTAGACGAGGAATACATAACACTTCGCAAATCATATTATACCTTACCATGAAACATAGAAATGAGATGCGATATCGCGTTTTAAGAATCATAAGAACTCTATTGCTACGATACGTAGACCTCTGCAAACGCTATTTCCTTGCAAGGAAGTGTCTCATTTACATTCATTTGAAGTGTAGACGAGGAATACATAACACTTCGCAAATCATATTATATCTTACCATGAAATATAGAAATGAGATGCGATATCGCGTTTTAAGAATCATAAGAACTCTATTGCTACGATACCTGGACATCTGCAGACGCTATTTCCTATCAGGGAAGTGTGGCATTTACATTCATTTGAAGTGTAGACGAGAAATACATGACACTTCGCAAATCATATTATATCTTACCATGAAACATAGAAGTGAGATGCGATATCGCGTTTTAAGAAGCATTGGAAATCTATTGCTACGATACGTAGACAACTGCAAACGCTATTTCCTAGCGAGGAAGTGTCGCATTCACATTCATTTGAAGTGTAGACGAGGAATACATAACACTTCGCAAATCATATTATATCTTACCATGAAACGTAGAAATGAGATGCGATATCGCGTTTTAAGAAGCATTGGAACTCTATTGCTACGATAGATAGACATTCGCAAACGCTATTTCCTTGCAAGGAAGTGTCGCATTTACATTCATTTGAAGTGTAGACGAGGAATACATAACACTTCGCAAATCATATTATACCTTACCATGAAACATAGAAATGAGATGCGATATCGCGTTTTAAGAATCATAAGATCTCTATTGCTACGATACGTAGACATCTGCAAACGCTATTTCCTTGCAAGGAAGTGTCTCATTTACATTCATTTGAAGTGTAGACGAGGAATACATTACAGTTCGCAAATCATATTATATCTTACCATGAAATATAGAAATGAGATGCGATATCGCGTTTTAAGAAGCATTAGAACTCTATTGCTGCGGTAGGTAGACGTTTGCAAACGCTATTTCCTTGCAAGGAAGTGTCGCATTTACATTCATTTGAAGTGTAGACGAGGAATACATGACACTTCGCAAATCATATTATATCGTACCATGAAACATAGAAATGAGATGCGATATCGCGTTTTAAAAATCATAAGAACACTATTGCTACGATACGTAGACATCTGCAAACGCTATTTCCTTGCAAGGAAGTGTCGCATTTACATTCATTTGAAGTGTAGACGAGGAATACATAACACTTCGCAAATCATATTATATCTTACCATGAAACATTGAAATGTGATGCGATATCGCGTTTTAAGAATCATAAGAAATCTATTGCTACGATACGTAGACATCTGCAAACGCTATTTCCTTGCAAGGAAGTGTCGCATTTACATTCATTTGAAGTGTAGACGAGGAATACATGTCACTTCGCAAATCATATTATATCTTACCATGAATCATAGAAATGAGATGCGATATCGCGTTTTAAGCAGCATTAGAACCCTATTGCTACGGTAGGTAGACGTTTGCACACGCTATTTCCTTGCAAGGAAGTGTAGCATTTACATTCATTTGAAGTGTAGACGAGGAATACATGACACTTCGCAAATCATATTATATCTTACCATGAAACATAGAAATGAGATGCGATATCGCGTTTTAAGTATCATAAGAACTCTATTGCTACGATACGTAGACATCTGCAAACGCTATTTCCTTGGAAGGAAGTGTCTCATTTACATTCATTTGAAGGGTAGACGAGGAATACATAACACTTCGCAAATCATATTATATCTTACCATGAAACATAGAAATGAGATGCGATATCGCGTTTTAAGAAGCATTAGAACTCTATTGCTACGGTAGGTAGACGTTTGCACACGCTATTTCCTTGCAAGGAAGTGTCGCATTTACATTCATTTGAAGTGTAGACGAGGAATACATAACACTTCGGAAATCATTTTATATCTTACCATGAAACATAGAAATGAGATGCGATATCGCGTTTTAGGAATCATAAGAACTCTATTGCTACGATACCTGGACATCTGCAGACGCTATTTCCTATCAGGGAAGTGTGGCATTTACATTCATTTGAAGTGTAGACGAGAAATACATGACACTTCGCAAATCATATTATATCTTACCATGAAACATAGAAGTGAGATGCGATATCGCGTTTTAAGAAGCATTGGAAATCTATTGCTACGATACGTAGACAACTGCAAACGCTATTTCCTAGCGAGGAAGTGTCGCATTCACATTCATTTGAAGTGTAGACGAGGAATACATAACACTTCGCAAATCATATTATATCTCACCATGAAGCATAGAAATGAGATGCGATATCGCGTTTTAAGAAGCAATGGAACTCTATTGCTACGATAGATAGACATTCGCAAACGCTATTTCCTTGCAAGGAAGTGTCGCATTTACATTCATTTGAAGTGTAGACGAGGAATACATAACACTTCGCAAATCATATTATACCTTACCATGAAACATAGAAATGAGATGCGATATCGCGTTTTAAGAATCATAAGAACTCTATTGCTACGATACGTAGACCTCTGCAAACGCTATTTCCTTGCAAGGAAGTGTCTCATTTACATTCATTTGAAGTGTAGACGAGGAATACATAACACTTCGCAAATCATATTATATCTTACCATGAAATATAGAAATGAGATGCGATATCGCGTTTTAAGAAGCATTAGAACTCTATTGCTGCGGTAGGTAGACGTTTGCAAACGCTATTTCCTTGCAAGGAAGTGTCGCATTTACATTCATTTGAAGTGTAGACGAGGAATACATGACACTTCGCAAATCATATTATATCGTACCATGAAACATAGAAATGAGATGCGATATCGCGTTTTAAAAATCATAAGAACTCTATTGCTACGATACGTAGACATCTGCAAACGCTATTTCCTTGCAAGGAAGTGTCTCATTTACATTCATTTGAAGTGTAGACGAGGAGTACATAACACTTCGCAAATCATATTATATCTTACCATGAAATATAGAAATGAGATGCGATATCGCGTTTTAAGGAGCATTAGAACTCTATTGCTGCGATACCTAGACATCTGCAGACGCTATTTCCTAGCAAGGTAGTGTCGCATTTACATTCATTTGAAGTGTAGACGAGGAATACATGACACTTCGCAAATCATATTATATCTTACCATGAAACATAGAAATGAGATGCGATATCGCGTTTTAAGGATCATAAGAACTCTATTGCTACGATACGTAGACATCTGCAAACGCTATTTCCTTGCAAGGAAGTGTCGCATTTACATTCATTTGAAGTGTAGACGAGGAATACATAACACTTCGCAAATCATATTATACCTTACCATGAAATATAGAAATGAGATGCGATATCGCGTTTTAAGAAGCATTAGAACTCTATTGCTACGATAGGTAGACGTTTGCAAACGCTATTTCCTTGCAAGGAAGTGTCGCATTTACATTCATTTGAAGTGTAGACGAGGAATACATAACACTTCGAAATCATTTTATATCTTACCATGAAACATAGAAATGAGATGCGATATCGCGTTTTTAAGAATCATAAGAACTCTATTGCTACGATACCTGGACATCTGCAGACGCTATTTCCTATCAGGGAAGTGTGGCATTTACATTCATTTGACGTGTAGACGAGAAATACATGACACTTCTCAAATCATATTATATCTTACCATGAAACATTGAAATGTGATGCGATATCGCGTTTTAAGAATCATAAGAAATCTATTGCTACGATACGTAGACATCTGCAAACGCTATTTCCTTGCAAGGAAGTGTCGCATTTACATTCATTTGAAGTGTAGACGAGGAATACATGTCATTTCGCAAATCATATTATATCTTACCATGAATCATAGAAATGAGATGCGATATCGCGTTTTAAGAAGCATTAGAACTCTATTGCTACGGTAGGTAGACGTTTGCAAACGCTATTTCCTTGCAAGGAAGTGTCGCATTTACATTCATTTGAAGTGTAGACGAGGAATACATGACACTTCGCAAATCATATTATACCTTACCATGAAACATAGAAATGAGATGCGATATCGCGTTTTAAGAATCATAAGAACTATATTGCTACGATACGTAGACATCTGCAAACGCTATTTCCTTGCAAGGAAGTGTCTCATTTACATTCATTTGAAGTGTAGACGAGGAGTACATAACACTTCGCAAATCATTTTATATCTTACCATGAAATATAGAAATGAGATGCGATATCGCGTTTTAAGAAGCATTAGAACTCTATTGCTGCGGTAGGTAGACGTTTGCAAACGCTATTTCCTTGCAAGGAAGTGTCGCATTTACATTCATTTGAAGTGTAGACGAGGAATACATAACACTTCGGAAATCATATTATATCTTACCATGAAACATAGAAATGAGATGCGATATCGCGTTTTAAGAAGCATTAGAACTCTATTGCTGCGGTAGGTAGACGTTTGCAAACGCTATTTCCTTGCAAGGAAGTGTCGCATTTACATTCATTTGAATTGTAGACGAGGAATACATGACACTTCGCAAATCATATTATATCGTACCATGAAACATAGAAATGAGATGCGATATCGCGTTTTAAAAATCATAAGAACTCTATTGCTACGATACGTAGACATCTGCAAACGCTATTTCCTTGCAAGGAAGTGTCGCATTTACATTCATTTGAAGTGTAGACGAGGAATACATAACACTTCGCAAATCATATTATACCTTACCATGAAACATAGAAATGTGATGCGATATCGCGTTTTAATATTCATATGAACTCTATTGCTACGATACGTAGACATCTACAAACGCTATTTCCTTGCATGGAAGTGTCGCATTTACATTCATTTGAGGTGTAGACGAGGAATACATAACACTTCGCAAATCATATTATATCTTACCATGAAACATAGAAATGAGATGCGATATCGCGTTTTAAGAAGCATTAGAACTCTATTGCTGCGGTAGGTAGACGTTTGCAAACGCTATTTCCTTGCAAGGAAGTGTCGCATTTACATTCATTTGAAGTGTAGACGAGGAATACATGACACTTCGCAAATCATATTATATCGTACCATGAAACATAGAAATGAGATGCGATATCGCGTTTTAAAAATCATAAGAACTCTATTGCTACGATACGTAGACATCTGCAAACGCTATTTCCTTGCAAGTAAGTGTCGCATTTACATTCATTTGAAGTATAGACGAGGAATACATAACACTTCGCAAATCATATTATACCTTACCATGAAACATAGAAATGTGATGCGATATCGCCTTTTAATATTCATAAGAACTCTATTGCTACGATACGTAGACATCTGCAAACGCTATTTCCTTGCAAGGAAGTGTCTCATTTACATTCATTTGAAGTGTAGACGAGGAATACATAACACTTCGCAAATCATATTATATCTTACCATGAAATATAGAAATGAGATGCGATATCGCGTTTTAAGAAGCATTAGAACTCTATTGCTGCGGTAGGTAGACGTTTGCAAACGCTATTTCCTTGCAAGGAAGTGTCGCATTTACATTCATTTGAAGTGTAGACGAGGAATACATGACACTTCGCAAATCATATTATATCGTACCATGAAACATAGAAATGAGGTGCGATATCGCGTTTTAAAACTCATAAGAACTCTATTGCTACGATACGTAGACATCTGCAAACGCTATTTTCCTTGCAAGGAAGTGTCGCATTTACATTCATTTGAAGTGTAGACGAGGAATACATAACACTTCGCAAATCATATTATACCTTACCATGAAACATAGAAATGAGATGCGATATCGCGTTTTAAAAATCATAAGAACACTATTGCTACGATACGTAGACATCTGCAAACGCTATTTCCTTGCAAGGAAGTGTCGCATTTACATTCATTTGAAGTGTAGACGAGGAATACATAACACTTCGCAAATCATATTATACCTTACCATGAAACATAGAAATGTGATGCGATATCGCGTTTTAATATTCATAAGAACTCTATTGCTACGATACGTAGACATCTACAAACGCTATTTCCTTGCATGGAAGTGTCGCATTTACATTCATTTGAAGTGTAGACGAGGAATACATAACACTTCGCAAATCATATTATATCTTACCATGAAATATAGAAATGAGTTGCGATATCGCGTTTTAAGAAGCATTAGAACTCTATTGCTATGATAGGTAGACGTTTGCAAACGCTATTTCCTTGCAAGGAAGTATCGCATTTACATTCATTTGAAGTGTAGACGAGGAATACATAACACTTCGCAAATCATATTATATCTTACCATGAAAATTGAAATGTGATTCGATATCGCGTTTTAAGAATCATAAGAAATCTATTGCTACGATACGTAGACATCTGCAAACGCTATTTCCTTGCAAGGAAGTGTCGCATTTACATTCATTTGAAGTGTAGACGAGGAATACATGTCACTTCGCAAATCATATTATATCTTACCATGAATCATAGAAATGAGATGCGATATCGCGTTTTAAGAAGCATTAGAACTCTATTGCTACGGTAGGTAGATGTTTGCACACGCTATTTCCTTGCAAGGAAGTGTCGCATTTACATTCATTTGAAGTGTAGACGAGGAATACATGACACTTCGCAAATCATATTATATCTTACCATGAAACATAGAAATGAGATGTGATATCGCGTTTTAAGAATCATAAGAACTCTATTGCTACGATACGTGGACATCTGCAAACGCTAATTCCTTGCAAGGAAGTGTCGCATTTACATTCATTTGAAGTGTAGACGAGGAATACATAACACTTCGCAAATCATATTATACCTTACCATGAAACATAGAAATGAGATGCGATATCGCGTTTTAAGAATCATAAGAACTCTATTGCTACGATACGTAGACATCTGCAAACGCTATTTCCTTGAAAGGAAGTGTCTCATTTACATTCATTTGAAGTGTAGACGAGGAATACATAACACTTCGCAAATCATATTATATCTTACATGAAACATAGAAATGAGATGCGATATCGCGTTTTAAGAAGCATTAGAACTCTATTGCTACGGTAGGTAGACGTTTGCAAACGCTATTTCCTTGCAAGGAAGTGTCGCATTTACATTCATTTGAAGTGTAGACGAGGAATACATGACACTTCGCAAATCATATTATACCTTACCATGAAACATAGAAATGAGATGCGATATCGCGTTTTAAGAATCATAAGAACTATATTGCTACGATACGTAGACATCTGCAAACGCTATTTCCTTGCAAGGAAGTGTCTCATTTACATTCATTTGAAGTGTAGACGAGGAGTACATAACACTTCGCAAATCATATTATATCTTACCATGAAATATAGAAATGAGATGCGATATCGCGTTTTAAGAAGCATTAGAACTCTATTGCTGCGGTAGGTAGACGTTTGCAAACGCTATTTCCTTGCAAGGAAGTGTCGCATTTACATTCATTTGAAGTGTAGACGAGGAATACATAACACTTCGGAAATCATATTATATCTTACCATGAAACATAGAAATGAGATGCGATATCGCGTTTTAAGAAGCATTAGAACTCTATTGCTGCGGTAGGTAGACGTTTGCAAACGCTATTTCCTTGCAAGGAAGTGTCGCATTTACATTCATTTGAATTGTAGACGAGGAATACATGACACTTCGCAAATCATATTATATCGTACCATGAAACATAGAAATGAGATGCGATATCGCGTTTTAAAAATCATAAGAACTCTATTGCTACGATACGTAGACATCTGCAAACGCTATTTCCTTGCAAGGAAGTGTCGCATTTACATTCATTTGAAGTGTAGACGAGGAATACATAACACTTCGCAAATCATATTATACCTTACCATGAAACATAGAAATGTGATGCGATATCGCGTTTTAATATTCATATGAACTCTATTGCTACGATACGTAGACATCTACAAACGCTATTTCCTTGCATGGAAGTGTCGCATTTACATTCATTTGAAGTGTAGACGAGGAATACATGACACTTCGCAAATCATATTATATCTTACCATGAAACATAGAAATGAGATGTGATATCGCGTTTTAAGAATCATAAGAACTCTATTGCTACGATACGTGGACATCTGCAAACGCTAATTCCTTGCAAGGAAGTGTCGCATTTACATTCATTTGAAGTGTAGACGAGGAATACATAACACTTCGCAAATCATATTATACCTTACCATGAAACATAGAAATGAGATGCGATATCGCGTTTTAAGAATCATAAGAACTCTATTGCTACGATACGTAGACATCTGCAAACGCTATTTCCTTGAAAGGAAGTGTCTCATTTACATTCATTGAAGTGTAGACGAGGAATACATAACACTTCGCAAATCATATTATATCTTACCATGAAACATAGAAATGAGATGCGATATCGCGTTTTAAGAAGCATTAGAACTCTATTGCTACGGTAGGTAGACGTTTGCAAACGCTATTTCCTTGCAAGGAAGTGTCGCATTTACATTCATTTGAAGTGTAGACGAGGAATACATGACACTTCGCAAATCATATTATACCTTACCATGAAACATAGAAATGAGATGCGATATCGCGTTTTAAGAATCATAAGAACTATATTGCTACGATACGTAGACATCTGCAAACGCTATTTCCTTGCAAGGAAGGTGTCTCATTTACATTCATTTGAAGTGTAGACGAGGAGTACATAACACTTCGCAAATCATATTATATCTTACCATGAAATATAGAAATGAGATGCGATATCGCGTTTTAAGAAGCATTAGAACTCTATTGCTGCGGTAGGTAGACGTTTGCAAACGCTATTTCCTTGCAAGGAAGTGTCGCATTTACATTCATTTGAAGTGTAGACGAGGAATACATAACACTTCGGAAATCATATTATATCTTACCATGAAACATAGAAATGAGATGCGATATCGCGTTTTAAGAAGCATTAGAACTCTATTGCTGCGGTAGGTAGACGTTTGCAAACGCTATTTCCTTGCAAGGAAGTGTCGCATTTACATTCATTTGAATTGTAGACGAGGAATACATGACACTTCGCAAATCATATTATATCGTACCATGAAACATAGAAATGAGATGCGATATCGCGTTTTAAAAATCATAAGAACTCTATTGCTACGATACGTAGACATCTGCAAACGCTATTTCCTTGCAAGGAAGTGTCGCATTTACATTCATTTGAAGTGTAGACGAGGAATACATAACACTTCGCAAATCATATTATACCTTACCATGAAACATAGAAATGTGATGCGATATCGCGTTTTAATATTCATATGAACTCTATTGCTACGATACGTAGACATCTACAAACGCTATTTCCTTGCATGGAAGTGTCGCATTTACATTCATTTGAGGTGTAGACGAGGAATACATAACACTTCGCAAATCATATTATATCTTACCATGAAACATAGAAATGAGATGCGATATCGCGTTTTAAGAAGCATTAGAACTCTATTGCTGCGGTAGGTAGACGTTTGCAAACGCTATTTCCTTGCAAGGAAGTGTCGCATTTACATTCATTTGAAGTGTAGACGAGGAATACATGACACTTCGCAAATCATATTATATCGTACCATGAAACATAGAAATGAGATGCGATATCGCGTTTTAAGAAGCATTAGAACTCTATTGCTGCGGTAGGTAGACGTTTGCAAACGCTATTTCCTTGCAAGGAAGTGTCGCATTTACATTCATTTGAAGTGTAGACGAGGAATACATGACACTTCGCAAATCATATTATATCTTACCATGAAACATAGAAATGAGATGCGATATCGCGTTTTTAAGAAGCATTAGAACTCTATTGCTACGATACGTAGACATCTGCAAACGCTATTTCCTTGCAAGTAAGTGTCGCATTTACATTCATTTGAAGTATAGACGAGGAATACATAACACTTCGCAAATCATATTATACCTTACCATGAAACATAGAAATGTGATGCGATATCGCGTTTTAATATTCATAAGAACTCTATTGCTACGATACGTAGACATCTGCAAACGCTATTTCCTTGCAAGGAAGTGTCTCATTTACATTCATTTGAAGTGTAGACGAGGAATACATAACACTTCGCAAATCATATTATATCTTACCATGAAATATAGAAATGAGATGCGATATCGCGTTTTAAGAAGCATTAGAACTCTATTGCTGCGGTAGGTAGACGTTTGCAAACGCTATTTCCTTGCAAGGAAGTGTCGCATTTACATTCATTTGAAGTGTAGACGAGGAATACATGACACTTCGCAAATCATATTATATCGTACCATGAAACATAGAAATGAGATGCGATATCGCGTTTTAAGACTCATAAGAACTCTATTGCTACGATACGTAGACATCTGCAAACGCTATTTCCTTGCAAGGAAGTGTCGCATTTACATTCATTTGAAGTGTAGACGAGGAATACATAACACTTCGCAAATCATATTATACCTTACCATGAAACATAGAAATGAGATGCGATATCGCGTTTTAAAAATCATAAGAACACTATTGCTACGATACGTAGACATCTGCAAACGCTATTTCCTTGCAAGGAAGTGTCGCATTTACATTCATTTGAAGTGTAGACGAGGAATACATAACACTTCGCAAATCATATTATACCTTACCATGAAACATAGAAATGTGATGCGATATCGCGTTTTAATATTCATAAGAACTCTATTGCTACGATACGTAGACATCTACAAACGCTATTTCCTTGCATGGAAGTGTCGCATTTACATTCATTTGAAGTGTAGACGAGGAATACATAACACTTCGCAAATCATATTATATCTTACCATGAAAATTGAAATGAGATGCGATATCGCGTTTTAAGAATCATAAGAACTCTATTGCTACGATACGTGGACATCTGCAAACGCTAATTCCTTGCAAGGAAGTGTCGCATTTACATTCATTTGAAGTGTAGACGAGGAATACATAACACTTCGCAAATCATATTATACCTTACCATGAAACATAGAAATAAGATGCGATATCGCGTTTTAAGAATCATAAGAACTCTATTGCTACGATACGTAGACATCTGCAAACGCTATTTCCTTGAAAGGAAGTGTCTCATTTACATTCATTTGAAGTGTAGACGAGGAATACATAACACTTCGCAAATCATATTATATCTTACCATGAAACATAGAAATGAGATGCGATATCGCGTTTTAAGAAGCATTAGAACTCTATGGCTACGGTAGGTAGACGTTTGCACACGCTATTTCCTTGCAAGGAAGTGTCGCATTTACATTCATTTGAAGTGTAGACGAGGAATACATAACACTTCGGAAATCATTTTATATCTTACCATGAAACATAGAAATGGGATGCGATGTCGCGTTTTAGGAATCATAAGAACTCTATTGCTACGATACCTGGACATCTGCGGACGCTATTTCCTATCAGGGAAGTGTGGCATTTACATTCATTTGAAGTGTAGACGAGAAATACATGACACTTCGCAAATCATAATATATCTTACCATGAAACATAGAAGTGAGATGCGATATCGCGTTTTAAGAAGCATTGGAAATCTATTGCTACGATACGTAGACAACTGCAAACGCTATTTCCTAGCGAGGAAGTGTCGCATTCACATTCATTTGAAGTGTAGACGAGGAATACATAACACTTCGCAAATCATATTATATCTTACCATGAAGCATAGAAATGAGATGCGATATCGCGTTTTAAGAAGCAATGGAACTCTATTGCTACGATAGATAGACATTCGCAAACGCTATTTCCTTGCAAGGAAGTGTCGCATTTACATTCATTTGAAGTGTAGACGAGGAATACATAACACTTCGCAAATCATATTATACCTTACCATGAAACATAGAAATGAGATGCGATATCGCGTTTTAAGAATCATAAGAACTCTATTGCTACGATACGTAGACCTCTGCAAACGCTATTTCCTTGCAAGGAAGTGTCTCATTTACATTCATTTGAAGTGTAGACGAGGAATACATAACACTTCGCAAATCATATTATATCTTACCATGAAATATAGAAATGAGATGCGATATCGCGTTTTAAGAATCATAAGAACTCTATTGCTACGATAGATAGACATTCGCAAACGCTATTTCCTTGCAAGGAAGTGTCGCATTTACATTCATTTGAAGTGTAGACGAGGAATACATAACACTTCGCAAATCATATTATACCTTACCATGAAACATAGAAATGAGATGCGATATCGCGTTTTAAGAATCATAAGATCTCTATTGCTACGATACGTAGACATCTGCAAACGCTATTTCCTTGCAAGGAAGTGTCTCATTTACATTCATTTGAAGTGTAGACGAGGAATACATAACAGTTCGCAAATCATATTATATCTTACCATGAAATATAGAAATGAGATGCGATATCGCGTTTTAAGAAGCATTAGAACTCTATTGCTGCGGCAGGTAGACGTTTGCAAACGCTATTTCCTTGCATGGAAGTGTCGCATTTACATTCATTTGAAGTGTAGACGAGGAATACATGACACTTCGCAAATCATATTATATCGTACCATGAAACATAGAAATGAGATGCGATATCGCGTTTTAAAAATCATAAGAACACTATTGCTACGATACGTAGACATCTGCAAACGCTATTTCCTTGCAAGGAAGTGTCGCATTTACATTCATTTGAAGTGTAGACGAGGAATACATAACACTTCGCAAATCATATTATACCTTACCATGAAACATAGAAATGTGATGCGATATCGCGTTTTAATATTCATAAGAACTCTATTGCTACGATACGTAGACATCTACAAACGCTATTTCCTTGCATGGAAGTGTCGCATTTACATTCATTTGAAGTGTAGACGAGGAATACATAACACTTCGCAAATCATATTATATCTTACCATGAAATATAGAAATGAGATGCGATATCGCGTTTTAAGAAGCATTAGAACTCTATTGCTATGATAGGTAGACGTTTGCAAACGCTATTTCCTTGCAAGGAAGTATCGCATTTACATTCATTTGAAGTGTAGACGAGGAATACATAACACTTCGCAAATCATATTATATCTTACCATGAAACATTGAAATGTGATGCGATATCGCGTTTTAAGAATCATAAGAAATCTATTGCTACGATACGTAGACATCTGCAAACGCTATTTCCTTGCAAGGAAGTGTCGCATTTACATTCATTTGAAGTGTAGACGAGGAATACATGTCACTTCGCAAATCATATTATATCTTACCATGAATCATAGAAATGAGATGCGATATCGCGTTTTAAGCAGCATTAGAACTCTATTGCTACGGTAGGTAGACGTTTGCACACGCTATTTCCTTGCAAGGAAGAGTCGCATTTACATTCATTTGAAGTGTAGACGAGGAATACATGACACTTCGCAAATAATATTATATCTTACCATGAAACATAGAAATGAGATGCGATATCGCGTTTTAAGTATCATAAGAACTCTATTGCTACGATACGTAGACATCTGCAAACGCTAATTCCTTGCAAGGAAGTGTCGCATTTACATTCATTTGAAGTGTAGACGAGGAATACATAACACTTCGCAAATCATACTATACCTTACCATGAAACATAGAAATGAGATGCGATATCGCGTTTTAAGAATCATAAGAACTCTATTGCTACGATACGTAGACATCTGCAAACGCTATTTCCTTGGAAGGAAGTGTCTCATTTACATTCATTTGAAGGGTAGACGAGGAATACATAACACTTCGCAAATCATATTATATCTTACCATGAAACATAGAAATGAGATGCGATATCGCGTTTTAAGAAGCATTAGAACTCTATTGCTACGGTAGGTAGACGTTTGCACACGCTATTTCCTTGCAAGGAAGTGTCGCATTTACATTCATTTGAAGTGTAGACGAGGAACACATAACACTTCGGAAATCATTTTATATCTTACCATGAAACATAGAAATGAGATGCGATATCGCGTTTTAGGAATCATAAGAACTCTATTGCTACGATACCTGGACATCTGCAGACGCTATTTCCTATCAGGGAAGTGTGGCATTTACATTCATTTGAAGTGTAGACGAGAAATACATGACTCTTCGCAAATCATATTATATCTTACCATGAAACATAGAAGTGAGATGCGATATCGCGTTTTAAGAAGCATTGGAAATCTATTGCTACGATACGTAGACAACTGCAAACGCTATTTCCTAGCGAGGAAGTGTCGCATTCACATTCATTTGAAGTGTAGACGAGGAATACATAACACTTCGCAAATCATATTATATCTTACCATGAAGCATAGAAATGAGATGCGATATCGCGTTTTAAGAAGCAATGGAACTCTATTGCTACGATAGATAGACATTCGCAAACGCTATTTCCTTGCAAGGAAGTGTCGCATTTACATTCATTTGAAGTGTAGACGAGGAATACATAACACTTCGCAAATCATATTATACCTTACCATGAAACATAGAAATGAGATGCGATATCGCGTTTTAAGAATCATAAGAACTCTATTGCTACGATACGTAGACTTCTGCAAACGCTATTTCCTTGCAAGGATGTGTCTCATTTACATTCATTTGAAGTGTAGACGAGGAATACATAACACTTCGCAAATCATATTATATCTTACCATGAAATATAGAAATGAGATGCGATATCGCGTTTTAAGAAGCATTAGAACTCTATTGCTGCGGTAGGTAGACGTTTGCAAACGCTATTTCCTTGCAAGGAAGTGTCGCATTTACATTCATTTGAAATGTAGACGAGGAATACATGACACTTTGCAAATCATATTATATCGTACCATGAAACATAGAAATGAGATGCGAGATCGCGTTTTAAAAATCACAAGAACTCTATTGCTACGATACGTAGACATCTGCAAACGCTATTTCCTTGCAAGGAAGTGTCGCATTTAGATTCATTTGAAGTGTAGACGAGGAATACATAACACTTCGCAAATCATATTATACCTTACCATGAAACATAGAAATGTGATGCGATATCGCGTTTTAATATTCATAAGAACTCTATTGCTACGATACGTAGACATCTACAAACGCTATTTCCTTGCATGGAAGTGTCGCATTTACATTCATTTGAAGTGTAGACGAGGAATACATAACACTTCGCAAATCATATTATATCTTACCATGAAATCTAGAAATGAGATGCGATATCGCGTTTTAAGAAGCATTAGAACTCTATTGCTATGATAGGTAGACGTTTGCAAACGCTATTTCCTTGCAAGGAAGTATCGCATTTACATTCATTTGAAGTGTAGACGAGGAATACATAACACTTCGCAAATCAGATTATATCTTACCATGAAACATTGAAATGTGATGCGATATCGCGTTTTAAGAATCATAAGAAATCTATTGCTACGATACGTAGACATCTGCAAACGCTATTTCCTTGCAAGGAAGTGTCGCATTTACATTCATTTGAAGTGTAGACGAGGAATACATGTCACTTCGCAAATCATATTATATCTTACCATGAATCATAGAAATGAGATGCGATATCGCGTTTTAAGGAGCATTAGAACTCTATTGCTGCGATACCTAGACATCTGCAGACGCTATTTCCTAGCAAGGTAGTGTCGCATTTACATTCATTTGAAGTGTAGACGAGGAATACATGACACTTCGCAAATCATATTATATCTTACCATGAAACATAGAAATGAGATGCGATATCGCGTTTTAAGGATCATAAGAAGTCTATTGCTACGATACGTAGACATCTGCAAACGCTATTTCCTTGCAAGGAAGTGTCGCATTTACATTCATTTGAAGTGTAGACGAGGAATACATAACACTTCGCAAATCATATTATACCTTACCATGAAATATAGAAATGAGATGCGATATCGCGTTTTAAGAAGCATTAGAACTCTATTGCTACGATAGGTAGACGTTTGCAAACGCTATTTCCTTGCAAGGAAGTGTCGCATTTACATTCGTTTGAAGTGTAGACGAGGAATACATAACACTTCGGAAATCATTTTATATCTTACCATGAAACATAGAAATGAGATGCGATATCGCATTTTAAGAATCATAAGAACTCTATTGCTACGATACCTGGACATCTGCAGACGCTATTTCCTATCAGGGAAGTGTGGCATTTACATTCATTTGACGTGTAGACGAGAAATACATGACACTTCGCAAATAATATTATATCTTACCATGAAACATAGAAATGAGATGCGATATCGCGTCTTAAGTATCATAAGAGCTCTATTGCTACGATACGTAGACATCTGCAAACGCTAATTCCTTGCAAGGAAGTGTCGCATTTACATTCATTTGAAGTGTAGACGAGGAATACATAACACTTCGCAAATCATACTATACCTTACCATGAAACATAGAAATGAGATGCGATATCGCGTTTTAAGAATCATAAGAACTCTATTGCTACGATACGTAGACATCTGCAAACGCTATTTCCTTGGAAGGAAGTGTCTCATTTACATTCATTTGAAGGGTAGACGAGGAATACATAACACTTCGCAAATCATATTATATCTTACCATGAAACATAGAAATGAGATGCGATATCGCGTTTTAAGAAGCATTAGAACTCTATTGCTACGGTAGGTAGACGTTTGCACACGCTATTTCCTTGCAAGGAAGTGTCGCATTTACATTCATTTGAAGTGTAGACGAGGAACACATAACACTTCGGAAATCATTTTATATCTTACCATGAAACATAGAAATGAGATGCGATATCGCGTTTTAGGAATCATAAGAACTCTATTGCTACGATACCTGGACATCTGCAGATGCTATTTCCTATCAGGGAAGTGTGGCATTTACATTCATTTGAAGTGTAGACGAGAAATACATGACTCTTCGCAAATCATATTATATCTTACCATGAAACATAGAAGTGAGATGCGATATCGCGTTTTAAGAAGCATTGGAAATCTATTGCTACGATACGTAGACAACTGCAAACGCTATTTCCTAGCGAGGAAGTGTCGCATTCACATTCATTTGAAGTGTAGACGAGGAATACATAACACTTCGCAAATCATATTATATCTTACCATGAAGCATAGAAATGAGATGCGATATCGCGTTTTAAGAAGCAATGGAACTCTATTGCTACGATAGATAGACATTCGCAAACGCTATTTCCTTGCAAGGAAGTGTCGCATTTACATTCATTTGAAGTGTAGACGAGGAATACATAATACTTCGCAAATCATATTATACCTTACCATGAAACATAGAAATGAGATGCGATATCGCGTTTTAAGAATCATAAGAACTATATTGCTACGATACGTAGACATCTGCAAACGCTATTTCCTTGCAAGGAAGTGTCTCATTTACATTCGTTTGAAGTGTAGACGAGGAGTACATAACACTTCGCAAATCATATTATATCTTACCATGAATCATAGAAATGAGATGCGATATCGCGTTTTAAGAAGCATTAGAACTCTATTGCTGCGGTAGGTAGACGTTTGCAAACGCTATTTCCTTGCAAGGAAGTGTCGCATTTACATTCATTTGAAGTGTAGACGAGGAATACATGACACTTCGCAAATCATATTATATCGTACCATGAAACATAGAAATGAGATGCGATATCGCGTTTTAAAAATCATAAGAACTCTATTGCTACGATACGTAGACATCTGCAAACGCTATTTCCTTGCAAGGAAGTGTCGCATTTACATTCATTTGAAGTGTAGACGAGGAATACATAACACTTCGCAAATCATATTATACCTTACCATGAAACATAGAAATGTGATGCGATATCGCGTTTTAATATTCATAAGAACTCTATTGCTACGATACGTAGACATCTACAATCGCTATTTCCTTGCATGGAAGTGTCGCATTTACATTCATTTGAGGTGTAGACGAGGAATACATAACACTTCGCAAATCATATTATATCTTACCATGAAATATAGAAATGAGATGCGATATCGCGTTTTAAGAAGCATTAGAACTCTATTGCTATGATAGGTAGACGTTTGCAAACGCTATTTCCTTGCAAGGAAGTATCGCATTTACATTCATTTGAAGTGTAGACGAGGAATACATAACACTTCGCAAATCATATTATATCTTACCATGAAACATTGAAATGTGATGCGATATCGCGTTTTAAGAATCATAAGAAATCTATTGCTACGATACGTAGACATCTGCAAACGCTATTTCCTTGCAAGGAAGTGTCGCATTTACATTCACTTGAAGTGTAGACGAGGAATACATGTCACTTCGCAAATCATATTATATCTTACCATGAAACATTGAAATGTGATGCGATATCGCGTTTTAAGAATCATAAGAAATCTATTGCAACGATACGTAGACATCTGCAAGCGCTATTTCCTTGCAAGGAAGTGTCGCATTTACATTCATTTGAAGTGTAGACGAGGAATACATAACACTTCGCAAATCATATTATATCTTACCATGAAACATAGAAATGAGATGCGATATCGCGTTTTAAGAAGCATTAGAACTCTATTGCTGCGGTAGGTAGACGTTTGCAAACGCTATTTCCTTGCAAGGAAGTGTCGCATTTACATTCATTTGAAGTGTAGACGAGGAATACATGACACTTCGCAAATCATATTATATCGTACCATGAAACATAGAAATGAGATGCGATATCGCGTTTTAAAAATCATAAGAACTCTATTGCTACGATACGTAGACATCTGCAAACGCTATTTCCTTGCAAGGAAGTGTCGCATTTACATTCATTTGAAGTATAGACGAGGAATACATAACACTTCGCAAATCATATTATACCTTACCATGAAACATAGAAATGTGATGCGATATCGCGTTTTAATATTCATAAGAACTCTATTGCTACGATACGTAGACATCTACAAACGCTATTTCCTTGCATGGAAGTGTCGCATTTACATTCATTTGAAGTGTAGACGAGGAATACATAACACTTCGCAAATCATATTATATCTTACCATGAAATATAGAAATGAGATGCGATATCGCGTTTTAAGAAGCATTAGAACTCTATTGCTATGATAGGTAGACGTTTGCAAACGCTATTTCCTTGCAAGGAAGTATCGCATTTACATTCATTTGAAGTGTAGACGAGGAATACATAACACTTCGCAAATCATATTATATCTTACCATGAAACATAGAAATGAGATGCGATATCGCGTTTTAAGAAGCATTAGAACTCTATTGCTGCGGTAGGTAGACGTTTGCAAACGCTATTTCCTTGCAAGGAAGTGTCGCATTTACATTCATTTGAAGTGTAGACGAGGAATACATGACACTTCGCAAATCATATTATATCGTACCATGAAACATAGAAATGTGATGCGATATCGCGTTTTAAGAATCATAAGAAATCTATTGCTACGATACGTAGACATCTGCAAACGCTATTTCCTTGCAAGGAAGTGTCGCATTTACATTCACTTGAAGTGTAGACGAGGAATACATGTCACTTCCCAAATCATATTATATCTTACCATGAAACATTGAAATGTGATGCGATATCGCGTTTTAAGAATCATAAGAAATCTATTGCAACGATACGTAGACATCTGCAAGCGCTATTTCCTTGCAAGGAAGTGTCGCATTTACATTCATTTGAAGTGTAGACGAGGAATACATGTCACTTCGCAAATCATATTATATCTTACCATGAATCATAGAAATGAGATGCGATATCGCGTTTTAAGGAGCATTAGAACTCTATTGCTGCGATACCTAGACATCTGCAGACGCTATTTCCTAGCAAGGTAGTGTCGCATTTACATTCATTTGAAGTGTAGACGAGGAATACATGACACTTCGCAAATCATATTATATCTTACCATGAAACATAGAAATGAGATGCGATATCGCGTTTTAAAGATCATAAGAACTCTATTGCTACGATACGTAGACATCTGCAAACGCTATTTCCTTGCAAGGAAGTGTCGCATTTACATTCATTTGAATCGTAGACGAGGAATGCATAACACTTCGCAAATCATATTATATCTTACCATGAAACATAGAAATGAGATGCGATATCGCGTTTTAAGAAGCATTAGAACGCTATTGCTACGATAGATAGACATTCGCAAACAATATTTCCTTGCAAGGAAGTGTCGCATTTACATTCATTTGAAGTGTAGACGAGGAATACATAACACTTCGCAAATCATATTATACCTTACCATGAAACATAGAAATGAGATGCGATATCGCGTTTTAAGAATCTTAAGAACTCTATTGCTACGATACGTAGACATCTGCAAACGCTATTTCCTTGCAAGGAAGTGTCTCATTTACATTCATTTGAAGTGTAGACGAGGAATACATAACACTTCGCAAATCATATTATATCTTACCATGAAATATAGAAATGAGATGCGATATCGCGTTTTAAGAAGCATTAGAACTCTATTGCTATGATAGGTAGACGTTTGCAAACGCTATTTCCTTGCAAGGAAGTATCGCATTTACATTCATTTGAAGTGTAGACGAGGAATACATAACACTTCGCAAATCATATTATATCTTACCATGAAACATAGAAATGAGATGCGATATCGCGTTTTAAGAAGCATTAGAACTCTATTGCTGCGGTAGGTAGACGTTTGCAAACGCTATTTCCTTGCAAGGAAGTGTCGCATTTACATTCATTTGAAGTGTAGACGAGGAATACATGACACTTCGCAAATCATATTATATCGTACCATGAAACATAGAAATGTGATGCGATATCGCGTTTTAAGAATCATAAGAAATCTATTGCTACGATACGTAGACATCTGCAAACGATATTTCCTTGCAAGGAAGTGTCGCATTTACATTCACTTGAAGTGTAGACGAGGAATACATGTCACTTCGCAAATCATATTATATCTTACCATGAAACATTGAAATGTGATGCGATATCGCGTTTTAAGAATCATAAGAAATCTATTGCAACGATACGTAGACATCTGCAAGCGCTATTTCCTTGCAAGGAAGTGTCGCATTTACATTCATTTGAAGTGTAGACGAGGAATACATGTCACTTCGCAAATCATATTATATCTTACCATGAATCATAGAAATGAGATGCGATATCGCGTTTTAAGGAGCATTAGAACTCTATTGCTGCGATACCTAGACATCTGCAGACGCTATTTCCTAGCAAGGTAGTGTCGCATTTACATTCATTTGAAGTGTAGACGAGGAATACATGACACTTCGCAAATCATATTATATCTTACCATGAAACATAGAAATGAGATGCGATATCGCGTTTTAAGGATCATAAGAACTCTATTGCTACGATACGTAGACATCTGCAAACGCTATTTCCTTGCAAGGAAGTGTCGCATTTACATTCATTTGAAGTGTAGACGAGGAATACATAACACTTCGCAAATCATATTATACCTTACCATGAAATATAGAAATGAGATGCGATATCGCGTTTTAAGAAGCATTAGAACTCTATTGCTACGATAGGTAGACGTTTGCAAACGCTATTTCCTTGCAAGGAAGTGTCGCATTTACATTCATTTGAAGTGTAGACGAGGAATACATAACACTTCGGAAATCATTTTATATCTTACCATGAAACATAGAAATGAGATGCGATATCGCGTTTTAAGAATCATAAGAACTCTATTGCTACGATACCTGGACATCTGCAGACGCTATTTCCTATCAGGGAAGTGTGGCATTTACATTCATTTGAAGTGTAGACGAGAAATACATGACACTTCGCAAATCATATTATATCTTACCATGAAACATTGAAATGTGATGCGATATCGCGTTTTAAGAATCATAAGAAATCTATTGCTACGATACGTAGACATCTGCAAACGCTATTTCCTTGCAAGGAAGTGTCGCATTTACATTCATTTGAAGTGTAGACGAGGAATACATGTCACTTCGCAAATCATATTATATCTTACCATGAATCATAGAAATGAGATGCGATATCGCGTTTTAAGAAGCATTAGAACACTATTGCTACGATAGATAGACATTCGCAAACGCTACTCCCTTGCAAGGAAGTGTCGCATTTACATTCATTTGTAGTGTAGACGAGGTATACATGACACTTCGCAATTCATATTATATCTTACCATGAAACATAGAAATGAGATGCGATATCGCGCTTTAAGAATCAAAAGAACTCTACTGCTACGATACGTAGACATCTGCAAACGCTATTTCCTTGCAAGGAAGTGTCGCATTTACATTCATTTGAAGTGTAGACGAGGAATACATGTCACTTCGCAAATCATATTATATCTTACCATGAAACATAGAAATGAGATGCGATATCGCGTTTTAAGAATCATAAGAACACTATTCCTACGATACGTAGACATCTGCAAACGCTATTTCCTCGCAAGGAAGTGTCGCATTTACATTCATTTGAATCGTAGACGAGGAATGAACAACGCTTCGCAAATCATATTATATCTTACCATGAAACATAGAAATGAGATGCGATATCGCGTTTTAAGAAGCATTAGAACGCTATTGCTACGATAGATAGACATTCGCAAACGCTATTTCCTTGCAAGGAAGTGTCGCATTTACATTCATTTGAAGTGTAGACGAGGAATACATAACACTTCGCAAATCATATTATACCTTACCATGAAACATAGAAATGAGATGCGATATCGCGTTTTAAGAATCTTAAGAACTCTATTGCTACGATACGTAGACATCTGCAAACGCTATTTCCTTGCAAGGAAGTGTCTCATTTACATTCATTTGAAGTGTAGACGAGGAATACATAACACTTCGCAAATCATATTATATCTTACCATAAAATATAGAAATGAGATGCGATATCGCGTTTTAAGAAGCATTAGAACTCTATTGCTATGATGGGTAGACGTTTGCAAACGCTATTTCCTTGCAAGGAAGTATCGCATTTACATTCATTTGAAGTGTAGACGAGGAATACATAACACTTCGCAAATCAGATTATATCTTACCATGAAACATTGAAATGTGATGCGATATCGCGTTTTAAGAATCATAAGAAATCTATTGCTACGATACGTAGACATCTGCAAACGCTATTTCCTTGCAAGGAAGTGTCGCATTTACATTCACTTGAAGTGTAGACGAGGAATACATGTCACTTCGCAAATCATATTATATCTTACCATGAAACATTGAAATGTGATGCGATATCGCGTTTTAAGAATCATAAGAAATCTATTGCTACGATACGTAGACATCTGCAAACGCTATTTCCTTGCAAGGAAGTGTCGCATTTACATTCATTTGAAGTGTAGACGAGGAATACATGTCACTTCGCAAATCATATTATATCTTACCATGAATCATAGAAATGAGATGCGATATCGCGTTTTAAGAAGCATTAGAACTCTATTGCTACGGTAGGTAGACGCTTGCAAACGCTATTTCCTTGCAAGGAAGTGTCGCATTTACATTCATTTGAAGTGTAGACGAGGAATACATAACACTTCGCAAATCATATTATACCTTACCATGAAACATAGAAATGAGATGCGATATCGCGTTTTAAGAATCATAAGAACTCCATTGCTACGATACGTAGACATCTGCAAACGCTATTTCCTTGCAAGGAAGTGTCTCATTTACATTCATTTGAAGTGTAGACGACGAATACTTAACACTTCGCAAATCATATTATATCTTACCATGAAAAATAGAAATGAGATGCGATATCGCGTTTTAAGAAGCATTAGAACTCTATTGCTGCGGTAGGTAGACGTTTGCAAACGCTATTTCCTTGCAAGGAAGTGTCGCATTTACATTCATTTGAAGTGTAGACGAGGAATACATAACACTTCGCAAATCATATTATACCTTACCATGAAACATAGAAATGAGATGCGATATCGCGTTTTAAGAATCATAAGAACTCCATTGCTACGATACGTAGACATCTGCAAACGCTATTTCCTTGCAAGGAAGTGTCTCATTTACATTCATTTGAAGTGTAGACGACGAATACTTAACACTTCGCAAATCATATTATATCTTACCATGAAAAATAGAAATGAGATGCGATATCGCGTTTTAAGAAGCATTAGAACTCTATTGCTGCGGTAGGTAGACGTTTGCAAACGCTATTTCCTTGCAAGGAAGTGTCGCATTTACATTCATTTGAAGTGTAGACGAGGAATACATGACACTTCGCAAATCATATTATATCGTACCATGAAACATAGAAATGAGATGCGATATCGCGTTTTAAAAATCATAAGAACTCTATTGCTACGATACGTAGACATCTGCAAACGCTATTTCCTTGCAAGGAAGTGTCGCATTTACATTCATTTCAAGTGTAGACGAGGAATACATAACACTTCGCAAATCATATTATACCTTACCATGAAATATAGAAATGAGATGCGATATCGCGTTTTAAGAAGCATTAGAACTCTATTGCTACGATAGGTAGACGTTTGCAAACGCTATTTCCTTGCAAGGAAGTGTCGCATTTACATTCATTTGAAGTGTAGACGAGGAATACATAACACTTCGGAAATCATTTTATATCTTACCATGAAACATAGAAATGAGATGCGATATCGCGTTTTAAGAATCATAAGAACTCTATTGCTACGATACCTGGACATCTGCAGACGCTATTTCCTATCAGGGAAGTGTGGCATTTACATTCATTTGAAGTGTAGACGAGAAATACATGACACTTCGCAAATCATATTATATCTTACCATGAAACATTGAAATGTGATGCGATATCGCGTTTTAAGGATCATAAGAAATCTATTGCTACGATACGTAGATATCTGCAAACGCTATTTCCTTGCAAGGAAGTGTCGCATTTACATTCATTTGAAGTGTAGACGAGGAATACATGTCACTTCGTAAATCATATTATATCTTACCATGAATCATAGAAATGAGATGCGATATCGCGTTTTAAGAAGCATTAGAACTCTATTGCTACGGTAGGTAGACGTTTGCAAACGCTATTTCCTTGCAAGGAAGTGTCGCATTTACATTCATTTGAAGTGTAGACGAGGAATACATGACACTTCGCAAATCATATTATATCTTACCATGAAACATAGAAATGAGATGCGATATCGCGTTTTAAGAATCGTAAGAACTATATTGCTACGATACGAAGACATCTGCAAACGCTATATCCTGCAAGGAAGTGTCGCATTTACATTCATTTGAAGTGTAGACGAGGAATACATGACACTTCGCAAATCATATTATATCTTACCATGAAACATAGAAACGAGATGCGATATCGCGTTTTAAGAAGCATTAGAACACTATTGCTACGATAGATAGACATTCGCAAACGCTATTTCCATGCAACGAAGTGTCGCATTTACATTCATTTGAAGTGTAGACGAGGAATACATAACACTTCGCAAATCATATTATACCTTACCATGAAACATAGAAATGAGATGCGATATCGCGTTTTAAGAATCATAAGAACTCTATTGCTACGATACGTAGACATCTGCAAACGCTATTTCCTTGCAAGGAAGTGTCTCATTTACATTCATTTGAAGTGTAGACGAGGAGTACATAACACTTCGCAAATCATATTATATCTTACCATGAAATATAGAAATGAGATGCGATATCGCGTTTTAAGAAGCATTAGAACTCTATTGCTGCGGTAGGTAGACGTTTGCAAACGCTATTTCCTTGCAAGGAAGTGTCGCATTTACATTCATTTGAAGTGTAGACGAGGAATACATAACACTTCGCAAATCATATTATATCTTACCATGAAACATAGAAATGAGATGCGATATCGCGTTTTAAGAAGCATTAGAACACTATTGCTACGATAGATAGACATTCGCAAACGCTATTCCCTTGCAAGGAAGTGTCGCATTTACATTCATTTGTAGTGTAGACGAGGTATACATGACACTTCGCAATTCATATTATATCTTACCATGAAACATAGAAATGAGAAGCGATATCGCGTTTTAAGAAGCATTAGAACTCTATGGCTACGATAGGTAGACATCTGCAAACGCTATTTCCTAGCGAGGAAGTGTCGCATTTACATTCATTTGAAGTGTAGACGAGGAATACATAACACTTCGCAAATCATATTATACCTTACCATGAAACATAGAAATGAGATGCGATATCGCGTTTTAAGAATCTTAAGAACTCTATTGCTACGATACGTAGACATCTGCAAACGCTATTTCCTTGCAAGGAAGTGTCTCATTTACATTCATTTGAAGTGTAGACGAGGAATACATAACACTTCGCAAATCATATTATATCTTACCATAAAATATAGAAATGAGATGCGATATCGCGTTTTAAGAAGCATTAGAACTCTATTGCTATGATACGTAGACGTTTGCAAACGCTATTTCCTTGCAAGGAAGTATCGCATTTACATTCATTTGAAGTGTAGACGAGGAATACATAACACTTCGCAAATCAGATTATATCTTACCATGAAACATTGAAATGTGATGCGATATCGCGTTTTAAGAATCATAAGAAATCTATTGCTACGATACGTAGACATCTGCAAACGCTATTTCCTTGCAAGGAAGTGTCGCATTTACATTCACTTGAAGTGTAGACGAGGAATACATGTCACTTCGCAAATCATATTATATCTTACCATGGAACATTGAAATGTGATGCGATATCGCGTTTTAAGAATCATAAGAAATCTATTGCTACGATACGTAGACATCTGCAAACGCTATTTCCTTGCAAGGAAGTGTCTCATTTACATTCATTTGAAGTGTAGACGACGAATACTTAACACTTCGTAAATCATATTATATCTTACCATGAAATATAGAAATGAGATGCGATATCGCGTTTTAAGAAGCATTAGAACTCTATTGCTGCGGTAGGTAGACGTTTGCAAACGCTATTTCCTTGCAAGGAAGTGTCGCATTTACATTCATTTGAAGTGTAGACGAGGAATACATAACACTTCGGAAATCATTTTATATCTTACCATGAAACATAGAAATGAGATGCGATATCGCGTTTTAAGAATCATAAGAACTCTATTGCTACGATACCTGGACATCTGCAGACGCTATTTCCTAGCAAGGAAGTGTCGCATTTACATTCATTTGAAGTGTAGACGAGGAATACATAACACTTCGCAAATCATATTATATCTTACCATGAAACATAGAAATGAGATGCGATATCGCGCTTTAAGAATCAAAAGAACTCTACTGCTACGATACGTAGACATCTGCAAACGCTATTTCCTTGCAAGGAAGTGTCGCATTTACATTCATTTGAAGTGTAGACGAGGAATACATGTCACTTCGCAAATCATATTATATCTTACCATGAAACATAGAAATGAGATGCGATATCGCGTTTTAAGAATCATAAGAACACTATTGCTACGATACGTAGACATCTGCAAACGCTATTTCCTCGCAAGGAAGTGTCGCATTTACATTCATTTGATTCGTAGACGAGGAATGAACAACGCTTCGCAAATCATATTATATCTTACCATGAAACATAGAAATGAGATGCGATATCACGTTTTAAGAAGCATTAGAACGCTATTGCTACGATAGATAGACATTCGCAAACGCTATTTCCTTGCAAGGAAGTGTCGCATTTACATTCATTTGAAGTGTAGACGAGGAATACATAACACTTCGCAAATCATATTATACCTTACCATGAAACATAGAAATGAGATGCGATATCGCGTTTTAAGAATCTTAAGAACTCTATTGCTACGATACGTAGACATCTGCAAACGCTATTTCCTTGCAAGGAAGTGTCTCATTTACATTCATTTGAAGTGTAGACGAGGAATACATAACACTTCGCAAATCATATTATATCTTACCATAAAATATAGAAATGAGATGCGATATCGCGTTTTAAGAAGCATTAGAACTCTATTGCTATGATAGGTAGACGTTTGCAAACGCTATTTCCTTGCAAGGAAGTATCGCATTTACATTCATTTGAAGTGTAGACGAGGAATACATAACACTTCGCAAATCAGATTATATCTTACCATGAAACATTGAAATGTGATGCGATATCGCGTTTTAAGAATCATAAGAAATCTATTGCTAGATACGTAGACATCTGCAAACGCTATTTCCTTGCAAGGAAGTGTCGCATTTACATTCACTTGAAGTGTAGACGAGGAATACATGTCACTTCGCAAATCATATTATATCTTACCATGAAACATTGAAATGTGATGCGATATCGCGTTTTAAGAATCATAAGAAATCTATTGCTACGATACGTAGACATCTGCAAACGCTATTTCCTTGCAAGGAAGTGTCGCATTTACATTCATTTGAAGTGTAGACGAGGAATACATGTCACTTCGCAAATGATATTATATCTTACCATGAATCATAGAAATGAGATGCGATATCGCGTTTTAAGAAGCATTAGAACTCTATTGCTACGGTAGGTAGACGCTTGCAAACGCTATTTCCTTGCAAGGAAGTGTCGCATTTACATTCATTTGAAGTGTAGACGAGGAATACATAACACTTCGCAAATCATATTATACCTTACCATGAAACATAGAAATGAGATGCGATATCGCGTTTTAAGAATCATAAGAACTCCATTGCTACGATACGTAGACATCTGCAAACGCTATTTCCTTGCAAGGAAGTGTCTCATTTACATTCATTTGAAGTGTAGACGACGAATACTTAACACTTCGCAAATCATATTATATCTTACCATGAAAAATAGAAATGAGATGCGATATCGCGTTTTAAGAAGCATTAGAACTCTATTGCTGCGGTAGGTAGACGTTTGCAAACGCTATTTCCTTGCAAGGAAGTGTCGCATTTACATTCATTTGAAGTGTAGACGAGGAATACATAACACTTCGCAAATCATATTATACCTTACCATGAAACATAGAAATGAGATGCGATATCGCGTTTTAAGAATCATAAGAACTCCATTGCTACGATACGTAGACATCTGCAAACGCTATTTCCTTGCAAGGAAGTGTCTCATTTACATTCATTTGAAGTGTAGACGACGAATACTTAACACTTCGCAAATCATATTATATGTTACCATGAAAAATAGAAATGAGATGCGATATCGCGTTTTAAGAAGCATTAGAACTCTATTGCTGCGGTAGGTAGACGTTTGCAAACGCTATTTCCTTGCAAGGAAGTGTCGCATTTACATTCATTTGAAGTGTAGACGAGGAATACATGACACTTCGCAAATCATATTATATCGTACCATGAAACATAGAAATGAGATGCGATATCGCGTTTTAAAAATCATAAGAACTCTATTGCTACGATACGTAGACATCTGCAAACGCTATTTCCTTGCAAGGAAGTGTCGCATTTACATTCATTTCAAGTGTAGACGAGGAATACATAACACTTCGCAAATCATATTATACCTTACCATGAAATATAGAAATGAGATGCGATATCGCGTTTTAAGAAGCATTAGAACTCTATTGCTACGATAGGTAGACGTTTGCAAACGCTATTTCCTTGCAAGGAAGTGTCGCATTTACATTCATTTGAAGTGTAGACGAGGAATACATAACACTTCGGAAATCATTTTATATCTTACCATGAAACATAGAAATGAGATGCGATATCGCGTTTTAAGAATCATAAGAACTCTATTGCTACGATACCTGGACATCTGCAGACGCTATTTCCTATCAGGGAAGTGTGGCATTTACATTCATTTGAAGTGTAGACGAGAAATACATGACACTTCGCAAATCATATTATATCTTACCATGAAACATTGAAATGTGATGCGATATCGCGTTTTAAGGATCATAAGAAATCTATTGCTACGATACGTAGACATCTGCAAACGCTATTTCCTTGCAAGGAAGTGTCGCATTTACATTCATTTGAAGTGTAGACGAGGAATACATGTCACTTCGTAAATCATATTATATCTTACCATGAATCATAGAAATGAGATGCGATATCGCGTTTTAAGAAGCATTAGAACTCTATTGCTACGGTAGGTAGACGTTTGCAAACGCTATTTCCTTGCAAGGAAGTGTCGCATTTACATTCATTTGAAGTGTAGACGAGGAATACATGACACTTCGCAAATCATATTATATCTTACCATGAAACATAGAAATGAGATGCGATATCGCGTTTTAAGAATCGTAAGAACTATATTGCTACGATACGAAGACATCTGCAAACGCTATATCCTGCAAGGAAGTGTCGCATTTACATTCATTTGAAGTGTAGACGAGGAATACATGACACTTCGCAAATCATATTATATCTTACCATGAAACATAGAAACGAGATGCGATATCGCGTTTTAAGAAGCATTAGAACACTATTGCTACGATAGATAGACATTCGCAAACGCTATTTCCTTGCAACGAAGTGTCGCATTTACATTCATTTGAAGTGTAGACGAGGAATACATAACACTTCGCAAATCATATTATACCTTACCATGAAACATAGAAATGAGATGCGATATCGCGTTTTAAGAATCATAAGAACTCTATTGCTACGATACGTAGACATCTGCAAACGCTATTTCCTTGCAAGGAAGTGTCTCATTTACATTCATTTGAAGTGTAGACGAGGAGTACATAACACTTCGCAAATCATATTATATCTTACCATGAAATATAGAAATGAGATGCGATATCGCGTTTTAAGAAGCATTAGAACTCTATTGCTGCGGTAGGTAGACGTTTGCAAACGCTATTTCCTTGCAAGGAAGTGTCGCATTTACATTCATTTGAAGTGTAGACGAGGAATACATAACACTTCGCAAATCATATTATATCGTACCATGAAACATAGAAATGAGATGCGATATCGCGTTTTAAAAATCATAAGAACTCTATTGCTACGATACGTAGACATCTGCAAACGCTATTTCCTTGCAAGGAAGTGTCGCATTTACATTCATTTCAAGTGTAGACGAGGAATACATAACACTTCGCAAATCATATTATACCTTACCATGAAATATAGAAATGAGATGCGATATCGCGTTCTAAGAAGCATTAGAACTCTATTGCTACGATAGGTAGACGTTTGCAAACGCTATTTCCTTGCAAGGAAGTGTCGCATTTACATTCATTTGAAGTGTAGACGAGGAATACATAACACTTCGGAAATCATTTTATATCTTACCATGAAACATAGAAATGAGATGCGATATCGCGTTTTAAGAATCATAAGAACTCTATTGCTACGATACCTGGACATCTGCAGACGCTATTTCCTATCAGGGAAGTGTGGCATTTACATTCATTTGAAGTGTAGACGAGAAATACATGACACTTCGCAAATCATATTATATCTTACCATGAAACATTGAAATGTGATGCGATATCGCGTTTTAAGGATCATAAGAAATCTATTGCTACGATACGTAGACATCTGCAAACGCTATTTCCTTGCAAGGAAGTGTCTCATTTACATTCATTTGAAGTGTAGACGACGAATACTTAACACTTCGCAAATCATATTATATCTTACCATGAAATATAGAAATGAGATGCGATATCGCGTTTTAAGAAGCATTAGAACTCTATTGCTGCGGTAGGTAGACGTTTGCAAACGCTATTTCCTTGCAAGGAAGTGTCGCATTTACATTCATTTGAAGTGTAGACGAGGAATACATAACACTTCGGAAATCATTTTATATCTTACCATGAAACATAGAAATGAGATGCGATATCGCGTTTTAAGAATCATAAGAACTCTATTGCTACGATACCTGGACATCTGCAGACGCTATTTCCTAGCAAGGAAGTGTCGCATTTACATTCATTTGAAGTGTAGACGAGGAATACATAACACTTCGCAAATCATATTATATCTTACCATGAAACATAGAAATGAGATGCGATATCGCGCTTTAAGAATCAAAAGAACTCTACTGCTACGATACGTAGACATCTGCAAACGCTATTTCCTTGCAAGGAAGTGTCGCATTTACATTCATTTGAAGTGTAGACGAGGAATACATGTCACTTCGCAAATCATATTATATCTTACCATGAAACATAGAAATGAGATGCGATATCGCGTTTTAAGAATCATAAGAACACTATTGCTACGATACGTAGACATCTGCAAACGCTATTTCCTCGCAAGGAAGTGTCGCATTTACATTCATTTGATTCGTAGACGAGGAATGAACAACGCTTCGCAAATCATATTATATCTTACCATGAAACATAGAAATGAGATGCGATATCGCGTTTTAAGAAGCATTAGAACGCTATTGCTACGATAGATAGACATTCGCAAACGCTATTTCCTTGCAAGGAAGTGTCGCATTTACATTCATTTGAAGTGTAGACGAGGAATACATAACACTTCGCAAATCATATTATACCTTACCATGAAACATAGAAATGAAATGCGATATCGCGTTTTAAGAATCTTAAGAACTCTATTGCTACGATACGTAGACATCTGCAAACGCTATTTCCTTGCAAGGAAGTGTCTCATTTACATTCATTTGAAGTGTAGACGAGGAATACATAACACTTCGCAAATCATATTATATCTTACCATAAAATATAGAAATGAGATGCGATATCGCGTTTTAAGAAGCATTAGAACTCTATTGCTATGATAGGTAGACGTTTGCAAACGCTATTTCCTTGCAAGGAAGTATCGCATTTACATTCATTTGAAGTGTAGACGAGGAATACATAACACTTCGCAAATCAGATTATATCTTACCATGAAACATTGAAATGTGATGCGATATCGCGTTTTAAGAATCATAAGAAATCTATTGCTACGATACGTAGACATCTGCAAACGCTATTTCCTTGCAAGGAAGTGTCGCATTTACATTCACTTGAAGTGTAGACGAGGAATACATGTCACTTCGCAAATCATATTATATCTTACCATGAAACATTGAAATGTGATGCGATATCGCGTTTTAAGAATCATAAGAAATCTATTGCTACGATACGTAGACATCTGCAAACGCTATTTCCTTGCAAGGAAGTGTCGCATTTACATTCATTTGAAGTGTAGACGAGGAATACATGTCACTTCGCAAATGATATTATATCTTACCATGAATCATAGAAATGAGATGCGATATCGCGTTTTAAGAAGCATTAGAACTCTATTGCTACGGTAGGTAGACGCTTGCAAACGCTATTTCCTTGCAAGGAAGTGTCGCATTTACATTCATTTGAAGTGTAGACGAGGAATACATAACACTTCGCAAATCATATTATACCTTACCATGAAACATAGAAATGAGATGCGATATCGCGTTTTAAGAATCATAAGAACTCCATTGCTACGATACGTAGACATCTGCAAACGCTATTTCCTTGCAAGGAAGTGTCTCATTTACATTCATTTGAAGTGTAGACGACGAATACTTAACACTTCGCAAATCATATTATATCTTACCATGAAAAATAGAAATGAGATGCGATATCGCGTTTTAAGAAGCATTAGAACTCTATTGCTGCGGTAGGTAGACGTTTGCAAACGCTATTTCCTTGCAAGGAAGTGTCGCATTTACATTCATTTGAAGTGTAGACGAGGAATACATAACACTTCGCAAATCATATTATACCTTACCATGAAACATAGAAATGAGATGCGATATCGCGTTTTAAGAATCATAAGAACTCCATTGCTACGATACGTAGACATCTGCAAACGCTATTTCCTTGCAAGGAAGTGTCTCATTTACATTCATTTGAAGTGTAGACGACGAATACTTAACACTTCGCAAATCATATTATATCTTACCATGAAAAATAGAAATGAGATGCGATATCGCGTTTTAAGAAGCATTAGAACTCTATTGCTGCGGTAGGTAGACGTTTGCAAACGCTATTTCCTTGCAAGGAAGTGTCGCATTTACATTCATTTGAAGTGTAGACGAGGAATACATGACACTTCGCAAATCATATTATATCGTACCATGAAACATAGAAATGAGATGCGATATCGCGTTTTAAAAATCAAAAGAACTCTATTGCTACGATACGTAGACATCTGCAAACGCTATTTCCTTGCAAGGAAGTGTCGCATTTACATTCATTTCAAGTGTAGACGAGGAATACATAACACTTCGCAAATCATATTATACCTTACCATGAAATATAGAAATGAGATGCGATATCGCGTTTTAAGAAGCATTAGAACTCTATTGCTACGATAGGTAGACGTTTGCAAACGCTATTTCCTTGCAAGGAAGTGTCGCATTTACATTCATTTGAAGTGTAGACGAGGAATACATAACACTTCGGAAATCATTTTATATCTTACCATGAAACATAGAAATGAGATGCGATATCGCGTTTTAAGAATCATAAGAACTCTATTGCTACGATACCTGGACATCTGCAGACGCTATTTCCTATCAGGGAAGTGTGGCATTTACATTCATTTGAAGTGTAGACGAGAAATACATGACACTTCGCAAATCATATTATATCTTACCATGAAACATTGAAATGTGATGCGATATCGCGTTTTAAGGATCATAAGAAATCTATTGCTACGATACGTAGACATCTGCAAACGCTATTTCCTTGCAAGGAAGTGTCGCATTTACATTCATTTGAAGTGTAGACGAGGAATACATGTCACTTCGTAAATCATATTATATCTTACCATGAATCATAGAAATGAGATGCGATATCGCGTTTTAAGAAGCATTAGAACTCTATTGCTACGGTAGGTAGACGTTTGCAAACGCTATTTCCTTGCAAGGAAGTGTCGCATTTACATTCATTTGAAGTGTAGACGAGGAATACATGACACTTCGCAAATCATATTATATCTTACCATGAAACATAGAAATGAGATGCGATATCGCGTTTTAAGAATCGTAAGAACTATATTGCTACGATACGAAGACATCTGCAAACGCTATATCCTGCAAGGAAGTGTCGCATTTACATTCATTTGAAGTGTAGACGAGGAATACATGACACTTCGCAAATCATATTATATCTTACCATGAAACATAGAAACGAGATGCGATATCGCGTTTTAAGAAGCATTAGAACACTATTGCTACGATAGATAGACATTCGCAAACGCTATTTCCTTGCAACGAAGTGTCGCATTTACATTCATTTGAAGTGTAGACGAGGAATACATAACACTTCGCAAATCATATTATACCTTACCATGAAACATAGAAATGAGATGCGATATCGCGTTTTAAGAATCATAAGAACTCTATTGCTACGATACGTAGACATCTGCAAACGCTATTTCCTTGCAAGGAAGTGTCTCATTTACATTCATTTGAAGTGTAGACGAGGAGTACATAACACTACGCAAATCATATTATATCTTACCATGAAATATAGAAATGAGATGCGATATCGCGTTTTAAGAAGCATTAGAACTCTATTGCTGCGGTAGGTAGACGTTTGCAAACGCTATTTCCTTGCAAGGAAGTGTCGCATTTACATTCATTTGAAGTGTAGACGAGGAATACATAACACTTCGCAAATCATATTATATCTTACCATGAAACATAGAAATGAGATGCGATATCGCGTTTTAAGAAGCATTAGAACACTATTGCTACGATAGATAGACATTCGCAAACGCTATTCCCTTGCAAGGAAGTGTCGCATTTACATTCATTTGTAGTGTAGACGAGGTATACATGACACTTCGCAATTCATATTATATCTTACCATGAAACATAGAAATGAGATGCGATATCGCGTTTTAAGAAGCATTAGAACTCTATGGCTACGATAGGTAGACATCTGCAAACGCTATTTCCTAGCGAGGAAGTGTCGCATTTACATTCATTTGAAGTGTAGACGAGGAATACATAACACTTCGCAAATCATATTATACCTTACCATGAAACATAGAAATGAGATGCGATATCGCGTTTTAAGAATCTTAAGAACTCTATTGCTACGATACGTAGACATCTGCAAACGCTATTTCCTTGCAAGGAAGTGTCTCATTTACATTCATTTGAAGTGTAGACGAGGAATACATAACACTTCGCAAATCATATTATATCTTACCATAAAATATAGAAATGAGATGCGATATCGCGTTTTAAGAAGCATTAGAACTCTATTGCTATGATACGTAGACGTTTGCAAACGCTATTTCCTTGCAAGGAAGTATCGCATTTACATTCATTTGAAGTGTAGACGAGGAATACATAACACTTCGCAAATCAGATTATATCTTACCATGAAACATTGAAATGTGATGCGATATCGCGTTTTAAGAATCATAAGAAATCTATTGCTACGATACGTAGACATCTGCAAACGCTATTTCCTTGCAAGGAAGTGTCGCATTTACATTCACTTGAAGTGTAGACGAGGAATACATGTCACTTCGCAAATCATATTATATCTTACCATGGAACATTGAAATGTGATGCGATATCGCGTTTTAAGAATCATAAGAAATCTATTGCTACGATACGTAGACATCTGCAAACGCTATTTCCTTGCAAGGAAGTGTCGCATTTACATTCATTTGAAGTGTAGACGAGGAATACATGTCACTTCGCAAATCATATTATATCTTATCATGAATCATAGAAATGAGATGCGATATCGCGTTTTAAGAAGCATTAGAACTCTATTGCTACGGTAGGTAGACGCTTGCAAACGCTATTTCCTTGCAAGTAAGTGTCGCATTTACATTCATTTGAAGTGTAGACGAGGAATACATAACACTTCGCAAATCATATTATACCTTACCATGAAACATAGAAATGAGATGCGATATCGCGTTTTAAGAATCATAAGAACTCCATTGCTACGATACGTAGACATCTGCAAACGCTATTTCCTTGCAAGGAAGTGTCTCATTTACATTCATTTGAAGTGTAGACGACGAATACTTAACACTTCGCAAATCATATTATATCTTACCATGAAATATAGAAATGAGATGCGATATCGCGTTTTAAGAAGCATTAGAACTCTATTGCTGCGGTAGGTAGACGTTTGCAAACGCTATTTCCTTGCAAGGAAGTGTCGCATTTACATTCATTTGAAGTGTAGACGAGGAATACATAACACTTCGGAAATCATTTTATATCTTACCATGAAACATAGAAATGAGATGCGATATCGCGTTTTAAGAATCATAAGAACTCTATTGCTACGATACCTGGACATCTGCAGACGCTATTTCCTATCAGGGAAGTGTGGCATTTACATTCATTTGAAGTGTAGACGAGGAATACATAACACTTCGCAAATCATATTAGATCTTACCATGAAACATAGAAATGAGATGCGATATCGCGTTTTAAGAAGCATTGGAACTCTATTGCTGCGATACCTAGACATCTGCAGACGCTATTTCCTAGCAAGTTAGTGTCGCATTTACATTCATTTGAAGTGTAGACGAGGAATACATGACACTTCGCAAATCATATTATATCTTACCATGAAACATAGAAATGAGATGCGATATCGCGTTTTAAGAATCATAAGAACTCTATTGCTACGATACGTAGACATCTGCAAACGCTATTTCCTTGCAAGGAAGTGTCGCATTTACATTCATTTGAATCGTAGACGAGGAATGCATAACACTTCGCAAATCATATTATATCTTACCATGAAACATAGAAATGAGATGCGATATCACGTTTTAAGAAGCATTAGAACACTATTGCTACGATAGATAGACATTCGCAAACGCTATTTCCTTGCAAGGAAGTGTCGCATTTACATTCATTTGAAGTGTAGACGAGGAATACATAACACTTCGCGAATCATATCATACCTTACCATGAAACATAGAAATGAGATGCGATATCGCGTTTTAAGTATCATAAGAACTCTATTGCTACGATACGTAGACATCTGCAAACGCTATTTCCTTGCAAGGAAGTGTCGCATTTACATTCATTTGAAGTGTAGACGAGGAATACATAACACTTCGCAAATCATATTATACCTTACCATGAAATATAGAAATGAGATGCGATATCGCGTTTTAAGATGCATTAGAACTCTATTGCTACGATAGGTAGACGTTTGCAAACGCTATTTCCTTGCAAGGAAGTGTCGCATTTACATTCATTTGAAGTGTAGACGAGGAATACATAACACTTCGGAAATCATTTTATATCTTACCATGAAACATAGAAATGAGATGCGATATCGCGTTTTAAGAATCATAAGAACTCTATTGCTACGATACCTGGACATCTGCAGACGCTATTTCCTATCAGGGAAGTGTGGCATTTACATTCATTTGAAGTATAGACGAGAAATACATGACACTTCGCAAATCATATTATATCTTACCATGAAACATAGAAGTGAGATGCGATATCGCGTTTTAAGAAGCATTGGAAATCTATTGCTACGATACGTAGACAACTGCAAACGCTATTTCCTAGCGAGGAAGTGTCGCATTCACATTCATTTGAAGTGTAGACGAGGAATACATAACACTTCGCAAGTCATATTATATCTTACCATGAAATATAGAAATGAGATGCGATATCGCGTTTTAAGAAGCATTAGAACTCTATTGCTGCGGTAGGTAGACGTTTGCAAACGCTATTTCCTTGCAAGGAAGTGTCGCATTTACATTCATTTGAAGTGTAGACGAGGAATACATGACACTTCGCAAATCATATTATATCGTACCATGAAACATAGAAATGAGATGCGATATCGCGTTTTAAAAATCATAAGAACTCTATTGCTACGATACGTAGACATCTGCAAACGCTATTTCCTTGCAAGGAAGTGTCGCATTTACATTCATTTGAAGTGTAGACGAGGAATACATAACACTTCGCAAATCATATTATACCTTACCATGAAACATAGAAATGTGATGCGATATCGCGTTTTAATATTCATAAGAACTCTATTGCTACGATACGTAGACATCTACAAACGCTATTTCCTTGCATGGAAGTGTCGCATTTACATTCATTTGAAGTGTAGACGAGGAATACACAACACTTCGCAAATCATATTATATCTTACCATGAAATATAGAAATGAGATGCGATATCGCGTTTTAAGAAGCATTAGAACTCTATTGCTATGATAGGTAGACGTTTGCAAACGCTATTTCCTTGCAAGGAAGTGTCGCATTTACATTCATTTGAAGTGTAGACGAGGAATACATGACACTTCGCAAATCATATTATATCTTACCATGAAACATAGAAATGAGATGCGATATCGCGTTTTAAGAAGCACTAGAACTCTATTGCTGCGGTAGGTAGAAGTTTGCAAACGCTATTTCCTTGCAAGGAAGTGTCGCATTTACATTCATTTGAAGTGTAGACGAGGAATACATGACACTTCGCAAATCATATTATATCTTACCATGAAACATAGAAACGAGATGCGATATCGCGTTTTAAGAAGCATTAGAACACTATTGCTACGATAGATAGACATTCGCAAACGCTATTTCCTTGCAAGGAAGTGTCGCATTTACATTCATTTGAAGTGTAGACGAGGAATACATAACACTTCGCAAATCATATTATACCTTACCATGAAACATAGAAATGAGATGCGATATCGCGTTTTAAGAATCATAAGAACTCTATTGCTACGATACGTAGACATCTGCAAACGCTATTTCCTTGCAAGGAAGTGTCTCATTTACATTCATTTGAAGTGTAGACGAGGAATACATAACACTTCGCAAATCATATTATATCTTACCATGAAATATAGAAATGAGATGCGATATCGCGTTTTTAGAAGCATTAGAACTCTATTGCTGCGGTAGGTAGACGTTTGCAAACGCTATTTCCTTGCAAGGAAGTGTCGCATTTACATTCATTTGAAGTGTAGACGAGGCATACATAACACTTCGCAAATCATATTATATCTTACCATGAAACATAGAAATGAGATGCGATATCGCGTTTTAAGAAGCATTAGAACACTATTGCTACGATAGATAGACATTCGCAAACGCTATTTCCTTGCAAGGAAGTGTCGCATTTACATTCATTTGAAGTGTAGACGAGGTATACATGACACTTCGCAATTCATATTATATCTTACCATGAAACATAGAAATGAGATGCGATATCGCGTTTTAAGTATCATAAGAACTCTATTGCTACGATAAGTAGACATCTGCAAACGCTATTTCCTTGCAAGGAAGTGTCTCATTTACATTCATTTGAAGTGTAGACAAGGAATACATAACACTTCGCAAATCATATTATATCTTACCATGAAATATAGAAATGAGATGCGATATCGCGTTTTAAGAAGCACTAGAACTCTATTGCTACGGTAGGTAGACGTTTGCAAACGCTATTTCCTTGCAAGGAAGTGTCGCATTTACATTCATTTGAAGTGTAGACGAGGAATACATGACACTTCGCAAATCATATTATATCTTACCATGAAACGTAGATATGAGATGCAATATCGCGTTTTAAGAAGCATTAGAACACTATTGCTACGATAGATAGACATTCGCAAACGCTATTTCCTTGCAACGAAGTGTCGCATTTACATTCATTTGAAGTGTAGACGAGGAATACATAACACTTCGCAAATCATATTATACCTTACCATGAAACATAGAAATGAGATGCGATATCGCGTTTTAAGAATCATAAGAACTCTATTGCTACTATACGTAGACATCTGCAGACGCTATTTCCTAGCAAGGAAGTGTCGCAATTACATTCTTTTGAAGTGTAGACGAGGAATACATAACACTTCGCAAATCATATTATATCTTACCATGAAACATAGAAATGAAATGCGATATCGCGTTTTAAGAAGCATTAGAACTCTATTGCTACGATACCTAGACATCTGCAGACGCTATTTCCTAGGAAGGAAGTGTCGCATTTACATACATTTGAAGTGTAGACGAGGAATACATGACACTTCGCAAATCATATTATGTCTTACCATGAAACATAGAAATGAGATGCGATATCGCGTTCTACGAAGCATTAGAACTCTATTGCTACGATAGGTAGACGTTTTCAAACGCTATTTCCTAGCAAGGAAGTGTCGCATTTACATTCATTTGAAGTGTAGACGAGGAATACATGACACTTCGCAAATCATATTATATCGTACCATGAAACTGTCACGTCCCGAGGTGCGGTTGCGCTCGCAACGGTGGCACAAAGTCGTAACCGTTCCCGAAAATAACGCGAATTGCGTCCGGACCGGGTTCGTTGGCGTTTCGGACTCGATAAAACGGTAACTAACACTAAACTTACCTTGCGAAGGCTTGATTCCGCTGTCTGATTTCTCTTTCCAGGTACCTGGAACGCCTTGGATCCGCAACCGGGATGGCGGCGGCGTACGGCTGGAACGGAGGTACGTCTACGGGAATAAGCGTCCAGGCGGGTTGACTCCGGCTGGCAGGTATCGGCGTTTGGCCCTGACGATTGGCGACTCGTACGGGTCGTGCGGCGAAGGAAACCTCCTTCACAGGAACCAGGACTCGAACGTAGGAAATTGAATATTCTGGTGCATCACCCACGTATTCCCGAGCGAGACGACGAATGAACTCTCTCCTCCCCGCGCGTCGTGTACGCTTTGTCGGAGGTGCAAGGCTCATCGAGAATACTTGAACTTCGGTTGAATACGGCACGGCTAAGCGTTGGTTCGCTCTAGCTTACCGGGATCGACCTGGGCGCAAGATATTCTGTACACGGTAGAAGTGAGGATGGAGCAACTAAGCGCTGGTTCGCTCTAGTCGTCGAGCCTCAAGACTATCGTAGATGAGATATAGAATTAGAATAATCGCGAGCGTACCCGTGGATTAGAATTAAGGAATTGTATTTGAACTCGAATAAAGATACTTTGAATCTGGTAAAAATAAACTATATTCTATGATTTCACTATACTAGATACACTTGACTAAATTCTAAGTTACTGACTAGCGATTACAATGAGAATTAGAAATAGTATAAGGTATCGAATGGACTCCGCTATGGGAGTATGGATAGAGACGAATGCATTAGAGCTAATTGCTCGTTGCGAATGAGCCTATTGCTCGGAAGTGCATCGTTCGGATGCTGGATTAGAACTCCTCGGTTCGGAGATGAGATGCGAACTCTCCAGTTCGGAGATGAGTTGGGAACTCTCCGGTTCGGAGATGAGACGCGAACTGACTCTCGGATCTCGCGTCCGCGACCTCCTCGGGTCGCGCGGCGCGCGAGTCGCTGGGCCCTCGCGGTGGGGCGGACGGTCGGAGTAGGGCGGCCGCTCGGCCCTCGTGGTGGGGCGGCCGTTCGGAGTGGGGCGCGGCCCGCGTTAAGCGTGAGCCGCGAGCGTCGAGTGTGCGCGCGAGTGCACGGAACATAACCGTGCATGAATAAAATATATACATATATTCACTTAAATCTAGGTGTGTGTTGGTGTGTATGTACATAGGTGAGTAGTGTGCTTATTCTAATCCCACATGTACGAGAAGTACGTATAGGGCTTCGTGATTGCTGGGGATTCGACCCAGTACGTGTCGGAGAGCTCCTCGCCCTCGTAATACGGGGTGAAGTCCTCCCCCTCGTGTGTGGAGATCGCGCGTGGGCGCGGCATGCTGCATCCCTCTTCCCTCTCGTACCTTTGTCTCCTTCTGTAGGGACGGCGAGTCGGCGGGTGGCCCGTGTGCAGGGGCTCCGGATACGGATGCTGGGGATGATGAGGTGGACGCCGGAGGGTGGCAGGCGGTACGCCTGACGTTACACCACCCCCCTTGGAAAAAGAATCTCGGCCATGCCGAGATCTCTTGTCTGTTGGGTAGATTTCGGGATGCTGGATCCTTCTCTTGGTCCTGTCGGCTGGATGCTGCGGAATCTGAGGTTTTTCGCCTGGTTGATCCTGGCGATAACGTTTGGAGATTGGACCGTGACTGCGGGCTTCCTTCGGATTGCAGGCACTTTCGTCGCTTTCACTTTCAGCGTTCGTTTGAATGTCACTGCTCTCACTGACTTCATTTTCAGTTTTTCGCACTTTTCTTTCACTAGCATCCACACTCTGCATACTATGCATTCGTTTACAAATTTTGATTTTGTTCGTATGAACAATTTTATGGCGCCCTTTTACATTTAGCTTAACATTACAGTTGCCCAAAATTTCGAGGATACGGTACGGTCCAGAGTATTGTGCCTGGAACTTATGTTTGTTCGGCTCTTTTAAAAGATAGACCCATTGGCCTACCTCGAAGTTTTGGACATTGAGATTTCGGTCATAATAATATTTAGAACGGCGTTTCGCATTGTCTAGATTGGCTTTAGCCAAATCCTGAGATTTCGAGATTTTCTCCTGAAGTTGTATAAGATAGTCGCTATAAGTTTCGTTATCAGAGCTGTCTTGAAAAGGAGTGGCTGACGGCGTCCTAGCTATCCTGCCGAACACTAGTTCGTGTGGGGTGTATAATGTACCCTCGTGCACACTGGTGTTGTATGAAAACATTGCATACGGTAACCAATTCACCCAATCGTTACTCGACTCTATGTAATGCTTCAGATATTCGGCCAGGACGTGGTGAGATCGTTCAACGGACCCGTTTGTCTGTGGATGGAACGCAGTGGACTTGTATTGCTTAATACGGAATTTGATTGCTATGGCTTTAATCAAGCTATTTATAAAGTTCGAACCTTGGTCTGTGAGTATGCCTTTCGGGCATCCGAACTTACAAATGAATTCTTTTATTAAAGCTTCGGCAATGTCTACTGCGGTGGTGGTTTTGAGAGGAACTGCGACTGAGTATTTAGTGAGGAGATCTTGGATCGTGAGGATACTCGTATAACCGTCGGAAGTTTCGGGAAGAGGACCCATTACGTCCATTGAAATCTTATCGAATGCCCTGCCAGGGGTGTCGGTTAAAGTGAGAGGCTGTCTGGTCTTTACCCGGACCAGTTTCTCTGTCTGACAACTTTTACATTTGCCAATATATTCTTGTATTTGTGTTTTCATGTTTGGCCAAAAGTATTGTTGTCTGATGCGAGAATAAGTTTTATTAACCCCTTTGTGACCTCCCACAGGGGAGTCGTGGTTTTCTCTTATTATTTTCAGTCGCTCTTCGACCGAAGGGGTTTTAATGAGGCCCTGGCAGACCGTAATCTGGACAGTTGTTTCATAAAACAGGTCCTGAAGGATTTTCTGGATTCGGGACCAGGATACGGAGTCTAGATAGGTTTGTGCGATACTAAATGTTTGTAATTGTAATTCGTTTACAACGTCGCACAAGGATCTGAATGTTTCTATTACGGTCTGGAAATTGATTGATCTGGTGGAATGTTCGATGATTGGAAGCTGGATTTGGAATTCGTTTCCGATTTGTATGACTTTGGCTTTGGTAAGAACGTGATTTTTGTTTGGAAGGAATTTTTCAGCGTTCGCTAGATCTTTGGCGCCCGTGTCATAGGGGTGCCCAGATTGCGTGACGAAGACAACTACATTGTCTCGTCGCGTTGATAATGCGTCACGGCTGAAATTAAATAGAGGTTCGCGTCGGAAAAATTCATTTGGAGCAGGAGTATAGAAGTCGGTGCTGTCGCTGGCGACTTGCGGAGGTGGTGCTGTGTTGGTACGGAAGGACGTGCCTGGAGTCGGTAATTCAGGTTCTGATGTTACCGGAGTAGGAGGAGGCGCTAGTGTGGTATACTTTTTACGGGTTTCCGGAGGCACATCGAAGATGTCGTCCTCCGAGTTTTCTGAATACGAGAGCGGAAAAATTTGAGCGGGATTCCGCGACAATGCGTCCGCATTAAGGTTCGTTTTTCCACTTTTATAGACCATCTCGTAGTCAAATTCCGCTAACTTAAGCCTCCACCGTACGAGTCTACTTGACGGGTCCCTGACCGAATTCATCCACACTAACGGTCGATGGTCGGTAACGAGTTTGAATTGATTACCGTATATGTATGGACGAAAGTAATGGACGGCGTAGACAATCGCCAGACACTCCTTCTCGATCGTGGAGTAGTTTTTCTCCGCAGCGTTTAACAGTCGCGACGTGTACGCGATTGGCAAGTCGCGGCCTATTGGTCCTTGACTCAAGATAGCACCAATAGCTTCGGCGGACGCGTCGGTCGTTATCACGAATGGTTGTTTGAAGTTGGGGTACTGCAAGATAGGCGCTTCGCATAGGCAATCTCGGAGTTTGACGAATGAATTCTCTTGCTCGTTACGCCATACAAAGGGCGCGTCTTTTTTTAACAAATTTGTAAGTGGCTTAGCAATATTAGAAAAATTTGCGATGAACCGCCTGTAGTATCCCGCGAGCCCGAGGAATTGTTTGATCTGTTTCGCGTTGCGCGGGCGCGGAAAATTTTTGACGGCGCTAATTTTCGCAGGGTCAGGTTCTACACCGTGCTCACTGATAATATGGCCCAAATAGCTTACTTCTCTCCTCAAGAATTCGCACTTATCCGGCTGCAATACTAAATTAGCTTCTTTGAGCCGTTGAGTTAATTTATCGAATTTAAGTCGATGTTCTTGAAGAGAGCTAGCGTAGATAACAATGTCGTCCAAATAGACGAAAATTTCGTTCCCCTGGAGACCGGACAGGACATTGTCCATAAGTCGTTGGAACGTCGCTGGCGCATTTTTTAATCCGAATGGCATTCTTTTAAATTCATAATGCCCGTGAGGCGTCGAAAAAGCAGTTTTAGGAGCATCGGCGGGCTCCATTGGGATCTGGTGAAATCCGCTCGCGAGATCGAATGTACTAAAATACTTCGCACTCCCGAGCTGATCAAGTATCTCGGTAATGCAAGGGAGGGGATAGGCATCGGCGACAGATTTCTCATTGAGTGCGCGGTAGTCGATGACGACGCGCCATTGCTTGTTGCCCAAAGAGTCCGGTTTCTTTGGGACAACCCACAATGGCGAATTATATGGTGATTTTGACGGAGAGATGACACCATTTTGTAAAAATTTGTCGACTTGTCGTCGAATCTCCTCCTTATGAGCTGGTGGGAATCGGTATTGTTTCACATTGACGGGGCGGTCGTCGACGGTTGGAATCTTGTGCGTGGTTGCTGACGTATGCCCTAATTTATCCCCCTCAATGTGAAAAAGCTCCTGCGTGCTTTGAACGAGACGGACGACGTGCTCTCTTTCCTCTGCGTTGAGGTGGTCGAGACGGAGGAGACTAAGAATTCGATCTAGGCGAGATTTCGAAGGATTGGCGGATTTCGATGTCTGTTTTAACGGCGCCTGTTGTATATTATTTTTAACCGCCTGAGCATAGGAGATTTGTTGAACATTCGCGATTTTGCAACGCGAAGGAGGAGTTTCGAGTGTCGAATATGGTGTCTGACTCGAGAAAGAAATAGAAGTTTTCCCTTTTTGGGATGAGCCGATCGGTACGGCGGATACGTTAGATTTAGTAGATTTAGAAAAAACCGGATACAGCGACGGACTATCCTCCTCGTGGAGGGGAGTCATGATTTGCGCGGGCTCAAGTACGATTTCTGGTAACGCGATTTCGACGGCGCGGTCGGATGAATTAATTATTCGAGTTACCGCTTTGCCCCGAATTACTCTGACGAGAGCGTTTCCGAAAAATATACCCGGCGCAAGATCGATACGGGGAATTATACCTTCCGCGAGGTTCGAATTAACTACGCGGACCTTGATACCGATATTTGATCTCGGCGGAATGGAGATACGGTCTCCTGACTTCGGAGAAGCTGCTTTGTCTTGCGTTCGAAGCTTCGATTTCGTTGCTGCATCGCGTTTCAGCGGAGGCGATGATTTACGCGGCGGGCGCGGCGGCGGAGGGGGAATAGATTCCGTGCGCGGCGCTTGTTTACGTTTCGGCGATAGGAGAGGCTTTATTTTCGAGTCCGGTGACGGTTCCTCGAGTGTTTCGATATCGTCTTCGAAAGGAATTCTCTTACCATTCCATTTGATTATTTTATTTGGAAAAGAGATTTCTGCGTCCATACAGAACCCGGAGCCGAGGATCCCGCTTGGTTTAAGGGGAAAATCATCCTCGACCACATTAAAAGGGACGACGCGACCGAAAATGACAAGATTCACCGTCCCTAAGGTTGCGGTTTTGCCATCGGTTACCCCTGTTATTATTACGATCTCGGACTTATCGATTCGCGCGGATGCTTTTAGAGCCGAACGTTTTATAATATTTATTTCCGCCCCAGTGTCCACCATGAAGCGAGTTGGTGAAATTAGAAGATCGGATTTTAGAATTACGTTTGGCGTGCTAGTTTTTCCGGTTATGTTTATCGCGGCGTTTCGTCGATTTCCGCGTTGGAGTTGTTCGCGGCGAGAGGACGGACTTGGTGCGCGGCCTCGCCACCTGTCTCGCGGCGGGTGCGGAGGCCATTGTCGTTTCCCGAATTTTTATTTACCGCGTTGTTGTACTGCCTTTTTCGGCACTCGCCTATTTCGTGCCCCGGGGTCTTGCAATAGCGACAAAATTTGGGCGCGTCCCTGGCTACGATTTGTCTCGGTTGTTCGTACGCGGGGCCTCGAGTAGGAGGCGGTACGTCCCTGGATCGCAAGTATTCCTGCGGTCGGTACGGCGATGGCGGTCTGAGCCGACACTCGGTCGCGTAATGTCCGATATTATTGCATTTTCGGCAAATAATTTCGGCTGGTTTTTCGCGCGATTCTGGTCGCGCGACACGCGATCTACCTAGCCGGTTGCAATCACGTTCGTGCATTTGATAGAGCTCCCGCGCTCGAGCGAACGTTTCTCGCAATGTACCGAATGAATTTACCGTCATTTGCATCCGAATTTCTGGAATGAGACCGTCTTTAAAACATTGTAATGTGAGCGCGTCTACGTCATCGAGCGATTCCGGTGTGTCTCGTCGAGCAAGCCTTTCGCAATCAATTATAGCGGTTCTAAGATCTTTTACTCGACCGATGTAATCTAGAATGTGCTCGTTCGCGCGCATAAATATATTGGCAAGTTCACCCCGATAATGATGAGCTGATTTTACGGAGCAAAATGTGCTGCGAAGAACGTCCGTTAATTCGAGTATTGTGTAACACGGCTCGTCTTCTAGCGCGGCGTAGGCACGACCCTTGAGTTTTCCCTTAAGCAGGCGTGTGAAGGTTCGCTCGCACCCATTAGGGATAAGCTCATAAGCGCGTTTACACGCTCGGGTAAACTGAAGAATGGGAATGTTCTGACCGTCGAATGTCGGCACGGCTTCGAGGGCCTGCTTAAGCGATAGCTCGTCGTGTTGCGAACTATTTGTATTGAAATCAGAGCTCGAATTATGTGCGGAGAGCGGATTTCCCCGAGGAATATCCAGAGAAACGGTATCGTCGCGCGTTAAATCAGGCGTTCTGCGGATAGATTCTATTTCACGACGTAGAATTTCTATTTGCTGGAGCAACGCGGCATTACTAGGATCGGTCGTTTTCGTATTTTTCGCGGAAGTATTTTGTTGCGCGGTACTAGGAAGAGGCTCGGAGATAGCGTCTTGGAAGTCGAGCGTTCTGCTAGTGCGTTTTTCGCGTTCGGAATCGGCCATCGCGGCGGCTCGCTGTGTCTGCTGGCGCGTTTTTGTCGGAGTCCGGGTTGCCATATCTAGTTTCGCGGTTCCTTTCGGCGGAATTTCCGGAGGAAACGCGTGGCTATCCCACCGCTGTCACCAAAAATAACTTTCGTGTCACGTCCCGAGGTGCGGTTGCGCTCGCAACGGTGGCACAAAGTCGTAACCGTTCCCGAAAATAACGCGAATTGCGTCCGGACCGGGTTCGTTGGCGTTTCGGACTCGATAAAACGGTAACTAACACTAAACTTACCTTGCGAAGGCTTGATTCCGCTGTCTGATTTCTCTTTCCAGGTACCTGGAACGCCTTGGATCCGCAACCGGGATGGCGGCGGCGTACGGCTGGAACGGAGGTACGTCTACGGGAATAAGCGTCCAGGCGGGTTGACTCCGGCTGGCAGGTATCGGCGTTTGGCCCTGACGATTAGCGACTCGTACGGGTCGTGCGGCGAAGGAAACCTCCTTCACAGGAACCAGGACTCGAACGTAGGAAATTGAATATTCTGGTGCATCACCCACGTATTCCCGAGCGAGACGACGAATGAACTCTCTCCTCCCCGCGCGTCGTGTACGCTTTGTCGGAGGTGCAAGGCTCATCGAGAATACTTGAACTTCGGTTGAATACGGCACGGCTAAGCGTTGGTTCGCTCTAGCTTACCGGGATCGACCTGGGCGCAAGATATTCTGTACACGGTAGAAGTGAGGATGGAGCAACTAAGCGCTGGTTCGCTCTAGTCGTCGAGCCTCAAGACTATCGTAGATGAGATATAGAATTAGAATAATCGCGAGCGTACCCGTGGATTAGAATTAAGGAATTGTATTTGAACTCGAATAAAGATACTTTGAATCTGGTAAAAATAAACTATATTCTATGATTTCACTATACTAGATACACTTGACTAAATTCTAAGTTACTGACTAGCGATTACAATGAGAATTAGAAATAGTATAAGGTATCGAATGGACTCCGCTATGGGAGTATGGATAGAGACGAATGCATTAGAGCTAATTGCTCGTTGCGAATGAGCCTATTGCTCGGAAGTGCATCGTTCGGATGCTGGATTAGAACTCCTCGGTTCGGAGATGAGATGCGAACTCTCCAGTTCGGAGATGAGTTGGGAACTCTCCGGTTCGGAGATGAGACGCGAACTGACTCTCGGATCTCGCGTCCGCGACCTCCTCGGGTCGCGCGGCGCGCGAGTCGCTGGGCCCTCGCGGTGGGGCGGACGGTCGGAGTAGGGCGGCCGCTCGGCCCTCGTGGTGGGGCGGCCGTTCGGAGTGGGGCGCGGCCCGCGTTAAGCGTGAGCCGCGAGCGTCGAGTGTGCGCGCGAGTGCACGGAACATAACCGTGCATGAATAAAATATATACATATATTCACTTAAATCTAGGTGTGTGTTGGTGTGTATGTACATAGGTGAGTAGTGTGCTTATTCTAATCCCACATGTACGAGAAGTACGTATAGGGCTTCGTGATTGCTGGGGATTCGACCCAGTACGTGTCGGAGAGCTCCTCGCCCTCGTAATACGGGGTGAAGTCCTCCCCCTCGTGTGTGGAGATCGCGCGTGGGCGCGGCATGCTGCATCCCTCTTCCCTCTCGTACCTTTGTCTCCTTCTGTAGGGACGGCGAGTCGGCGGGTGGCCCGTGTGCAGGGGCTCCGGATACGGATGCTGGGGATGATGAGGTGGACGCCGGAGGGTGGCAGGCGGTACGCCTGACGTTACAAAACATAGAAATGAGATGCGATATCGCGTTTTAAAAATCATAAGAACTCTATTGCTACGATACGTAGACATCTGCAAACGCTATTTCCTTGCAAGGAAGTGTCGCATTTACATGCATTTGAAGTGTAGACGAGGAATACATAACACTTCGCAAATCATATTATACCTTACCATGAAACATAGAAATGTGATGCGATATCGCGTTTTAATATTCATAAGAACTCAATTGCTACGATACGTAGACATCTACAAACGCTATTTCCTTGCATGGAAGTGTCGCATTTACATTCATTTGAAGTGTAGACGAGGAATACATAACACTTCGCAAATCATATTATATCTTACCATGAAATGTAGAAATGTGATGCGATATCGCGTTTTAAGAAGCATTAGAACCCTATTGCTATGATAGGTAGACGTTCGCAAACGCTATTTCCTTGCAAGGAAGTGTCGCATTTACATTCATTTGAAGTGTAGACGAGGAATACATGACACTTCGCAAATCATATTATATCTTACCATGAAACATAGAAATGAGATGCGATATTGCGTTTTAAGATGCATTAGAACTCTATTGCTACGATAGGTAGACGTTTGCAAACGCTATTTCCTTGCAAGGAAGTGTCGCATTTACATTCATTTGAAGTGTAGACGAGGAATACATAACACTTCGGAAATCATTTTATATCTTACCATGAAACATAGAAATGAGATGCGATATCGCGTTTTAAGAATCATAAGAACTCTATTGCTACGATACCTGGACATCTGCAGACGCTATTTCCTATCAGGGAAGTGTGGCATTTACATTCATTTGAAGTATAGACGAGAAATACATGACACTTCGCAAATCATATTATATCTTACCATGAAACATAGAAGTGAGATGCGATATCGCGTTTTAAGAAGCATTGGAAATCTATTGCTACGATACGTAGACAACTGCAAACGCTATTTCCTAGCGAGGAAGTGTCGCATTCACATTCATTTGAAGTGTAGACGAGGAATACATAACACTTCGCAAGTCATATTATATCTTACCATGAAATATAGAAATGAGATGCGATATCGCGTTTTAAGAAGCATTAGAACTCTATTGCTGCGGTAGGTAGACGTTTGCAAACGCTATTTCCTTGCAAGGAAGTGTCGCATTTACATTCATTTGAAGTGTAGACGAGGAATACATGACACTTCGCAAATCATATTATATCGTACCATGAAACATAGAAATGAGATGCGATATCGCGTTTTAAAAATCATAAGAACTCTATTGCTACGATACGTAGACATCTGCAAACGCTATTTCCTTGCAAGGAAGTGTCGCATTTACATTCATTTGAAGTGTAGACGAGGAATACATAACACTTCGCAAATCATATTATACCTTACCATGAAACATAGAAATGTGATGCGATATCGCGTTTTAATATTCATAAGAACTCTATTGCTACGATACGTAGACATCTACAAACGCTATTTCCTTGCATGGAAGTGTCGCATTTACATTCATTTGAAGTGTAGACGAGGAATACACAACACTTCGCAAATCATATTATATCTTACCATGAAATATAGAAATGAGATGCGATATCGCGTTTTAAGAAGCATTAGAACTCTATTGCTATGATAGGTAGACGTTTGCAAACGCTATTTCCTTGCAAGGAAGTGTCGCATTTACATTCATTTGAAGTGTAGACGAGGAATACATGACACTTCGCAAATCATATTATATCTTACCATGAAACATAGAAATGAGATGCGATATCGCGTTTTAAGAAGCACTAGAACTCTATTGCTGCGGTAGGTAGAAGTTTGCAAACGCTATTTCCTTGCAAGGAAGTGTCGCATTTACATTCATTTGAAGTGTAGACGAGGAATACATGACACTTCGCAAATCATATTATATCTTACCATGAAACATAGAAACGAGATGCGATATCGCGTTTTAAGAAGCATTAGAACACTATTGCTACGATAGATAGACATTCGCAAACGCTATTTCCTTGCAAGGAAGTGTCGCATTTACATTCATTTGAAGTGTAGACGAGGAATACTGTCACGTCCCGAGGTGCGGTTGCGCTCGCAACGGTGGCACAAAGTCGTAACCGTTCCCGAAAATAACGCGAATTGCGTCCGGACCGGGTTCGTTGGCGTTTCGGACTCGATAAAACGGTAACTAACACTAAACTTACCTTGCGAAGGCTTGATTCCGCTGTCTGATTTCTCTTTCCAGGTACCTGGAACGCCTTGGATCCGCAACCGGGATGGCGGCGGCGTACGGCTGGAACGGAGGTACGTCTACGGGAATAAGCGTCCAGGCGGGTTGACTCCGGCTGGCAGGTATCGGCGTTTGGCCCTGACGATTGGCGACTCGTACGGGTCGTGCGGCGAAGGAAACCTCCTTCACAGGAACCAGGACTCGAACGTAGGAAATTGAATATTCTGGTGCATCACCCACGTATTCCCGAGCGAGACGACGAATGAACTCTCTCCTCCCCGCGCGTCGTGTACGCTTTGTCGGAGGTGCAAGGCTCATCGAGAATACTTGAACTTCGGTTGAATACGGCACGGCTAAGCGTTGGTTCGCTCTAGCTTACCGGGATCGACCTGGGCGCAAGATATTCTGTACACGGTAGAAGTGAGGATGGAGCAACTAAGCGCTGGTTCGCTCTAGTCGTCGAGCCTCAAGACTATCGTAGATGAGATATAGAATTAGAATAATCGCGAGCGTACCCGTGGATTAGAATTAAGGAATTGTATTTGAACTCGAATAAAGATACTTTGAATCTGGTAAAAATAAACTATATTCTATGATTTCACTATACTAGATACACTTGACTAAATTCTAAGTTACTGACTAGCGATTACAATGAGAATTAGAAATAGTATAAGGTATCGAATGGACTCCGCTATGGGAGTATGGATAGAGACGAATGCATTAGAGCTAATTGCTCGTTGCGAATGAGCCTATTGCTCGGAAGTGCATCGTTCGGATGCTGGATTAGAACTCCTCGGTTCGGAGATGAGATGCGAACTCTCCAGTTCGGAGATGAGTTGGGAACTCTCCGGTTCGGAGATGAGACGCGAACTGACTCTCGGATCTCGCGTCCGCGACCTCCTCGGGTCGCGCGGCGCGCGAGTCGCTGGGCCCTCGCGGTGGGGCGGACGGTCGGAGTAGGGCGGCCGCTCGGCCCTCGTGGTGGGGCGGCCGTTCGGAGTGGGGCGCGGCCCGCGTTAAGCGTGAGCCGCGAGCGTCGAGTGTGCGCGCGAGTGCACGGAACATAACCGTGCATGAATAAAATATATACATATATTCACTTAAATCTAGGTGTGTGTTGGTGTGTATGTACATAGGTGAGTAGTGTGCTTATTCTAATCCCACATGTACGAGAAGTACGTATAGGGCTTCGTGATTGCTGGGGATTCGACCCAGTACGTGTCGGAGAGCTCCTCGCCCTCGTAATACGGGGTGAAGTCCTCCCCCTCGTGTGTGGAGATCGCGCGTGGGCGCGGCATGCTGCATCCCTCTTCCCTCTCGTACCTTTGTCTCCTTCTGTAGGGACGGCGAGTCGGCGGGTGGCCCGTGTGCAGGGGCTCCGGATACGGATGCTGGGGATGATGAGGTGGACGCCGGAGGGTGGCAGGCGGTACGCCTGACGTTACACCACCCCCCTTGGAAAAAGAATCTCGGCCATGCCGAGATCTCTTGTCTGTTGGGTAGATTTCGGGATGCTGGATCCTTCTCTTGGTCCTGTCGGCTGGATGCTGCGGAATCTGAGGTTTTTCGCCTGGTTGATCCTGGCGATAACGTTTGGAGATTGGACCGTGACTGCGGGCTTCCTTCGGATTGCAGGCACTTTCGTCGCTTTCACTTTCAGCGTTCGTTTGAATGTCACTGCTCTCACTGACTTCATTTTCAGTTTTTCGCACTTTTCTTTCACTAGCATCCACACTCTGCATACTATGCATTCGTTTACAAATTTTGATTTTGTTCGTATGAACAATTTTATGGCGCCCTTTTACATTCAGCTTAACATTACAATTGCCCAAAATTTCGAGGATACGGTACGGTCCAGAATACTGTGCCTGGAACTTATGTTTGTTCGGCTCTTTTAAAAGATAGACCCATTGGCCTACCTCGAAGTTTTGGACATTGAGATTTCGGTCATAATAATATTTAGAACGGCGTTTCGCATTGTCTAGATTGGCTTTAGCCAAATCCTGAGATTTCGAGATTTTCTCCTGAAGTTGTATAAGATAGTCGCTATAAGTTTCGTTATCAGAGCTGTCCTGAAAAGGAGTGGCTGACGGCGTCCTAGCTATCCTGCCGAACACTAGTTCGTGTGGGGTGTATAATGTACCCTCGTGCACACTGGTGTTGTATGAAAACATTGCATACGGTAACCAATTCACCCAATCGTTACTCGACTCTATGTAATGCTTCAGATATTCGGCCAGGACGTGGTGAGATCGTTCAACGGACCCGTTTGTCTGTGGATGGAACGCAGTGGACTTGTATTGCTTAATACGGAATTTGATTGCTATGGCTTTAATCAAGCTGTTTATAAAGTTCGAACCTTGGTCCGTGAGTATGCCTTTCGGGCATCCGAATTTACAAATGAATTCTTTTATTAAAGCTTCGGCAATGTCTACTGCGGTGGTGGTTTTGAGAGGAACTGCGACTGAGTATTTAGTGAGGAGATCTTGGATCGTGAGGATACTTGTATAACCGTCGGAAGTTTCGGGAAGAGGACCCATTACGTCCATTGAAATCTTATCGAATGCCCTGCCAGGGGTGTCGGTTAAAGTGAGAGGCTGTCTGGTCTTTACCCGGACCAGTTTCTCTGTCTGACAACTTTTACATTTGCCAATGTATTCTTGTATTTGTGTTTTCATGTTTGGCCAAAAGTATTGTTGTCTGATGCGAGAATAAGTTTTATTAACCCCTTTGTGACCTCCCACAGGGGAGTCGTGGTTTTCTCTTATTATTTTCAGTCGCTCTTCGACCGAAGGGGTTTTAATGAGGCCCTGGCAGACCGTAATCTGGACAGTTGTTTCATAAAACAGGTCCTGAAGGATTTTCTGGATTCGGGACCAGGATACGGAGTCTAGATAGGTTTGTGCGATACTAAATGTTTGTAATTGTAATTCGTTTACAACGTCGCACAAGGATCTGAATGTTTCTATTACGGTCTGGAAATTGATTGATCTGGTGGAATGTTCGATGATTGGAAGCTGGATTTGGAATTCGTTTCCGATTTGTATGACTTTGGCTTTGGTAAGAACGTGATTTTTGTTTGGAAGGAATTTTTCAGCGTTCGCTAGATCTTTGGCGCCCGTGTCATAGGGGTGCCCAGATTGCGTGACGAAGACAACTACATTGTCTCGTCGCGTTGATAATGCGTCACGGCTGAAATTAAATAGAGGTTCGCGTCGGAAAAATTCATTTGGAGCAGGAGTATAGAAGTCGGTGCTGTCGCTGGCGACTTGCGGAGGTGGTGCTGTGTTGGTACGGAAGGACGTGCCTGGAGTCGGTAATTCAGGTTCTGATGTTACCGGAGTAGGAGGAGGCGCTAGTGTGGTATACTTTTTACGGGTTTCCGGAGGCACATCGAAGATGTCGTCCTCCGAGTTTTCTGAATACGAGAGCGGAAAAATTTGAGCGGGATTCCGCGACAATGCGTCCGCATTAAGGTTCGTTTTTCCACTTTTATAGACCATCTCGTAGTCAAATTCCGCTAACTTGAGCCTCCACCGTACGAGTCTACTTGACGGGTCCTTGACCGAATTCATCCACACTAACGGTCGATGGTCGGTAACGAGTTTGAATTGATTACCGTATATGTATGGACGAAAGTAATGGACGGCGTAGACAATCGCCAGACACTCCTTCTCGATCGTGGAGTAGTTTTTCTCCGCAGCGTTTAACAGTCGCGACGTGTACGCGATTGGCAAGTCGCGGCCTATTGGTCCTTGACTCAAGATAGCACCAATAGCTTCGGCGGACGCGTCGGTCGTTATCACGAATGGTTGTTTAAAGTTGGGGTACTGCAAGATAGGCGCTTCGCATAGGCAATCTCGGAGTTTGACGAATGAATTCTCATGCTCGTTACGCCATACAAAGGGCGCGTCCTTTTTTAACAAATTCGTTAGAGGCTTAGCAATATTGGAAAAATTTGCGATGAACCGCCTGTAGTATCCCGCGAGCCCGAGGAATTGTTTGATCTGTTTCGCGTTGCGCGGGCGCGGAAAATTTTTGACGGCGCTAATTTTCGCAGGGTCAGGTTTTACACCGTGCTCACTGATAATATGACCCAAATAGCTTACTTCTCTCCTCAAGAATTCGCACTTATCCGGCTGCAATACTAAATTAGCTTCTTTGAGCCGTTGGGTTAATTTATCGAATTTAAGTCGATGTTCTTGAAGAGAGCTAGCGTAGATAACAATGTCGTCCAAATAGACGAAAATTTCGTTCCCCTGGAGACCGGACAGGACATTGTCCATAAGTCGTTGGAACGTTGCTGGCGCATTTTTTAATCCGAATGGCATTCTTTTAAATTCATAATGCCCGTGAGGCGTCGAAAAAGCAGTTTTAGGAGCATCGGCGGGCTCCATTGGGATCTGGTGAAATCCGCTCGCGAGATCGAATGTACTAAAATACTTCGCACTCCCGAGCTGATCAAGTATCTCGGTAATGCAAGGGAGGGGATAGGCATCGGCGACAGATTTCTCATTGAGTGCGCGGTAGTCGATGACGACGCGCCATTGCTTGTTGCCCAAGGAGTCCGGTTTCTTTGGGACAACCCACAATGGCGAATTATATGGTGATTTTGACGGAGAGATGACACCATTTTGTAAAAATTTGTCGACTTGTCGTCGAATCTCCTCCTTATGAGCTGGTGGGAAACGGTATTGTTTCACATTGACGGGGCGGTCGTCGACGGTTGGAATCTTGTGCGTGGTTGCTGACGTATGCCCTAATTTATCCCCCTCAATGTGAAAAAGCTCCTGCGTGCTTTGAACGAGACGGACGACGTGCTCTCTTTCCTCTGCGTTGAGGTGGTCGAGACGGAGGAGACTAAGAATTCGGTCTAGGCGAGATTTCGAAGGATTGGCGGATTTCGATGTTTGTTTCAACGGCGCCTGTTGTATATTATTTTTAACCGCCTGAGCATAGGAGATCTGTTGAACATTCGCGATTTTGCAACGCGAAGGAGGAGTTTCGAGTGTCGAATATGGTGTCTGACTCGAGATAGAAATAGAAGTTTTCCCTTTTTGGGATGAGCCGATCGGTACGGCGGATACGTTGGATTTAGAAAAAACCGGATAGAGCGATGGACTTTCCTCCTTATGGAGGGGAGTCATGATTTGCGCGGGCTCAAGTACGATTTCTGGTAACGCGATTTCGACGGCGCGGTCGGATGAATTAATTATTCGAGTTACCGCTTTGCCCCGAATTACTCTGACGAGAGCGTTTCCGAAAAATATACCCGGCGCAAGATCGATACGAGGAATTATACCTTCCGCGAGGTTCGAATTAACTACGCGGACCTTGATACCGATATTTGATCTCGGCGGAATGGAGATACGGTCTCCTGACTTCGGAGAAGCTGCTTTGTCTTGCGTTCGAAGCTTCGATTTCGTTGCTGCATCGCGTTTCAGCGGAGGCGATGATTTACGCGGCGGGCGCGGCGGCGGAGGGGGAATAGATTCCGTGCGCGGCGCTTGTTTACGTTTCGGCGATAGGAGAGGCTTTATTTTCGACTCCGGTGACGGTTCCTCGAGTGCTTCGATATCGTCTTCGAAAGGAATTCTCTTACCATTCCATTTGATTATTTTATTTGGAAAAGAGATTTCTGCATCCATACAGAACCCGGAGCCGAGGATCCCGCTTGGTTTAAGGGGAAAATCATCCTCGACCACATTAAAAGGAACGACGCGACCGAAAATGACAAGATTCACCGTCCCTAGGGTTGCGGTTTTGCCATCGGTTACCCCTGTTATTATTACGATCTCGGACTTATCGATTCGCGCGGATGCTTTTAGAGCCGAACGTTTTATAATATTTATTTCCGCCCCAGTGTCCACCATGAAGCGAGTTGGTGAAATTAGAAGGTCGGACTTTAAAATTACGTTTGGCGTGCTAGTTTTTCCGGTTATGTTTATCGCGGCGTTTCGTCGATTTCCGCGTTGGAGTTGTTCGCGGCGAGAGGACGGACTTGGTGCGCGGCCTCGCCACCTGTCTCGCGGCGGGTGCGGAGGCCATTGTCGTTTCCCGAATTTTTATTTACCGCGTTGTTGTACTGCCTTTTGCGGCACTCGCCTATTTCGTGCCCCGGGGTCTTGCAATAGCGACAAAATTTGGGCGCGTCCCTGGCTACGATTTGTCTCGGTTGTTCGTACGCGGGGCCTCGAGTAGGAGGCGGTACGTCCCTGGATCGCAAGTATTCCTGCGGTCGGTACGGCGATGGCGGTCTGAGCCGACACTCGGTCGCGTAATGTCCGATATTATTGCATTTTCGGCAAATAATTTCGGCTGGTTTTTCGCGCGATTCTGGTCGCGCGGCACGCGATCTACCTAGTCGGTTGCAATCACGTTCGTGCATTTGATAGAGCTGCCGCGCTCGAGCGAACGTTTCTCGCAATGTACCGAATGAATTTACCGTCATTTGCATTCGAATTTCCGGAATGAGACCGTCTTTAAAACATTGTAGAGTGAGCGCGTCTACGTCATCGAGCGATTCCGGTGTGTCTCGTCGAGCAAGCCTTTCGCAATCAATTATGGCGGTTCTAAGATCTTTTACTCGACCGATATAATCTAGAATGTGCTCGTTCGCGCGCATAAATATATTTGCAAGTTCACCCCGATAATGATGAGCTGATTTTACGGAGCAAAAAGTGCTGCGAAGAACGTCCGTTAATTCGAGTATTGTGTAACACGGCTCGTCTTCTAGCGCGGCGTAGGCACGACCCTTGAGTTTTCCCTTAAGCAGGCGTGTGAAAGTTCGCTCGCACCCATTAGGGATAAGCTCATAAGCGCGTTTACACGCTCGGGTAAACTGAAGAATAGGAATGTTCTGACCATCGAATGTCGGCACGGCTTCGAGGGCCTGCTTAAGCGATAGCTCGTCGTGTTGCGAACTATTTGTATTGAAATCAGAGCTCGAATTATGTGCGGAAAGCGGATTTCCCCGAGGAATATCCAGCGAAACGGTATCGTCGCGCGTTAAATCAGGCGTTCTGCGGATAGATTCTAATTCACGACGTAGAATTTCTATTTGCTGGAGCAACGCGGCATTACTAGGATCGGTCGTTTTCGTATTTTTCGCGGAAGTATTTTGTTGCGCGGTACTAGGAAGAGGCTCGGAGATAGCGTCTTGGAAGTCGAGCGTTCTGCTAGTGCGTTTTTCGCGTTCAGAATCGGCCATCGCGGCGGCTCGCTGTGTCTGCTGGCGCGTTTTTGTCGGAGTCCGGGTTGCCATATCTAGTTTCGCGGTTCCTTTCGGCGGAATTTCCGGAGGAAACGCGTGGCTATCCCACCGCTGTCACCAAAAATAACTTTCGTGTCACGTCCCGAGGTGCGGTTGCGCTCGCAACGGTGGCACAAAGTCGTAACCGTTCCCGAAAATAACGCGAATTGCGTCCGGACCGGGTTCGTTGGCGTTTCGGACTCGATAAAACGGTAACTAACACTAAACTTACCTTGCGAAGGCTTGATTCCGCTGTCTGATTTCTCTTTCCAGGTACCTGGAACGCCTTGGATCCGCAACCGGGATGGCGGCGGCGTACGGCTGGAACGGAGGTACGTCTACGGGAATAAGCGTCCAGGCGGGTTGACTCCGGCTGGCAGGTATCGGCGTTTGGCCCTGACGATTGGCGACTCGTACGGGTCGTGCGGCGAAGGAAACCTCCTTCACAGGAACCAGGACTCGAACGTAGGAAATTGAATATTCTGGTGCATCACCCACGTATTCCCGAGCGAGACGACGAATGAACTCTCTCCTCCCCGCGCGTCGTGTACGCTTTGTCGGAGGTGCAAGGCTCATCGAGAATACTTGAACTTCGGTTGAATACGGCACGGCTAAGCGTTGGTTCGCTCTAGCTTACCGGGATCGACCTGGGCGCAAGATATTCTGTACACGGTAGAAGTGAGGATGGAGCAACTAAGCGCTGGTTCGCTCTAGTCGTCGAGCCTCAAGACTATCGTAGATGAGATATAGAATTAGAATAATCGCGAGCGTACCCGTGGATTAGAATTAAGGAATTGTATTTGAACTCGAATAAAGATACTTTGAATCTGGTAAAAATAAACTATATTCTATGATTTCACTATACTAGATACACTTGACTAAATTCTAAGTTACTGACTAGCGATTACAATGAGAATTAGAAATAGTATAAGGTATCGAATGGACTCCGCTATGGGAGTATGGATAGAGACGAATGCATTAGAGCTAATTGCTCGTTGCGAATGAGCCTATTGCTCGGATCGGAGGTGCATCGTTCGGATGCTGGATTAGAACTCCTCGGTTCGGAGATGAGATGCGAACTGACTCTCGGATCTCGCGTCCGCGACCTCCTCGGGTCGCGCGGCGCGCGAGTCGCTGGGCCCTCGCGGTGGGGCGGACGGTCGGAGTAGGGCGGCCGCTCGGCCCTCGTGGTGGGGCGGCCGTTCGGAGTGGGGCGCGGCCCGCGTTAAGCGTGAGCCGCGAGCGTCGAGTGTGCGCGCGAGTGCACGGAACATAACCGTGCATGAATAAAATATATACATATATTCACTTAAATCTAGGTGTGTGTTGGTGTGTATGTACATAGGTGAGTAGTGTGCTTATTCTAATCCCACATGTACGAGAAGTACGTATAGGGCTTCGTGATTGCTGGGGATTCGACCCAGTACGTGTCGGAGAGCTCCTCGCCCTCGTAATACGGGGTGAAGTCCTCCCCCTCGTGTGTGGAGATCGCGCGTGGGCGCGGCATGCTGCATCCCTCTTCCCTCTCGTACCTTTGTCTCCTTCTGTAGGGACGGCGAGTCGGCGGGTGGCCCGTGTGCAGGGGCTCCGGATACGGATGCTGGGGATGATGAGGTGGACGCCGGAGGGTGGCAGGCGGTACGCCTGACGTTACAATACATAACACTTCGCAAATCATATTATACCTTACCATGAAACATAGAAATGAGATGCGATATCGCGTTTTAAGAATCATAAGAACTCTATTGCTACGATACGTAGACATCTGCAAACGCTATTTCCTTGCAAGGAAGTGTCTCATTTACATTCATTTGAAGTGTAGACGAGGAATACATAACACTTCGCAAATCATATTATATCTTACCATGAAATATAGAAATGAGATGCGATATCGCGTTTTTAGAAGCATTAGAACTCTATTGCTGCGGTAGGTAGACGTTTGCAAACGCTATTTCCTTGCAAGGAAGTGTCGCATTTACATTCATTTGAAGTGTAGACGAGGAATACATAACACTTCGCAAATCATATTATATCTTACCATGAAACATAGAAATGAGATGCGATATCGCGTTTTAAGAAGCATTAGAACACTATTGCTACGATAGATAGACATTCGCAAACGCTATTTCCTTGCAAGGAAGTGTCGCATTTACATTCATTTGAAGTGTAGACGAGGTATACATGACACTTCGCAATTCATATTATATCTTACCATGAAACATAGAAATGAGATGCGATATCGCGTTTTAAGAATCATAAGAACTCTATTGCTACGATAAGTAGACATCTGCAAACGCTATTTCCTTGCAAGGAAGTGTCTCATTTACATTCATTTGAAGTGTAGACAAGGAATACATAACACTTCGCAAATCATATTATATCTTACCATGAAATATAGAAATGAGATGCGATATCGCGTTTTAAGAAGCACTAGAACTCTATTGCTACGGTAGGTAGACGTTTGCAAACGCTATTTCCTTGCAAGGAAGTGTCGCATTTACATTCATTTGAAGTGTAGACGAGGAATACATGACACTTCGCAAATCATATTATATCTTACCATGAAACATAGAAATGAGATGCGATATCGCGTTTTAAGAAGCACTAGAACTCTATTGCTACGGTAGGTAAAAGTTTGCAAACGCTATTTCCTTGCAAGGAAGTGTCGCATTTACATTCATTTGAAGTGTAGAAGAGGAATACATGACACTTCGCAAATCATATTATATCTTACCATGAAACATAGAAACGAGATGCGATATCGCGTTTTAAGAAGCATTAGAACACTATTGCTACGATAGATAGACATTCGCAAACGCTATTTCCTTGCAACGAAGTGTCGCATTTACATTCATTTGAAGTGTAGACGAGGAATACATAACACTTCGCAAATCATATTATACCTTACCATGAAACATAGAAATGAGATGCGATATCGCGTTTTAAGAATCATAAGAACTCTATTGCTACTATACGTAGACATCTGCAGACGCTATTTCCTAGCAAGGAAGTGTCGCAATTACATTCTTTTGAAGTGTAGACGAGGAATACATAACACTTCGCAAATCATATTATATCTTACCATGAAACATAGAAATGAAATGCGATATCGCGTTTTAAGAAGCATTAGAACTCTATTGCTACGATACCTAGACATCTGCAGACGCTATTTCCTAGCAAGGAAGTGTCGCATTTACATACATTTGAAGTGTAGACGAGGAATACATGACACTTCGCAAATCATATTATGTCTTACCATGAAACATAGAAATGAGATGCGATATCGCGTTCTACGAAGCATTAGAACTCTATTGCTACGATAGGTAGACGTTTGCAAACGCCATTTCCTAGCAAGGAAGTGTCGCATTTACATTCATTTGAAGTGTAGACGAGGAATACATGACACTTCGCAAATCATATTATATCGTACCATGAAACATAGAAATGAGATGCGATATCGCGTTTTAAAAATCATAAGAACTCTATTGCTACGATACGTAGACATCTGCAAACGCTATTTACTTGCAAGGAAGTGTCGCATTTACATTCATTTGAAGTGTAAACGAGGAATACATAACACTTCGCAAACCATATTATACCTTACCATGAAACATAGAAATGTGATGCGATATCGCGTTTTAATATTCATAAGAACTCTATTGCTACGATACGTAGACATCTACAAACGCTATTTCCTTGCATGGAAGTGTCGCATTTACATACATTTGAAGTGTAGACGAGGAATACATGACACTTCGCAAATCATATTATGTCTTACCATGAAACATAGAAATGAGATGCGATATCGCGTTCTACGAAGCATTAGAACTCTATTGCTACGATAGGTAGACGTTTGCAAACGCTATTTCCTAGCAAGGAAGTGTCGCATTTACATTCATTTGAAGTGTAGACGAGGAATACATGACACTTCGCAAATCATATTATATCGTACCATGAAACATAGAAATGAGATGCGATATCGCGTTTTAAAAATCATAAGAACTCTATTGCTACGATACGTAGACATCTGCAAACGCTATTTCCTTGCAAGGAAGTGTCGCATTTACATGCATTTGAAGTGTAGACGAGGAATACATAACACTTCGCAAATCATATTATACCTTACCATGAAACATAGAAATGTGATGCGATATCGCGTTTTAATATTCATAAGAACTCAATTGCTACGATACGTAGACATCTACAAACGCTATTTCCTTGCATGGAAGTGTCGCATTTACATTCATTTGAAGTGTAGACGAGGAATACATAACACTTCGCAAATCATATTATATCTTACCATGAAATATAGAAATGTGATGCGATATCGCGTTTTAAGAAGCATTAGAACTCTATTGCTATGATAGGTAGACGTTCGCAAACGCTATTTCCTTGCAAGGAAGTGTCGCATTTACATTCATTTGAAGTGTAGACGAGGAATACATAACACTTCGCAAATCATATTATATCTTACCATGAAATATAGAAATGAGATGCGATATCGCGTTTTAAGAAGCATTAGAACTCTATTGCTGCGGTAGGTAGACGTTTGCAAACGCTATTTCCTTGCAAGGAAGTGTCGCATTTACATTCATTTGAAGTGTAGACGAGGAATACATAACACTTCGCAAATCATATCATATCTTACCATGAAACATAGAAATGAGATTGCGATATCGCGTTCTAAGAAGCATCAGAACTCTATTGCTACGATACCTAGACATCTGCAGACGCTATTTCCTAGCAAGGAAGTGTCGCATTTACATTCTTTTGAAGTGTAGACGAGGAATACATAACACTTCGCAAATCATATTATATCTTACCATGAAACATAGAAATGAAATGCGATATCGCGTTTTAAGAAGCATTAGAACTCTATTGCTACGATACCTAGACATCTGCAGACGCTATTTCCTAGCAGGGAAGTGTCGCATTTACATTCATTTGAAGTGTAGACGAGGAATACATAACACTTCGCAAATCATATTATATCTTACCATGAAACATAGAAATGAAATGCGATATCGCGTTTTAAGAAGCATTAGAACTCTATTGCTACGATACCTAGACATCTGCAGACGTTATTTCCTAGCAAGGAAGTGTCGCATTTACATACATTTGAAGTGTAGACGAGGAATACATGACACTTCGCAAATCATATTATGTCTTACCATGAAACATAGAAATGAGATGCGATATCGCGTTCTACGAAGCATTAGAACTCTATTGCTACGATAGGTAGACGTTTGCAAACGCTATTTCCTAGCAAGGAAGTGTCGCATTTACATTCATTTGAAGTGTAGACGAGGAATACATGACACTTCGCAAATCATATTATATCGTACCATGAAACATAGAAATGAGATGCGATATCGCGTTTTAATATTCATAAGAACTCAATTGCTACGATACGTAGACATCTACAAACGCTATTTCCTTGCATGGAAGTGTCGCATTTACATTCATTTGAAGTGTAGACGAGGAATACATAACACTTCGCAAATCATATTATATCTTACCATGAAATATAGAAATGTGATGCGATATCGCGTTTTAAGAAGCATTAGAACTCTATTGCTATGATAGGTAGACGTTTGCAAACGCTATTTCCTTGCAAGGAAGTGTCGCATTTACATTCATTTGAAGTGTAGACGAGGAATACATGACACTTCGCAAATCATATTATATCTTACCATGAAACATAGAAATGAGATGCGATATCGCGTTTGCAGAAGCACTAGAACTCTATTGCTACGGTAGGTAGAAGTTTGCAAACGCTATTTCCTTGCAAGGAAGTGTCGCATTTACATTCATTTGAAGTGTAGACGAGGAATACATGACACTTCGCAAATCATATTATATCTTACCATGAAACATAGAAACGAGATGCGATATCGCGTTTTAAGAAGCATTAGAACACTATTGCTACGATAGATAGACATTCGCAAACGCTATTTCCTTGCAACGAAGTGTCGCATTTACATTCATTTGAAGTGTAGACGAGGAATACATAACACTTCGCAAATCATATTATACCTTACCATGAAACATAGAAATGAGATGCGATATCGCGTTTTAAGAATCATAAGAACTCTATTGCTACTATACGTAGACATCTGCAGACGCTATTTCCTAGCAAGGAAGTGTCGCAATTACATTCTTTTGAAGTGTAGACGAGGAATACATAACACTTCGCAAATCATATTATATCTTACCATGAAACATAGAAATGAAATGCGATATCGCGTTTTAAGAAGCATTAGAACTCTATTGCTACGATACCTAGACATCTGCAGACGCTATTTCCTAGCAAGGAAGTGTCGCATTTACATACATTTGAAGTGTAGACGAGGAATACATGACACTTCGCAAATCATATTATGTCTTACCATGAAACATAGAAATGAGATGCGATATCGCGTTCTACGAAGCATTAGAACTCTATTGCTACGATAGGTAGACGTTTGCAAACGCCATTTCCTAGCAAGGAAGTGTCGCATTTACATTCATTTGAAGTGTAGACGAGGAATACATGACACTTCGCAAATCATATTATATCGTACCATGAAACATAGAAATGAGATGCGATATCGCGTTTTAAAAATCATAAGAACTCTATTGCTACGATACGTAGACATCTGCAAACGCTATTTACTTGCAAGGAAGTGTCGCATTTACATTCATTTGAAGTGTAAACGAGGAATACATAACACTTCGCAAACCATATTATACCTTACCATGAAACATAGAAATGTGATGCGATATCGCGTTTTAATATTCATAAGAACTCTATTGCTACGATACGTAGACATCTACAAACGCTATTTCCTTGCATGGAAGTGTCGCATTTACATACATTTGAAGTGTAGACGAGGAATACATGACACTTCGCAAATCATATTATGTCTTACCATGAAACATAGAAATGAGATGCGATATCGCGTTCTACGAAGCATTAGAACTCTATTGCTACGATAGGTAGACGTTTGCAAACGCTATTTCCTAGCAAGGAAGTGTCGCATTTACATTCATTTGAAGTGTAGACGAGGAATACATGACACTTCGCAAATCATATTATATCGTACCATGAAACATAGAAATGAGATGCGATATCGCGTTTTAAAAATCATAAGAACTCTATTGCTACGATACGTAGACATCTGCAAACGCTATTTCCTTGCAAGGAAGTGTCGCATTTACATGCATTTGAAGTGTAGACGAGGAATACATAACACTTCGCAAATCATATTATACCTTACCATGAAACATAGAAATGTGATGCGATATCGCGTTTTAATATTCATAAGAACTCAATTGCTACGATACGTAGACATCTACAAACGCTATTTCCTTGCATGGAAGTGTCGCATTTACATTCATTTGAAGTGTAGACGAGGAATACATAACACTTCGCAAATCATATTATATCTTACCATGAAATATAGAAATGTGATGCGATATCGCGTTTTAAGAAGCATTAGAACTCTATTGCTATGATAGGTAGACGTTCGCAAACGCTATTTCCTTGCAAGGAAGTGTCGCATTTACATTCATTTGAAGTGTAGACGAGGAATACATAACACTTCGCAAATCATATTATATCTTACCATGAAATATAGAAATGAGATGCGATATCGCGTTTTAAGAAGCATTAGAACTCTATTGCTGCGGTAGGTAGACGTTTGCAAACGCTATTTCCTTGCAAGGAAGTGTCGCATTTACATTCATTTGAAGTGTAGACGAGGAATACATAACACTTCGCAAATCATATCATATCTTACCATGAAACATAGAAATGAGATTGCGATATCGCGTTCTAAGAAGCATCAGAACTCTATTGCTACGATACCTAGACATCTGCAGACGCTATTTCCTAGCAAGGAAGTGTCGCATTTACATTCTTTTGAAGTGTAGACGAGGAATACATAACACTTCGCAAATCATATTATATCTTACCATGAAACATAGAAATGAAATGCGATATCGCGTTTTAAGAAGCATTAGAACTCTATTGCTACGATACCTAGACATCTGCAGACGCTATTTCCTAGCAGGGAAGTGTCGCATTTACATTCATTTGAAGTGTAGACGAGGAATACATAACACTTCGCAAATCATATTATATCTTACCATGAAACATAGAAATGAAATGCGATATCGCGTTTTAAGAAGCATTAGAACTCTATTGCTACGATACCTAGACATCTGCAGACGTTATTTCCTAGCAAGGAAGTGTCGCATTTACATACATTTGAAGTGTAGACGAGGAATACATGACACTTCGCAAATCATATTATGTCTTACCATGAAACATAGAAATGAGATGCGATATCGCGTTCTACGAAGCATTAGAACTCTATTGCTACGATAGGTAGACGTTTGCAAACGCTATTTCCTAGCAAGGAAGTGTCGCATTTACATTCATTTGAAGTGTAGACGAGGAATACATGACACTTCGCAAATCATATTATATCGTACCATGAAACATAGAAATGAGATGCGATATCGCGTTTTAATATTCATAAGAACTCAATTGCTACGATACGTAGACATCTACAAACGCTATTTCCTTGCATGGAAGTGTCGCATTTACATTCATTTGAAGTGTAGACGAGGAATACATAACACTTCGCAAATCATATTATATCTTACCATGAAATATAGAAATGTGATGCGATATCGCGTTTTAAGAAGCATTAGAACTCTATTGCTATGATAGGTAGACGTTTGCAAACGCTATTTCCTTGCAAGGAAGTGTCGCATTTACATTCATTTGAAGTGTAGACGAGGAATACATGACACTTCGCAAATCATATTATATCTTACCATGAAACATAGAAATGAGATGCGATATCGCGTTTGCAGAAGCACTAGAACTCTATTGCTACGGTAGGTAGAAGTTTGCAAACGCTATTTCCTTGCAAGGAAGTGTCGCATTTACATTCATTTGAAGTGTAGACGAGGAATACATGACACTTCGCAAATCATATTATATCTTACCATGAAACATAGAAACGAGATGCGATATCGCGTTTTAAGAAGCATTAGAACACTATTGCTACGATAGATAGACATTCGCAAACGCTATTTCCTTGCAACGAAGTGTCGCATTTACATTCATTTGAAGTGTAGACGAGGAATACATAACACTTCGCAAATCATATTATACCTTACCATGAAACATAGAAATGAGATGCGATATCGCGTTTTAAGAATCATAAGAACTCTATTACTACGATACGTAGACATCTGCAAACGCTATTTCCTTGCAAGGAAGTGTCTCATTTACATTCATTTGAAGTGTAGACGAGGAATACATAACACTTCGCAAATCATATTATATCTTACCATGAAATATAGAAATGAGATGCGATATCGCGTTTTTAGAAGCATTAGAACTCTATTGCTGCGGTAGGTAGACGTTTGCAAACGCTATTTCCTTGCAAGGAAGTGTCGCATTTACATTCATTTGAAGTGTAGACGAGGAATACATAACACTTCGCAAATCATATTATATCTTACCATGAAACATAGAAATGAGATGCGATATCGCGTTTTAAGAAGCATTAGTACACTATTGCTACGATAGATAGACATTCGCAAACGCTATTTCCTTGCAAGGAAGTGTCGCATTTACATTCATTTGAAGTGTATACATGACACTTCGCAATTCATATTATATCTTACCATGAAACATAGAAATGAGATGCGATATCGCGTTTTAAGAATCATAAGAACTCTATTGCTACGATAAGTAGACATCTGCAAACGCTATTTCCTTGCAAGGAAGTGTCTCATTTACATTCAATTGAAGTGTAGACAAGGAATACATAACACTTCGCAAATCATATTATATCTTACCATGAAATATAGATATGAGATGCGATATCGCGTTTTAAGAAGCACTAGAACTCTATTGCTACGGTAGGTAGACGTTTGCAAACGCTATTTCCTTGCAAGGAAGTGTCGCATTTACATTCATTTGAAGTGTAGACGAGGAATACATGACACTTCGCAAATCATATTATATCTTACCATGAAACATAGAAATGAGATTGCGATATCGCGTTCTAAGAAGCATTAGAACTCTATTGCTACGATACCTAGACATCTGCAGACGCTATTTCCTAGCAAGGACGTGTCGCATTTACATTCTTTTGAAGTGTAGACGAGGAATACATAACACTTCGCAAATCATATTATATCTTACCATGAAATATAGAAATGAGATGCGATATCGCGTTTTAAGAAGCATTAGAACTCTATTGCTATGATAGGTAGACGTTTGCAAACGCTATTTCCTTGCAAGGAAGTGTCGCATTTACATTCATTTGAAGTGTAGACGAGGAATACATGACACTTCGCAAATCATATTATATCTTACCATGAAACATAGAAATGAGATGCGATATCGCGTTTTAAGAAGCACTAGAACTCTATTGCTACGGTAGGTAAAAATTTGCAAACGCTATTTCCTTGCAAGGAAGTGTCGCATTTACATTCATTTGAAGTGTAGACGAGGAATACATGACACTTCGCAAATCATATTATATCTTACCATGAAACATAGAAACGAGATGCGATATCGCGTTTTAAGAAGCATTAGAACACTATTGCTACGATAGATAGACATTCGCAAACGCTATTTCCTTGCAACGAAGTGTCGCATTTACATTCATTTGAAGTGTAGACGAGGAATACATAACACTTCGCAAATCATATTATACCTTACCATGAAACATAGAAATGAGATGCGATATCGCGTTTTAAGAATCATAAGAACTCTATTGCTACTATACGTAGAAATCTGCAAACGCTATTTCCTTGCAAGGAAGTGTCTCATTTACATTCATTTGAAGTGTAGACGAGGAATACATAACACTTCGCAAATCATATTATATCTTACCATGAAATATAGAAATGAGATGCGATATCGCGTTTTAAGAAGCATTAGAACTCTATTGCTGCGGTAGGTAGACGTTTGCAAACGCTATTTCCTTGCAAGGAAGTGTCGCATTTACATTCATTTGAAGTGTAGACGAGGAATACATAACACTTCGCAAATCATATTATATCTTACCATGAAACATAGAAATGAATGCGATATCGCGTTTTAAGAAGCATTAGAACACTATTGCTACGATAGATAGACATTCGCAAACGCTATTTCCTCGCAAGGAAGTGTCGCATTTACATTCATTTGAAGTGTAGACGAGGTATACATGACACTTCGCAATTCATATTATATCTTACCATGAAACATAGAAGTGAGATGCGATATCGCGTTTTAAGAATCATAAGAACTCTATTGCTACGATAAGTAGACATCTGCAAACGCTATTTCCTTGCAAGGAAGTGTCTCATTTACATTCATTTGAAGTGTAGACAAGGAATACATAACACTTCGCAAATCATATTATATCTTACCATGAAATATAGAAATGAGATGCGATATCGCGTTTTAAGAAGCACTAGAACTCTATTGCTGCGGTAGGTAGACGTTTGCAAACGCTATTTCCTTGCAAGGAAGTGTCGCATTTACATTCATTTGAAGTGTAGACGAGGAATACATAACACTTCGCAAATCATATCATATCTTACCATGAAACATAGAAATGAGATGCGATATCGCGTTTTAAGAAGCATTAGAACACTATTGCTACGATAAGTAGACATCTGCAAACGCTATTTCCTTGCAAGGAAGTGTCTCATTTACATTCATTTGAAGTGTAGACAAGGAATACATAACACTTCGCAAATCATATTATATCTTACCGTGAAATATAGAAATGAGATGCGATATCGCGTTTTAAGAAGCACTAGAACTCTGTTGCTACGGTAGGTAGACGTTTGCAAACGCTATTTCCTTGCAAGGAAGTGTCGCATTTACATTCATTTGAAGTGTAGACGGGGAATACATGACACTTCGCAAATCATATTATATCGTACCATGAAACATAGAAATGAGATGCGATATCGCGTTTTAAGAAGCATTAGAACTCTATTGCTATGATAGGTAGTGTAACGTCAGGCGTACCGCCTGCCACCCTCCGACGCCCACCTCATCATCCCCAGCATCCGCATCCGGAGCCCCTGCACACGGGCCACCCGCCGACTCGCCGTCCCTACAGAAGGAGACAAAGATACGAGAGGGAAGAGGGATGCAGCATGCCGCGCCCACGCGCGATCTCCACACACGAGGGGGAGGACTTCACCCCGTATTACGAGGGCGAGGAGCTCTCCGACACGTACTGGGTCGAATCCCCAGCAATCACGAAGCCCTATACGTACTTCTCGTACATGTGGGATTAGAATAAGCACACTACTCACCTATGTACATACACACCAACACACACCTAGATTTAAGTGAATATATGTATATATTTTATTCATGCACGGTTATGTTCCGTTGCACTCGCGCGCACACTCGACGCTCGCGGCTCACGCTTAACGCGGGCCGCGCCCCACTCCGAACGGCCGCCCCACCACGAGGGCCGAGCGGCCGCCCTACTCCGACCGTCCGCCCCACCGCAAGGGCCCAGCGACTCGCGCGCCGCGCGACCCGAGGAGGTCGCGGACGCGAGATCCGAGAGTCAGTTCGCATCTCATCTCCGAACCGAGGAGTTCTAATCCAGCATCCGAACGATGCACCTCCGATCCGAGCAATAGGCTCATTCGCAACGAGCAATTAGCTCTAATGCATTCGTCTCTATCCATACTCCCATAGCGGAGTCCATTCGATACCTTATACTATTTCTAATTCTCATTGTAATCGCTAGTCAGTAACTTAGAATTTAGTCAAGTGTATCTAGTATAGTGAAATCATAGAATATAGTTTATTTTTACCAGATTCAAAGTATCTTTATTCGAGTTCAAATACAATTCCTTAATTCTAATCCACGGGTACGCTCGCGATTATTCTAATTCTATATCTCATCTACGATAGTCTTGAGGCTCGACGACTAGAGCGAACCAGCGCTTAGTTGCTCCATCCTCACTTCTACCGTGTACAGAATATCTTGCGCCCAGGTCGATCCCGGTAAGCTAGAGCGAACCAACGCTTAGCCGTGCCGTATTCAACCGAGGTTCAAGTATTCTCGATGAGCCTTGCACCTCCGACAAAGCGTACACGACGCGCGGGGAGGAGAGAGTTCATTCGTCGTCTCGCTCGGGAATACGTGGGTGATGCACCAGAATATTCAATTTCCTACGTTCGAGTCCTGGTTCCTGTGAAGGAGGTTTCCTTCGCCGCACGACCCGTACGAGTCGCCAATCGTCAGGGCCAAACGCCGATACCTGCCAGCCGGAGTCAACCCGCCTGGACGCTTATTCCCGTAGACGTACCTCCGTTCCAGCCGTACGCCGCCGCCATCCCGGTTGCGGATCCAAGGCGCTCCAGGTACCTGGAAAGAGAAATCAGACAGTAGAATCAAGCCATCACAAGGTAAGTTTCGTGTTAATTACCGTTTTATCGAGTCCGAAACGCCAACGAACCCGGTCCGGACGCAATTCGCGTTATTTTCGGGAACGGTTACGACTTTGTGCCACCGTTGCGAGCGCAACCGCACCTCGGGACGTGACACGAAAGTTATTTTTGGTGACAGCGGTGGGATAGCCACGCGTTTCCTCCGGAAATTCCGCCGAAAGGAACCGCGAAACTAGATATGGCAACCCGGACTCCGACAAAAACGCGCCAGCAGACACAGCGAGCCGCCGCGATGGCCGATTCCGAACGCGAAAAACGCACTAGCAGAACGCTCGACTTCCAAGACGCTATCTCCGAGCCTCTTCCTAGTACCGCGCAACAAAATACTTCCGCGAAAAATACGAAAACGACCGATCCTAGTAATGCCGCGTTGCTCCAGCAAATAGAAATTCTACGTCGTGAAATAGAATCTATCCGCAGAACGCCTGATTTAACGCGCGACGATACCGTTTCTCTGGATATTCCTCGGGGAAATCCGCTTTCCGGACATAATTCGAGCTCCGATTTTAATACAAATAGTTCGCAACACGACGAGCTATCGCTTAAGCAGGCCCTCGAAGCCGTGCCGACATTCGATGGTCAGAACATTCCAATTCTTCAGTTTACCCGAGCGTGTAAACGCGCTTATGAGCTTATCCCTAATGGGTGCGAGCGAACTTTCACACGCCTGCTTAAGGGAAAACTCAAGGGTCGTGCCTACGCCGCGCTAGAAGACGAGCCGTGTTACACAATACTCGAATTAACGGACGTTCTTCGCAGCACTTTTTGCTCCGTAAAATCAGCTCATCATTATCGGGGTGAACTTGCTAATATATTTATGCGCGCGAACGAGCACATTCTAGATTACATCGGTCGAGTAAAAGATCTTAGAACCGCTATAATTGATTGCGAGAGGCTTGCTCGACGAGACACACCGGAATCGCTCGATGACGTAGACGCGCTCACCCTACAATGTTTTAAAGACGGTCTCATTCCGGAAATTCGAATGCAAATGACTATAAGTTCATTCGGTACATTGCGAGAAACGTTCGCTCGAGCGCGGGAGCTCTATCAAATGCACGAACGTGATTGCAACCGGCTAGGTAGATCGCGTGTCGCGCGACCAGAATCGCGCGAAAAACCAGCCGAAATTATTTGCCGAAAATGCAATAATATCGGACATTACGCGACCGAGTGTCGGCTCAGACCGCCATCGCCGTACCGACCGCAGGAATACTTGCGATCCAGGGACGTACCGCCTCCTACTCGAGGCCCCGCGTACGAACAACCGAGACATATCGTAGCCAGGGACGCGCCCAAATTTTGTCGCTATTGCAAGACCCCGGGGCACGAAATAGGCGAGTGCCGCAAAAGACAGTACAACAACGCGGTAAATAAAAATTCGGGAAACGACAATGGCCTCCGCACCCGCCGCGAGACAGGTGGCGAGGCCGCGCACCAAGTCCGTCCTCTCGCCGCGAACAACTCCAACGCGGAAATCGACGAAACGCCGCGATAAACATAACCGGAAAAACTAGCACGCCAAACGTAATTTTAAAATCCGATCTTCTAATTTCACCAACTCGCTTCATGGTGGACACTGGGGCGGAAATAAATATTATAAAACGTTCGGCTCTAAAAGCATCCGCGCGAATCGATAAGTCCGAGATCGTAATAATAACAGGGGTAACCGATGGCAAAACCGCAACCTTAGGGACGGTGAATCTTGTCATTTTCGGTCGCGTCGTTCCCTTTAATGTGGTCGAGGATGATTTTCCCCTTAAACCAAGCGGGATCCTCGGCTCCGGGTTCTGTATGGACGCAGAAATCTCTTTTCCAAATAAAATAATCAAATGGAATGGTAAGAGAATTCCTTTCGAAGACGATATCGAAGCACTCGAGGAACCGTCACCGGACTCGAAAATAAAGCCTCTCCTATCGCCGAAACGTAAACAAGCGCCGCGCACGGAATCTATTCCCCCTCCGCCGCCGCGCCCGCCGCGTAAATCATCGCCTCCGCTGAAACGCGATGCAGCAACGAAATCGAAGCTTCGAACGCAAGACAAAGCAGCTTCTCCGAAGTCAGGAGACCGTATCTCCATTCCACCGAGATCAAATATCGGTATCAAGGTCCGCGTAGTTAATTCGAACCTCGCGGAAGGTATAATTCCTCGTATCGATCTTGCGCCGGGTATATTTTTCGGAAACGCTCTCGTCAGAGTAATTCGGGGCAAAGCGGTAACTCGAATAATTAATTCATCCGACCGCGCCGTCGAAATCGCGTTACCAGAAATCGTACTTGAGCCCGCGCAAATCATGACTCCCCTCCATAAGGAGGAAAGTCCATCGCTCTATCCGATTTTTTCTAAATCCAACGTATCCGCCGTACCGATCGGCTCATCCCAAAAAGGGAAAACTTCTATTTCTTTCTCGAGTCAGACACCATATTCGACACTCGAAACTCCTCCTTCGCGTTGCAAAATCGCGAATGTTCAACAGATCTCCTATGCTCAGGCGGTTAAAAATAATATACAACAGGCGCCGTTGAAACAAACATCGAAATCCGCCAATCCTTCGAAATCTCGCCTAGACCGAATTCTTAGTCTCCTCCGTCTCGACCACCTCAACGCAGAGGAAAGAGAGCACGTCGTCCGTCTCGTTCAAAGCACGCAGGAGCTTTTTCACATTGAGGGGGATAAATTAGGGCATACGTCAGCAACCACGCACAAGATTCCAACCGTCGACGACCGCCCCGTCAATGTGAAACAATACCGGTTCCCACCAGCTCATAAGGAGGAGATTCGACGACAAGTCGACAAATTTTTACAAAATGGTGTCATCTCTCCGTCAAAATCACCATATAATTCGCCATTGTGGGTTGTCCCAAAGAAACCGGACTCCTTGGGCAACAAGCAATGGCGCGTCGTCATCGACTACCGCGCACTCAATGAGAAATCTGTCGCCGATGCCTATCCCCTCCCTTGCATTACCGAGATACTTGATCAGCTCGGGAGCGCGAAGTATTTTAGTACATTCGATCTCGCGAGCGGATTTCACCAGATCCCAATGGAGCCCGCCGATGCTCCTAAAACTGCTTTTTCGACGCCTCACGGGCATTATGAATTTAAAAGAATGCCATTCGGATTAAAAAATGCGCCAGCAACGTTCCAACGACTTATGGACAATGTCCTGTCCGGTCTCCAGGGGAACGAAATTTTCGTCTATTTGGACGACATTGTTATCTACGCTAGCTCTCTTCAAGAACATCGACTTAAATTCGATAAATTAACTCAACGGCTCAAAGAAGCTAATTTAGTATTGCAGCCGGATAAGTGCGAATTCTTGAGGAGAGAAGTAAGCTATTTGGGTCATATTATCAGTGAGCACGGTGTAAAACCTGACCCTGCGAAAATTAGCGCCGTCAAAAATTTTCCGCGCCCGCGCAACGCGAAACAGATCAAACAATTCCTCGGGCTCGCGGGATACTACAGGCGGTTCATCGCAAATTTTTCCAATATTGCTAAGCCTCTAACGAATTTGTTAAAAAAGGACGCGCCCTTTGTATGGCGTAACGAGCATGAGAATTCATTCGTCAAACTCCGAGATTGCCTATGCGAAGCGCCTATCTTGCAGTACCCCAACTTCAAACAACCATTCGTGATAACGACCGACGCGTCCGCCGAAGCTATTGGTGCTATCTTGAGTCAAGGACCAATAGGCCGCGACTTGCCAATCGCGTACACGTCGCGACTGTTAAACGCTGCGGAGAAAAACTACTCCACGATCGAGAAGGAGTGTCTGGCGATTGTCTACGCCGTCCATTACTTTCGTCCATACATATACGGTAATCAATTCAAACTCGTCACCGACCATCGACCGTTAGTGTGGATGAATTCGGTCAAGGACCCGTCAAGTAGACTCGTACGGTGGAGGCTTAAGTTAGCGGAATTTGACTACGAGATGGTCTATAAAAGTGGAAAAACGAACCTTAATGCGGACGCATTGTCGCGGAATCCCGCTCAAATTTTTCCGCTCTCGTATTCAGAAAACTCGGAGGACGACATCTTCGATGTGCCTCCGGAAACCCGTAAAAAGTATACCACACTAGCGCCTCCTCCTACTCCGGTAACATCAGAACCTGAATTACCGACTCCAGGCACGTCCTTCCGTACCAACACAGCACCACCTCCGCAAGTCGCCAGCGACAGCACCGACTTCTATACTCCTGCTCCAAATGAATTTTTCCGACGCGAACCTCTGTTTAATTTCAGCCGTGACGCATTATCAACGCGACGAGACAATGTAGTTGTCTTCGTCACGCAATCTGGGCACCCCTATGACACGGGCGCCAAAGATCTAGCAAACGCTGAAAAATTCCTCCTAAACAAAAATCACGTCCTTACCAAAGCCAAAGTCATACAAATCGGAAACGAATTCCAAATCCAGCTTCCAATCATCGAACATTCCACCAGACCAATCAATTTCCAGACCGTAATAGAAACATTCAGATCCTTGTGCGACGTTGTAAACGAATTACAATTACAAACATTTAGTATCGCACAAACCTATCTAGACTCCGTATCCTGGTCCCGAATCCAGAAAATCCTTCAAGACCTGTTTTACGAAACAACTGTCCAGATTACGGTCTGCCAGGGCCTCATTAAAACCCCTTCGGTCGAAGAGCGACTGAAAATAATAAGAGAAAACCACGACTCCCCTGTGGGAGGTCACAAAGGGGTTAATAAAACTTATTCTCGCATCAGACAACAATACTTTTGGCCAAACATGAAAACACAAATACAAGAATACATTGGCAAATGTAAAAGTTGTCAGACAGAGAAACTGGTCCGGGTAAAGACCAGACAGCCTCTCACTTTAACCGACACCCCTGGCAGGGCATTCGATAAGATTTCAATGGACGTAATGGGTCCTCTTCCCGAAACTTCCGACGGTTATACGAGTATCCTCACGATCCAAGATCTCCTCACTAAATACTCAGTCGCAGTTCCTCTCAAAACCACCACCGCAGTAGACATTGCCGAAGCTTTAATAAAAGAATTCATTTGTAAGTTCGGATGCCCGAAAGGCATACTCACGGACCAAGGTTCAAACTTATAAATAGCTTGATTAAAGCCATAGCAATCAAATTCCGTATTAAGCAATACAAGTCCACTGCGTTCCATCCACAGACAAACGGGTCCGTTGAACGATCTCACCACGTCCTGGCCGAATATCTGAAGCATTACATAGAGTCGAGTAACGATTGGGTGAATTGGTTACCGTACGCAATGTTTTTCATACAACACCAGTGTGCACGAGGGTACATTATACACCCCACACGAACTAGTGTTCGGCAGGATAGCTAGGACGCCGTCAGCCACTCCTTTTCAGGACAGCTCTGATAACGAAACTTATAGCGACTATCTTATACAACTTCAGGAGAAAATCTCGAAATCTCAGGATTTGGCTAAAGCCAATCTAGACAATGCGAAACGCCGTTCTAAATATTATTATGACCGAAATCTCAATGTCCAAAACTTCGAGGTAGGCCAATGGGTCTATCTTTTAAAAGAGCCGAACAAACATAAGTTCCAGGCACAATACTCTGGACCGTACCGTATCCTCGAAATTTTGGGCAACTGTAATGTTAAGCTAAATGTAAAAGGGCGCCATAAAATTGTTCATACGAACAAAATCAAAATTTGTAAACGAATGCATAGTATGCAGAGTGTGGATGCTAGTGAAAGAAAAGTGCGAAAAACTGAAAATGAAGTCAGTGAGAGCAGTGACATTCAAACGAACGCTGAAAGTGAAAGCGACGAAAGTGCCTGCAATCCGAAGGAAGCCCGCAGTCACGGTCCAATCTCCAAACGTTATCGCCAGGATCAACCAGGCGAAAAAACCTCAGATTCCGCAGCATCCAGCCGACAGGACCAAGAGAAGGATCCAGCATCCCGAAATCTACCCAACAGACAAGAGATCTCGGCATGGCCGAGATTCTTTTTCCAAGGGGGGTGGTGTAACGTCAGGCGTACCGCCTGCCACCCTCCGACGCCCACCTCATCATCCCCAGCATCCGCATCCGGAGCCCCTGCACACGGGCCACCCGCCGACTCGCCGTCCCTACAGAAGGAGACAAAGATACGAGAGGGAAGAGGGATGCAGCATGCCGCGCCCACGCGCGATCTCCACACACGAGGGGGAGGACTTCACCCCGTATTACGAGGGCGAGGAGCTCTCCGACACGTACTGGGTCGAATCCCCAGCAATCACGAAGCCCTATACGTACTTCTCGTACATGTGGGATTAGAATAAGCACACTACTCACCTATGTACATACACACCAACACACACCTAGATTTAAGTGAATATATGTATATATTTTATTCATGCACGGTTATGTTCCGTTGCACTCGCGCGCACACTCGACGCTCGCGGCTCACGCTTAACGCGGGCCGCGCCCCACTCCGAACGGCCGCCCCACCACGAGGGCCGAGCGGCCGCCCTACTCCGACCGTCCGCCCCACCGCAAGGGCCCAGCGACTCGCGCGCCGCGCGACCCGAGGAGGTCGCGGACGCGAGATCCGAGAGTCAGTTCGCATCTCATCTCCGAACCGAGGAGTTCTAATCCAGCATCCGAACGATGCACCTCCGATCCGAGCAATAGGCTCATTCGCAACGAGCAATTAGCTCTAATGCATTCGTCTCTATCCATACTCCCATAGCGGAGTCCATTCGATACCTTATACTATTTCTAATTCTCATTGTAATCGCTAGTCAGTAACTTAGAATTTAGTCAAGTGTATCTAGTATAGTGAAATCATAGAATATAGTTTATTTTTACCAGATTCAAAGTATCTTTATTCGAGTTCAAATACAATTCCTTAATTCTAATCCACGGGTACGCTCGCGATTATTCTAATTCTATATCTCATCTACGATAGTCTTGAGGCTCGACGACTAGAGCGAACCAGCGCTTAGTTGCTCCATCCTCACTTCTACCGTGTACAGAATATCTTGCGCCCAGGTCGATCCCGGTAAGCTAGAGCGAACCAACGCTTAGCCGTGCCGTATTCAACCGAGGTTCAAGTATTCTCGATGAGCCTTGCACCTCCGACAAAGCGTACACGACGCGCGGGGAGGAGAGAGTTCATTCGTCGTCTCGCTCGGGAATACGTGGGTGATGCACCAGAATATTCAATTTCCTACGTTCGAGTCCTGGTTCCTGTGAAGGAGGTTTCCTTCGCCGCACGACCCGTACGAGTCGCCAATCGTCAGGGCCAAACGCCGATACCTGCCAGCCGGAGTCAACCCGCCTGGACGCTTATTCCCGTAGACGTACCTCCGTTCCAGCCGTACGCCGCCGCCATCCCGGTTGCGGATCCAAGGCGCTCCAGGTACCTGGAAAGAGAAATCAGACAGTAGAATCAAGCCATCACAAGGTAAGTTTCGTGTTAATTACCGTTTTATCGAGTCCGAAACGCCAACGAACCCGGTCCGGACGCAATTCGCGTTATTTTCGGGAACGGTTACGACTTTGTGCCACCGTTGCGAGCGCAACCGCACCTCGGGACGTGACAGTAGACGTTTGCAAACGCTATTTCCTTGCAAGGAAGTGTCGCATTTACATTCATTTGAAGTGTAGACGAGGAATACATAACACTTCGCAAATCATATTATATCTTACCATGAAACATAGAAATGAATGCGATATCGCGTTTTAAGAAGCATTAGAACACTATTGCTACGATAGATAGACATTCGCAAACGCTATTTCCTTGCAAGGAAGTGTCGCATTTACATTCATTTGAAGTGTAGACGAGGTATACATGACACTTCGCAATTCATATTATATCTTACCATGAAACATAGAAATGGGATGCGATATCGCGTTTTAAGAATCATAAGAACTCTATTGCTACGATAAGCAGACATCTGCAAACGCTATTTCCTTGCAAGGAAGTGTCTCATTTACATTCATTTGAAGTGTAGACAAGGAATACATAACACTTCGCAAATCACATTATATCTTACCATGAAATATAGAAATGAGATGCGATATCGCGTTTTAAGAAGCACTAGAACTCTATTGCTACGGTAGGTAGACGTTTGCAAACGCTATTTCCTTGCAAGGAAGTGTCGCATTTACATTCATTTGAAGTGTAGACGAGGAATACATGACACTTCGCAAATCATATTATATCTTACCATGAAACATAGAAATGAGATTGCGATATCGCGTTCTACGAAGCATTAGAACACTATTGCTACGATAGATAGACATTCGCAAACGCTACTCCCTTGCAAGGAAGTGTCGCATTTACATTCATTTGTAGTGTAGACGAGGTATACATGACACTTCGCAATTCATATTATATCTTACCATGAAACATAGAAACGAGATGCGATATCGCGTTTTAAGAAGCATTAGAACACTATTGCTACGATAGATAGACATTCGCAAACGCTATTTCCTTGCAACGAAGTGTCGCATTTACATTCATTTGAAGTGTAGACGAGGAATACATAACACTTCGCAAATCATATTATACCTTACCATGAAACATAGAAATGAGATGCGATATCGCGTTTTAAGAATCATAAGAACTCTATTGCTACGATACGTAGACATCTGCAAACGCTATTTCCTTGCAAGGAAGTGTCTCATTTACATTCATTTGAAGTGTAGACGAGGAATACATAACACTTCGCAAATCATATTATATCTTACCATGAAATATAGAAATGAGATGCGATATCGCGTTTTAAGAAGCATTAGAACTCTATTGCTGCGGTAGGTAGACGTTTGCAAACGCTATCTCCTTGCAAGGAAGTGTCGCATTTACATTCATTTGAAGTGTAGACGAGGAATACATAACACTTCGCAAATCATATCATATCTTACCATGAAACATAGAAATGAGATGCGATATCGCGTTTTAAGAAGCATTAGAACACTATTGCTACGATAGATAGACATTCGCAAACGCTATTTCCTTGCAAGGAAGTGTCGCATTTACATTCATTTGAAATGTAGACGAGGAATACATAACACTTCGCAAATCATATTATATCTTACCATGAAATATAGAAATGTGATGCGATATCGCGTTTTAAGAAGCATTAGAACTCTATTGCTATGATAGGTAGACGTTTGCAAACGCTATTTCCTTGCAAGGAAGTGTCGCATTTACATTCATTTGAAGTGTAGACGAGGAATACATGACACTTCGCAAATCATATTATATCTCACCATGAAACATAGAAATGAGATGCGGTATCGCGTTTTCAGAAGCACTAGAACTCTATTGCTACGGTAGGTAGAAGTTTGCAAGCGCTATTTCCTTGCAAGGAAGTGTCGCATTTACATTCATTTGAAGTGTAGACGAGGAATACATGACACTTCGCAAATCATATTATATCTTACCATGAAACATAGAAACGAGATGCGATATCGCGTTTTAAGAAGCATTAGAACACTATTGCTACGATAGATAGACATTCGCAAACGCTATTTCCTTGCAACGAAGTGTCGCATTTACATTCATTTGAAGTGTAGACGAGGAATACATAACACTTCGCTTATCATATTATATCTTACCATGAAATATAGAAATGAGATGCGATATCGCGTTTTAGGAAGCATTAGAACTCTATTGCTGCGGTAGGTAGACGTTTGCAAACGCTATTTCCTTGCAAGGAAGTGTCGCATTTACATTCATTTGAAGTGTAGACGAGGAATACATTGTCACGTCCCGAGGTGCGGTTGCGCTCGCAACGGTGGCACAAAGTCGTAACCGTTCCCGAAAATAACGCGAATTGCGTCCGGACCGGGTTCGTTGGCGTTTCGGACTCGATAAAACGGTAACTAACACTAAACTTACCTTGCGAAGGCTTGATTCCGCTGTCTGATTTCTCTTTCCAGGTACCTGGAACGCCTTGGATCCGCAACCGGGATGGCGGCGGCGTACGGCTGGAACGGAGGTACGTCTACGGGAATAAGCGTCCAGGCGGGTTGACTCCGGCTGGCAGGTATCGGCGTTTGGCCCTGACGATTGGCGACTCGTACGGGTCGTGCGGCGAAGGAAACCTCCTTCACAGGAACCAGGACTCGAACGTAGGAAATTGAATATTCTGGTGCATCACCCACGTATTCCCGAGCGAGACGACGAATGAACTCTCTCCTCCCCGCGCGTCGTGTACGCTTTGTCGGAGGTGCAAGGCTCATCGAGAATACTTGAACTTCGGTTGAATACGGCACGGCTAAGCGTTGGTTCGCTCTAGCTTACCGGGATCGACCTGGGCGCAAGATATTCTGTACACGGTAGAAGTGAGGATGGAGCAACTAAGCGCTGGTTCGCTCTAGTCGTCGAGCCTCAAGACTATCGTAGATGAGATATAGAATTAGAATAATCGCGAGCGTACCCGTGGATTAGAATTAAGGAATTGTATTTGAACTCGAATAAAGATACTTTGAATCTGGTAAAAATAAACTATATTCTATGATTTCACTATACTAGATACACTTGACTAAATTCTAAGTTACTGACTAGCGATTACAATGAGAATTAGAAATAGTATAAGGTATCGAATGGACTCCGCTATGGGAGTATGGATAGAGACGAATGCATTAGAGCTAATTGCTCGTTGCGAATGAGCCTATTGCTCGGATCGGAGGTGCATCGTTCGGATGCTGGATTAGAACTCCTCGGTTCGGAGATGAGATGCGAACTGACTCTCGGATCTCGCGTCCGCGACCTCCTCGGGTCGCGCGGCGCGCGAGTCGCTGGGCCCTTGCGGTGGGGCGGACGGTCGGAGTAGGGCGGCCGCTCGGCCCTCGTGGTGGGGCGGCCGTTCGGAGTGGGGCGCGGCCCGCGTTAAGCGTGAGCCGCGAGCGTCGAGTGTGCGCGCGAGTGCAACGGAACATAACCGTGCATGAATAAAATATATACATATATTCACTTAAATCTAGGTGTGTGTTGGTGTGTATGTACATAGGTGAGTAGTGTGCTTATTCTAATCCCACATGTACGAGAAGTACGTATAGGGCTTCGTGATTGCTGGGGATTCGACCCAGTACGTGTCGGAGAGCTCCTCGCCCTCGTAATACGGGGTGAAGTCCTCCCCCTCGTGTGTGGAGATCGCGCGTGGGCGCGGCATGCTGCATCCCTCTTCCCTCTCGTATCTTTGTCTCCTTCTGTAGGGACGGCGAGTCGGCGGGTGGCCCGTGTGCAGGGGCTCCGGATGCGGATGCTGGGGATGATGAGGTGGGCGTCGGAGGGTGGCAGGCGGTACGCCTGACGTTACACCACCCCCCTTGGAAAAAGAATCTCGGCCATGCCGAGATCTCTTGTCTGTTGGGTAGATTTCGGGATGCTGGATCCTTCTCTTGGTCCTGTCGGCTGGATGCTGCGGAATCTGAGGTTTTTCGCCTGGTTGATCCTGGCGATAACGTTTGGAGATTGGACCGTGACTGCGGGCTTCCTTCGGATTGCAGGCACTTTCGTCGCTTTCACTTTCAGCGTTCGTTTGAATGTCACTGCTCTCACTGACTTCATTTTCAGTTTTTCGCACTTTTCTTTCACTAGCATCCACACTCTGCATACTATGCATTCGTTTACAAATTTTGATTTTGTTCGTATGAACAATTTTATGGCGCCCTTTTACATTTAGCTTAACATTACAGTTGCCCAAAATTTCGAGGATACGGTACGGTCCAGAGTATTGTGCCTGGAACTTATGTTTGTTCGGCTCTTTTAAAAGATAGACCCATTGGCCTACCTCGAAGTTTTGGACATTGAGATTTCGGTCATAATAATATTTAGAACGGCGTTTCGCATTGTCTAGATTGGCTTTAGCCAAATCCTGAGATTTCGAGATTTTCTCCTGAAGTTGTATAAGATAGTCGCTATAAGTTTCGTTATCAGAGCTGTCCTGAAAAGGAGTGGCTGACGGCGTCCTAGCTATCCTGCCGAACACTAGTTCGTGTGGGGTGTATAATGTACCCTCGTGCACACTGGTGTTGTATGAAAACATTGCGTACGGTAACCAATTCACCCAATCGTTACTCGACTCTATGTAATGCTTCAGATATTCGGCCAGGACGTGGTGAGATCGTTCAACGGACCCGTTTGTCTGTGGATGGAACGCAGTGGACTTGTATTGCTTAATACGGAATTTGATTGCTATGGCTTTAATCAAGCTATTTATAAAGTTTGAACCTTGGTCCGTGAGTATGCCTTTCGGGCATCCGAACTTACAAATGAATTCTTTTATTAAAGCTTCGGCAATGTCTACTGCGGTGGTGGTTTTGAGAGGAACTGCGACTGAGTATTTAGTGAGGAGATCTTGGATCGTGAGGATACTCGTATAACCGTCGGAAGTTTCGGGAAGAGGACCCATTACGTCCATTGAAATCTTATCGAATGCCCTGCCAGGGGTGTCGGTTAAAGTGAGAGGCTGTCTGGTCTTTACCCGGACCAGTTTCTCTGTCTGACAACTTTTACATTTGCCAATGTATTCTTGTATTTGTGTTTTCATGTTTGGCCAAAAGTATTGTTGTCTGATGCGAGAATAAGTTTTATTAACCCCTTTGTGACCTCCCACAGGGGAGTCGTGGTTTTCTCTTATTATTTTCAGTCGCTCTTCGACCGAAGGGGTTTTAATGAGGCCCTGGCAGACCGTAATCTGGACAGTTGTTTCGTAAAACAGGTCTTGAAGGATTTTCTGGATTCGGGACCAGGATACGGAGTCTAGATAGGTTTGTGCGATACTAAATGTTTGTAATTGTAATTCGTTTACAACGTCGCACAAGGATCTGAATGTTTCTATTACGGTCTGGAAATTGATTGGTCTGGTGGAATGTTCGATGATTGGAAGCTGGATTTGGAATTCGTTTCCGATTTGTATGACTTTGGCTTTGGTAAGGACGTGATTTTTGTTTAGGAGGAATTTTTCAGCGTTTGCTAGATCTTTGGCGCCCGTGTCATAGGGGTGCCCAGATTGCGTGACGAAGACAACTACATTGTCTCGTCGCGTTGATAATGCGTCACGGCTGAAATTAAACAGAGGTTCGCGTCGGAAAAATTCATTTGGAGCAGGAGTATAGAAGTCGGTGCTGTCGCTGGCGACTTGCGGAGGTGGTGCTGTGTTGGTACGGAAGGACGTGCCTGGAGTCGGTAATTCAGGTTCTGATGTTACCGGAGTAGGAGGAGGCGCTAGTGTGGTATACTTTTTACGGGTTTCCGGAGGCACATCGAAGATGTCGTCCTCCGAGTTTTCTGAATACGAGAGCGGAAAAATTTGAGCGGGATTCCGCGACAATGCGTCCGCATTAAGGTTCGTTTTTCCACTTTTATAGACCATCTCGTAGTCAAATTCCGCTAACTTAAGCCTCCACCGTACGAGTCTACTTGACGGGTCCTTGACCGAATTCATCCACACTAACGGTCGATGGTCGGTGACGAGTTTGAATTGATTACCGTATATGTATGGACGAAAGTAATGGACGGCGTAGACAATCGCCAGACACTCCTTCTCGATCGTGGAGTAGTTTTTCTCCGCAGCGTTTAACAGTCGCGACGTGTACGCGATTGGCAAGTCGCGGCCTATTGGTCCTTGACTCAAGATAGCACCAATAGCTTCGGCGGACGCGTCGGTCGTTATCACGAATGGTTGTTTAAAGTTGGGGTACTGCAAGATAGGCGCTTCGCATAGGCAATCTCGGAGTTTGACGAATGAATTCTCTTGCTCGTTACGCCATACAAAGGGCGCGTCTTTTTTTAACAAATTTGTAAGTGGCTTAGCAATATTAGAAAAATTTGCGATGAACCGCCTGTAGTATCCCGCGAGCCCGAGGAATTGTTTGATCTGTTTCGCGTTGCGCGGGCGCGGAAAATTTTTGACGGCGCTAATTTTCGCAGGGTCAGGTTTTACACCGTGCTCACTGATAATATGGCCCAAATAGCTTACTTCTCTCCTCAAGAATTCGCACTTATCCGGCTGCAATACTAAATTAGCTTCTTTGAGCCGTTGAGTTAATTTATCGAATTTAAGTCGATGTTCTTGAAGAGAGCTAGCGTAGATAACAATGTCGTCCAAATAGACGAAAATTTCGTTCCCCTGGAGACCGGACAGGACATTGTCCATAAGTCGTTGGAACGTCGCTGGCGCATTTTTTAATCCGAATGGCATTCTTTTAAATTCATAATGCCCGTGAGGCGTCGAAAAAGCAGTTTTAGGAGCATCGGCGGGCTCCATTGGGATCTGGTGAAATCCGCTCGCGAGATCGAATGTACTAAAATACTTCGCACTCCCGAGCTGATCAAGTATCTCGGTAATGCAAGGGAGGGGATAGGCATCGGCGACAGATTTCTCATTGAGTGCGCGGTAGTCGATGACGACGCGCCATTGCTTGTTGCCCAAAGAGTCCGGTTTCTTTGGGACAACCCACAATGGCGAATTATATGGTGATTTTGACGGAGAGATGACACCATTTTGTAAAAATTTGTCGACTTGTCGTCGAATCTCCTCCTTATGAGCTGGTGGGAATCGGTATTGTTTCACATTGACGGGGCGGTCGTCGACGGTTGGAATCTTGTGCGTGGTTGCTGACGTATGCCCTAATTTATCCCCCTCAATGTGAAAAAGCTCCTGCGTGCTTTGAACGAGACGGACGACGTGCTCTCTTTCCTCTGCGTTGAGGTGGTCGAGACGGAGGAGACTAAGAATTCGATCTAGGCGAGATTTCGAAGGATTGGCGGATTTCGATGTCTGTTTTAACGGCGCCTGTTGTATATTATTTTTAACCGCCTGAGCATAGGAGATTTGTTGAACATTCGCGATTTTGCAACGCGAAGGAGGAGTTTCGAGTGTCGAATATGGTGTCTGACTCGAGAAAGAAATAGAAGTTTTCCCTTTTTGGGATGAGCCGATCGGTACGGCGGATACGTTAGATTTAGTAGATTTAGAAAAAACCGGATACAGCGACGGACTATCCTCCTCGTGGAGGGGAGTCATGATTTGCGCGGGCTCAAGTACGATTTCTGGTAACGCGATTTCGACGGCGCGGTCGGATGAATTAATTATTCGAGTTACCGCTTTGCCCCGAATTACTCTGACGAGAGCGTTTCCGAAAAATATACCCGGCGCAAGATCGATACGGGGAATTATACCTTCCGCGAGGTTCGAATTAACTACGCGGACCTTGATACCGATATTTGATCTCGGCGGAATGGAGATACGGTCTCCTGACTTCGGAGAAGCTGCTTTGTCTTGCGTTCGAAGCTTCGATTTCGTTGTTGCATCGCGTTTCAGCGGAGGCGATGATTTACGCGGCGGGCGCGGCGGCGGAGGGGGAATAGATTCCGTGCGCGGCGCTTGTTTACGTTTCGGCGATAGGAGAGGCTTTATTTTCGACTCCGGTGACGGTTCCTCGAGTGCTTCGATATCGTCTTCGAAAGGAATTCTCTTACCATTCCATTTGATTATTTTATTTGGAAAAGAGATTTCTGCGTCCATACAGAACCCGGAGCCGAGGATCCCGCTTGGTTTAAGGGGAAAATCATCCTCGACCACATTAAAAGGAACGACGCGACCGAAAATGACAAGATTCACCGTCCCTAAGGTTGCGGTTTTGCCATCGGTTACCCCTGTTATTATGACGATCTCGGACTTATCGATTCGCGCGGATGCTTTTAGAGCCGAACGTTTTATAATATTTATTTCCGCCCCAGTGTCCACCATGAAGCGAGTTGGTGAAATTAGAAGGTCGGACTTTAAAATTACGTTTGGCGTGCTAGTTTTTCCGGTTATGTTTATCGCGGCGTTTCGTCGATTTCCGCGTTGGAGTTGTTCGCGGCGAGAGGACGGACTTGGTGCGCGGCCTCGCCACCTGTCTCGCGGCGGGTGCGGAGGCCATTGTCGTTTCCCGAATTTTTATTTACCGCGTTGTTGTACTGCCTTTTGCGGCACTCGCCTATTTCGTGCCCCGGGGTCTTGCAATAGCGACAAAATTTGGGCGCGTCCCTGGCTACGATTTGTCTCGGTTGTTCGTACGCGGGGCCTCGAGTAGGAGGCGGTACGTCCCTGGATCGCAAGTATTCCTGCGGTCGGTACGGCGATGGCGGTCTGAGCCGACACTCGGTCGCGTAATGTCCGATATTATTGCATTTTCGGCAAATAATTTCGGCTGGTTTTTCGCGCGATTCTGGTCGCGCGGCACGCGATCTACCTAGTCGGTTGCAATCACGTTCGTGCATTTGATAGAGCTGCCGCGCTCGAGCGAACGTTTCTCGCAATGTACCGAATGAATTTACCGTCATTTGCATTCGAATTTCCGGAATGAGACCGTCTTTAAAACATTGTAGAGTGAGCGCGTCTACGTCATCGAGCGATTCCGGTGTGTCTCGTCGAGCAAGCCTTTCGCAATCAATTATGGCGGTTCTAAGATCTTTTACTCGACCGATATAATCTAGAATGTGCTCGTTCGCGCGCATAAATATATTTGCAAGTTCACCCCGATAATGATGAGCTGATTTTACGGAGCAAAAAGTGCTGCGAAGAACGTCCGTTAATTCGAGTATTGTGTAACACGGCTCGTCTTCTAGCGCGGCGTAGGCACGACCCTTGAGTTTTCCCTTAAGCAGGCGTGTGAAAGTTCGCTCGCACCCATTAGGGATAAGCTCATAAGCGCGTTTACACGCTCGGGTAAACTGAAGAATAGGAATGTTCTGACCATCGAATGTCGGCACGGCTTCGAGGGCCTGCTTAAGCGATAGCTCGTCGTGTTGCGAACTATTTGTATTGAAATCAGAGCTCGAATTATGTGCGGAAAGCGGATTTCCCCGAGGAATATCCAGCGAAACGGTATCGTCGCGCGTTAAATCAGGCGTTCTGCGGATAGATTCTAATTCACGACGTAGAATTTCTATTTGCTGGAGCAACGCGGCATTACTAGGATCGGTCGTTTTCGTATTTTTCGCGGAAGTATTTTGTTGCGCGGTACTAGGAAGAGGCTCGGAGATAGCGTCTTGGAAGTCGAGCGTTCTGCTAGTGCGTTTTTCGCGTTCAGAATCGGCCATCGCGGCGGCTCGCTGTGTCTGCTGGCGCGTTTTTGTCGGAGTCCGGGTTGCCATATCTAGTTTCGCGGTTCCTTTCGGCGGAATTTCCGGAGGAAACGCGTGGCTATCCCACCGCTGTCACCAAAAATAACTTTCGTGTCACGTCCCGAGGTGCGGTTGCGCTCGCAACGGTGGCACAAAGTCGTAACCGTTCCCGAAAATAACGCGAATTGCGTCCGGACCGGGTTCGTTGGCGTTTCGGACTCGATAAAACGGTAACTAACACTAAACTTACCTTGCGAAGGCTTGATTCCGCTGTCTGATTTCTCTTTCCAGGTACCTGGAACGCCTTGGATCCGCAACCGGGATGGCGGCGGCGTACGGCTGGAACGGAGGTACGTCTACGGGAATAAGCGTCCAGGCGGGTTGACTCCGGCTGGCAGGTATCGGCGTTTGGCCCTGACGATTGGCGACTCGTACGGGTCGTGCGGCGAAGGAAACCTCCTTCACAGGAACCAGGACTCGAACGTAGGAAATTGAATATTCTGGTGCATCACCCACGTATTCCCGAGCGAGACGACGAATGAACTCTCTCCTCCCCGCGCGTCGTGTACGCTTTGTCGGAGGTGCAAGGCTCATCGAGAATACTTGAACTTCGGTTGAATACGGCACGGCTAAGCGTTGGTTCGCTCTAGCTTACCGGGATCGACCTGGGCGCAAGATATTCTGTACACGGTAGAAGTGAGGATGGAGCAACTAAGCGCTGGTTCGCTCTAGTCGTCGAGCCTCAAGACTATCGTAGATGAGATATAGAATTAGAATAATCGCGAGCGTACCCGTGGATTAGAATTAAGGAATTGTATTTGAACTCGAATAAAGATACTTTGAATCTGGTAAAAATAAACTATATTCTATGATTTCACTATACTAGATACACTTGACTAAATTCTAAGTTACTGACTAGCGATTACAATGAGAATTAGAAATAGTATAAGGTATCGAATGGACTCCGCTATGGGAGTATGGATAGAGACGAATGCATTAGAGCTAATTGCTCGTTGCGAATGAGCCTATTGCTCGGATCGGAGGTGCATCGTTCGGATGCTGGATTAGAACTCCTCGGTTCGGAGATGAGATGCGAACTGACTCTCGGATCTCGCGTCCGCGACCTCCTCGGGTCGCGCGGCGCGCGAGTCGCTGGGCCCTTGCGGTGGGGCGGACGGTCGGAGTAGGGCGGCCGCTCGGCCCTCGTGGTGGGGCGGCCGTTCGGAGTGGGGCGCGGCCCGCGTTAAGCGTGAGCCGCGAGCGTCGAGTGTGCGCGCGAGTGCAACGGAACATAACCGTGCATGAATAAAATATATACATATATTCACTTAAATCTAGGTGTGTGTTGGTGTGTATGTACATAGGTGAGTAGTGTGCTTATTCTAATCCCACATGTACGAGAAGTACGTATAGGGCTTCGTGATTGCTGGGGATTCGACCCAGTACGTGTCGGAGAGCTCCTCGCCCTCGTAATACGGGGTGAAGTCCTCCCCCTCGTGTGTGGAGATCGCGCGTGGGCGCGGCATGCTGCATCCCTCTTCCCTCTCGTATCTTTGTCTCCTTCTGTAGGGACGGCGAGTCGGCGGGTGGCCCGTGTGCAGGGGCTCCGGATGCGGATGCTGGGGATGATGAGGTGGGCGTCGGAGGGTGGCAGGCGGTACGCCTGACGTTACAACATAACACTTCGCAAATCATATCATATCTTACCATGAAACATAGAAATGAGATGCGATATCGCGTTTTAAGAAGCATTAGAACACTATTGCTACGATAGATAGACATTCGCAAACGCTATTTCCTTGCAAGGAAGTGTCGCATTTACATTCATTTGAAATGTAGACGAGGTATACATGACACTTCGCAATTCATATTATATCTTACCATGAAACATAGAAATGAAATGCGATATCGCATTTTAAGAAGCATTAGAACTCTATTGCTACTATACCTAGACATCTGCAGACGCTATTTCCTAGCAAGGAAGTGTCGCATTTACATACATTTGAAGTGTAGACGAGGAATACATGACACTTCGCAAATCATATTATGTCTTACCATGAAACATAGAAATGAGATGCGATATCGCGTTCTACGAAGTATTAGAACTCTATTGCTACGATAGGTAGACGTTTGCAAACGCTATTTCCTTGCAAGGAAGTGTCTCATTTACATTCATTTGAAGTGTAGACAAGGAATACATAACACTTCGCTAATCATATTATATCTTACCATGAAATATAGAAATGAGATGCGATATCGCGTTTTAAGAAGCACTAGAACTCTATTGCTACGATACCTAGACATCTGCAGACGCTATTTCCTAGCAAGGACGTGTCGCATTTACATTCATTTGAAGTGTAGACAAGGAATACATAACACTTCGCAAATCATATTATATCTTACCATGAAATATAGAAATGAGATGCGATATCGCGTTTTAAGAAGCACTAGAACTCTATTGCTACGGTAGGTAGACGTTTGCAAACGCTATTTCCTTGCAAGGAAGTGTCGCATTTACATTCATTTGAAGTGTAGACGAGGAATACATGACACTTCGCAAATCATATTATATCTTACCATGAAACATAGAAATGAGATTGCGATATCGCGTTCTAAGAAGCATTAGAACTCTATTGCTACGATACCTAGACATCTGCAGACGCTATTTCCTAGCAAGGACGTGTCGCATTTACATTCTTTTGAAGTGTAGACGAGGAATACATGACACTTCGCAAATCATATTATGTCTTACCATGAAACATAGAAATGAGATGCGATATCGCGTTCTACGAAGTATTAGAACTCTATTGCTACGATAGGTAGACGTTTGCAAACGCTATTTCCTGGCAAGGAAGTGTCGCATTTACATTCATTTGAAGTGTAGACGGGGAATACATGACACTTCGCAAATCATATTATATCGTACCATGAAACATAGAAATGAGATGCGATATCGCGTTTTAAAAATCATAAGAACTCTATTGCTACGATACGTAGACATCTGCAAACGCTATTTCCTTGCAAGGAAGTGTCGCATTTACATTCATTTGAAGTGTAGACGAGGAATACATAACACTTCGCAAATCATATTATACCTTACCATGAAACATAGAAATGTGATGCGATATCGCGTTTTAATATTCATAAGAACTCTATTGCTACGATACGTAGACATCTACAAACGCTATTTCCTTGCATGGAAGTGTCGCATATACCTTCATTTGAAGTGTAGACGAGGAATACATAAGACTTCGCAAATCATATTATATCTTACCATGAAATATAGAAATGAGATGCGATATCGCGTTTTAAGAAGCATTAGAACTCTATTGCTATGATAGGTAGACGTTTGCAAACGCTATTTCCTTGCAAGGAAGTGTCGCATTTACATTCATTTGAAGTGTAGACGAGGAATACATGACACTTCGCAAATCATATTATATCTTACCATGAAACATAGAAATGAGATGCGATATCGCGTTTTAAAAATCATAAGTACTCTATTGCTACGATACGTAGACATCTGCAAACGCTATTTCCTTGCAAGGAAGTGTCGCATTTACATTCATTTGAAGTGTAGACGAGGAATACATAACACTTCGCAAATCATATTACACCTTACCATGAAACATAGAAATGTGATGCGATATCGCGTTTTAATATTCATAAGAACTCTATTGCTACGATACGTAGACATCTACAAACGCTATTTACTTGCATGGAAGTGTCGCATATACATTCATTTGAAGTGTAGACGAGGAATACATAAGACTTCGCAAATCATATTATATCTTACCATGAAATATAGAAATGAGATGCGATATCGCGTTTTAAGAAGCATTAGAACTCTATTGCTATGATAGGTAGACGTTTGCAAACGCTATTTCCTTGCAAGGAAGTGTCGCATTTACATTCATTTGAAGTGTAGACGAGGAATACATGACACTTCGCAAATCATATTATATCTTACCATGAAACATAGAAATGAGATGCGATATCGCGTTTTAAGAAGCACTAGAACTCTATTGCTACGGTAGGTAAAAGTTTGCAAACGCTATTTCCTTGCAAGGAAGTGTCGCATTTACATTCATTTGAAGTGTAGACGAGGAATACATGACACTTCGCATATCATATTATATCTTACCATGAAACATAGAAACGAGATGCGATATCGCGTTTTAAGGAGCATTAGAACACTATTGCTACGATAGATAGACTGTCACGTCCCGAGGTGCGGTTGCGCTCGCAACGGTGGCACAAAGTCGTAACCGTTCCCGAAAATAACGCGAATTGCGTCCGGACCGGGTTCGTTGGCGTTTCGGACTCGATAAAACGGTAACTAACACTAAACTTACCTTGCGAAGGCTTGATTCCGCTGTCTGATTTCTCTTTCCAGGTACCTGGAACGCCTTGGATCCGCAACCGGGATGGCGGCGGCGTACGGCTGGAACGGAGGTACGTCTACGGGAATAAGCGTCCAGGCGGGTTGACTCCGGCTGGCAGGTATCGGCGTTTGGCCCTGACGATTGGCGACTCGTACGGGTCGTGCGGCGAAGGAAACCTCCTTCACAGGAACCAGGACTCGAACGTAGGAAATTGAATATTCTGGTGCATCACCCACGTATTCCCGAGCGAGACGACGAATGAACTCTCTCCTCCCCGCGCGTCGTGTACGCTTTGTCGGAGGTGCAAGGCTCATCGAGAATACTTGAACCTCGGTTGAATACGGCACGGCTAAGCGTTGGTTCGCTCTAGCTTACCGGGATCGACCTGGGCGCAAGATATTCTGTACACGGTAGAAGTGAGGATGGAGCAACTAAGCGCTGGTTCGCTCTAGTCGTCGAGCCTCAAGACTATCGTAGATGAGATATAGAATTAGAATAATCGCGAGCGTACCCGTGGATTAGAATTAAGGAATTGTATTTGAACTCGAATAAAGATACTTTGAATCTGGTAAAAATAAACTATATTCTATGATTTCACTATACTAGATACACTTGACTAAATTCTAAGTTACTGACTAGCGATTACAATGAGAATTAGAAATAGTATAAGGTATCGAATGGACTCCGCTATGGGAGTATGGATAGAGACGAATGCATTAGAGCTAATTGCTCGTTGCGAATGAGCCTATTGCTCGGATCGGAGGTGCATCGTTCGGATGCTGGATTAGAACTCCTCGGTTCGGAGATGAGATGCGAACTGACTCTCGGATCTCGCGTCCGCGACCTCCTCGGGTCGCGCGGCGCGCGAGTCGCTGGGCCCTCGCGGTGGGGCGGACGGTCGGAGTAGGGCGGCCGCTCGGCCCTCGTGGTGGGGCGGCCGTTCGGAGTGGGGCGTGGCCCGCGTTAAGCGTGAGCCGCGAGCGTCGAGTGTGCGCGCGAGTGCACGGAACATAACCGTGCATGAATAAAATATATACATATATTCACTTAAATCTAGGTGTGTGTTGGTGTGTATGTACATAGGTGAGTAGTGTGCTTATTCTAATCCCACATGTACGAGAAGTACGTATAGGGCTTCGTGATTGCTGGGGATTCGACCCAGTACGTGTCGGAGAGCTCCTCGCCCTCGTAATACGGGGTGAAGTCCTCCCCCTCGTGTGTGGAGATCGCGCGTGGGCGCGGCATGCTGCATCCCTCTTCCCTCTCGTACCTTTGTCTCCTTCTGTAGGGACGGCGAGTCGGCGGGTGGCCCGTGTGCAGGGGCTCCGGATACGGATGCTGGGGATGATGAGGTGGACGCCGGAGGGTGGCAGGCGGTACGCCTGACGTTACACCACCCCCCTTGGAAAAAGAATCTCGGCCATGCCGAGATCTCTTGTCTGTTGGGTAGATTTCGGGATGCTGGATCCTTCTCTTGGTCCTGTCGGCTGGATGCTGCGGAATCTGAGGTTTTTCGCCTGGTTGATCCTGGCGATAACGTTTGGAGATTGGACCGTGACTGCGGGCTTCCTTCGGATTGCAGGCACTTTCGTCGCTTTCACTTTCAGCGTTCGTTTGAATGTCACTGCTCTCACTGACTTCATTTTCAGTTTTTCGCACTTTTCTTTCACTAGCATCCACACTCTGCATACTATGCATTCGTTTACAAATTTTGATTTTGTTCGTATGAACAATTTTATGGCGCCCTTTTACATTTAGCTTAACATTACAGTTGCCCAAAATTTCGAGGATACGGTACGGTCCAGAGTATTGTGCCTGGAACTTATGTTTGTTCGGCTCTTTTAAAAGATAGACCCATTGGCCTACCTCGAAGTTTTGGACATTGAGATTTCGGTCATAATAATATTTAGAACGGCGTTTCGCATTGTCTAGATTGGCTTTAGCCAAATCCTGAGATTTCGAGATTTTCTCCTGAAGTTGTATAAGATAGTCGCTATAAGTTTCGTTATCAGAGCTGTCCTGAAAAGGAGTGGCTGACGGCGTCCTAGCTATCCTGCCGAACACTAGTTCGTGTGGGGTGTATAATGTACCCTCGTGCACACTGGTGTTGTATGAAAACATTGCATACGGTAACCAATTCACCCAATCGTTACTCGACTCTATGTAATGCTTCAGATATTCGGCCAGGACGTGGTGAGATCGTTCAACGGACCCGTTCGTTTGTGGATGGAACGCAGTGGACTTGTATTGCTTAATACGGAATTTGATTGCTATGGCTTTAATCAAGCTATTTATAAAGTTCGAACCTTGGTCCGTGAGTATGCCTTTCGGGCATCCGAACTTACAAATGAATTCTTTTATTAAAGCTTCGGCAATGTCTACTGCGGTGGTGGTTTTGAGAGGAACTGCGACTGAGTATTTAGTGAGGAGATCTTGGATCGTGAGGATACTCGTATAACCGTCGGGAGTTTCGGGAAGAGGACCCATTACGTCCATTGAAATCTTATCGAATGCCCTGCCAGGGGTGTCGGTTAAAGTGAGAGGCTGTCTGGTCTTTACCCGGACCAGTTTCTCTGTCTGACAACTTTTACATTTGCCAATATATTCTTGTATTTGTGTTTTCATGTTTGGCCAAAAGTATTGTTGTCTGATGCGAGAATAAGTTTTATTAACCCCTTTGTGACCTCCCACAGGGGAGTCGTGGTTTTCTCTTATTATTTTCAGTCGCTCTTCGACCGAAGGGGTTTTAATGAGGCCCTGGCAGACCGTAATCTGGACAGTTGTTTCGTAAAACAGGTCTTGAAGGATTTTCTGGATTCGGGACCAGGATACGGAGTCTAGATAGGTTTGTGCGATACTAAATGTTTGTAATTGTAATTCGTTTACAACGTCGCACAAGGATCTGAATGTTTCTATTACGGTCTGGAAATTGATTGATCTGGTGGAATGTTCGATGATTGGAAGCTGGATTTGGAATTCGTTTCCGATTTGTATGACTTTGGCTTTGGTAAGAACGTGATTTTTGTTTGGAAGGAATTTTTCAGCGTTCGCTAGATCTTTGGCGCCCGTGTCATAGGGGTGCCCAGATTGCGTGACGAAGACAACTACATTGTCTCGTCGCGTTGATAATGCGTCACGGCTGAAATTAAATAGAGGTTCGCGTCGGATAAATTCATTTGGAGCAGGAGTATAGAAGTCGGTGCTGTCGCTGGCGACTTGCGGAGGTGGTGCTGTGTTGGTACGGAAGGACGTGCCTGGAGTCGGTAATTCAGGTTCTGATGTTACCGGAGTAGGAGGAGGCGCTAGTGTGGTATACTTTTTACGGGTTTCCGGAGGCACATCGAAGATGTCGTCCTCCGAGTTTTCTGAATACGAGAGCGGAAAAATTTGAGCGGGATTCCGCGACAATGCGTCCGCATTAAGGTTCGTTTTTCCACTTTTATAGACCATCTCGTAGTCAAATTCCGCTAACTTAAGCCTCCACCGTACGAGTCTACTTGACGGGTCCTTGACCGAATTCATCCACACTAACGGTCGATGGTCGGTAACGAGTTTGAATTGATTACCGTATATGTATGGACGAAAGAAATGGACGGCGTAGACAATCGCCAGACACTCCTTCTCGATCGTGGAGTAGTTTTTTTCCGCAGCGTTTAACAGTCGCGACGTGTACGCGATTGGCAAGTCGCGGCCTATTGGTCCTTGACTCAAGATAGCACCAATAGCTTCGGCGGACGCGTCGGTCGTTATCACGAATGGTTGTTTGAAGTTGGGGTACTGCAAGATAGGCGCTTCGCATAGGCAATCTCGGAGTTTGACGAATGAATTCTCTTGCTCGTTACGCCATACAAAGGGCGCGTCTTTTTTTAACAAATTTGTAAGTGGTTTAGCAATATTAGAAAAATTTGCGATGAACCGCCTGTAGTACCCCGCGAGCCCGAGGAATTGTTTGATCTGTTTCGCGCTGCGCGGGCGCGGAAAATTTTTGACGGCGCTAATTTTCGCAGGGTCAGGTTTTACACCGTGCTCACTGATAATATGACCCAAATAGCTTACTTCTCTCCTCAAGAATTCGCACTTATCCGGCTGCAATACTAAATTAGCTTCTTTGAGCCGTTGAGTTAATTTATCGAATTTAAGTCGATGTTCTTGAAGAGAGCTAGCGTAGATAACAATGTCGTCCAAATAGACGAAAATTTCGTTCCCCTGGAGACCGGACAGGACATTGTCCATAAGTCGTTGGAACGTTGCTGGCGCATTTTTTAATCCGAATGGCATTCTTTTAAATTCATAATGCCCGTGAGGCGTCGAAAAAGCAGTTTTAGGAGCATCGGCGGGCTCCATTGGGATCTGGTGAAATCCGCTCGCGAGATCGAATGTACTAAAATACTTCGCACTCCCGAGCTGATCAAGTATCTCGGTAATGCAAGGGAGGGGATAGGCATCGGCGACAGATTTCTCATTGAGTGCGCGGTAGTCGATGACGACGCGCCATTGCTTGTTGCCCAAGGAGTCCGGTTTCTTTGGGACAACCCACAATGGCGAATTATATGGTGATTTTGACGGAGAGATGACACCATTTTGTAAAAATTTGTCGACTTGTCGTCGAATCTCCTCCTTATGAGCTGGTGGGAAACGGTATTGTTTCACATTGACGGGGCGGTCGTCGACGGTTGGAATCTTGTGCGTGGTTGCTGACGTATGTCCTAATTTATCCCCCTCAATGTGAAAAAGCTCCTGCGTGCTTTGAACGAGACGGACGACGTGCTCTCTTTCCTCTGCGTTGAGGTGGTCGAGACGGAGGAGACTAAGAATTCGGTCTAGGCGAGATTTCGAAGGATTGGCGGATTTCGATGTTTGTTTTAACGGCGCCTGTTGTATATTATTTTTAACCGCCTGAGCATAAGAGATCTGTTGAACATTCGCGATTTTGCAACGCGAAGGAGGAGTTTCGATTGTCGAGTATGGTGTCTGACTCGAGAAAGAAATAGAAGTTTTCCCTTTTTGGGATGAGCCGATCGGTACGGCGGATACGTTAGATTTAGTAGATTTAGAAAAAACCGGATACAGCGACGGACTATCCTCCTCGTGGAGGGGAGTCATGATTTGCGCGGGCTCAAGTACGATTTCTGGTAACGCGATTTCGACGGCGCGGTCGGATGAATTAATTATTCGAGTTACCGCTTTGCCCCGAATTACTCTGACGAGAGCGTTTCCGAAAAATATGCCCGGCGCAAGATCGATACGAGGAATTATACCTTCCGCGAGATTCGAATTAACTACGCGGACCTTGATACCGATATTTGATCTCGGCGGAATGGAGATACGGTCTCCTGACTTCGGAGAAGCTGCTTTGTCTTGCGTTCGAAACTTCGATTTCGTTGTTGCATCGCGTTTCAGCGGAGGCGATGATTTACGCGGCGGGCGCGGCGGCGGAGGGGGAATAGATTCCGTGCGCGGCGCTTGTTTACGTTTCGGCGATAGGAGAGGCTTTATTTTCGACTCCGGTGACGGTTCCTCGAGTGCTTCGATATCGTCTTCGAAAGGAATTCTCTTACCATTCCATTTGATTATTTTATTTGGAAAAGAGATTTCTGCGTCCATACAGAACCCGGAGCCGAGGATCCCGCTTGGTTTAAGGGGAAAATCATCCTCGACCACATTAAAAGGAACGACGCGACCGAAAATGACAAGATTCACCGTCCCTAAGGTTGCGGTTTTGCCATCGGTTACCCCTGTTATTATGACGATCTCGGACTTATCGATTCGCGCGGATGCTTTTAGAGCCGAACGTTTTATAATATTTATTTCCGCCCCAGTGTCCACCATGAAGCGAGTTGGTGAAATTAGAAGGTCGGACTTTAAAATTACGTTTGGCGTGCTAGTTTTTCCGGTTATGTTTATCGCGGCGTTTCGTCGATTTCCGCGTTGGAGTTGTTCGCGGCGAGAGGACGGACTTGGTGCGCGGCCTCGCCACCTGTCTCGCGGCGGGTGCGGAGGCCATTGTCGTTTCCCGAATTTTTATTTACCGCGTTGTTGTACTGCCTTTTGCGGCACTCGCCTATTTCGTGCCCCGGGGTCTTGCAATAGCGACAAAATTTGGGCGCGTCCCTGGCTACGATTTGTCTCGGTTGTTCGTACGCGGGGCCTCGAGTAGGAGGCGGTACGTCCCTGGATCGCAAGTAAGCGTCACGGTATTCCTGCGGTCGGTACGGCGATGGCGGTCTGAGCCGACACTCGGTCGCGTAATGTCCGATATTATTACATTTTCGGCAAATAACTTCGGCTGGTTTTTCGCGCGATTCTGGTCGCGCGACACGCGATCTACCTAGTCGGTTGCAATCACGTTCGTGCATTTGGTAAAGCTCTCGCGCTCGAGCGAACGTTTCTCGCAATGTGCCAAATGAATTTATCGTCATTTGCATTCGAATTTCCGGAATGAGACCGTCTTTAAAACATTGTAATGTGAGCGCGTCTACGTCATCGAGCGATTCCGGTGTGTCTCGTCGAGCAAGCCTCTCGCAATCAATTATAGCGGTTCTAAGATCTTTTACTCGACCGATGTAATCTAGAATGTGCTCGTTCGCGCGCATAAATATATTAGCAAGTTCACCCCGATAATGATGAGCTGATTTTACGGAGCAAAAAGTGCTGCGAAGAACGTCCGTTAATTCGAGTATTGTGTAACACGGCTCGTCTTCTAGCGCGGCGTAGGCACGACCCTTGAGTTTTCCCTTAAGCAGGCGTGTGAAAGTTCGCTCGCACCCATTAGGGATAAGCTCATAAGCGCGTTTACACGCTCGGGTAAACTGAAGAATTGGAATGTTCTGACCATCGAATGTCGGCACGGCTTCGAGGGCCTGCTTAAGCGATAGCTCGTCGTGTTGCGAACTATTTGTATTAAAATCGGAGCTCGAATTATGTCCGGAAAGCGGATTTCCCCGAGGAATATCCAGAGAAACGGTATCGTCGCGCGTTAAATCAGGCGTTCTGCGGATAGATTCTATTTCACGACGTAGAATTTCTATTTGCTGGAGCAACGCGGCATTACTAGGATCGGTCGTTTTCGTATTTTTCGCGGAAGTATTTTGTTGCGCGGTACTAGGAAGAGGCTCGGAGATAGCGTCTTGGAAGTCGAGCGTTCTGCTAGTGCGTTTTTCGCGTTCGGAATCGGCCATCGCGGCGGCTCGCTGTGTCTGCTGGCGCGTTTTTGTCGGAGTCCGGGTTGCCATATCTAGTTTCGCGGTTCCTTTCGGCGGAATTTCCGGAGGAAACGCGTGGCTATCCCACCGCTGTCACCAAAAATAACTTTCGTGTCACGTCCCGAGGTGCGGTTGCGCTCGCAACGGTGGCACAAAGTCGTAACCGTTCCCGAAAATAACGCGAATTGCGTCCGGACCGGGTTCGTTGGCGTTTCGGACTCGATAAAACGGTAATTAACACGAAACTTACCTTGTGATGGCTTGATTCTACTGTCTGATTTCTCTTTCCAGGTACCTGGAGCGCCTTGGATCCGCAACCGGGATGGCGGCGGCGTACGGCTGGAACGGAGGTACGTCTACGGGAATAAGCGTCCAGGCGGGTTGACTCCGGCTGGCAGGTATCGGCGTTTGGCCCTGACGATTGGCGACTCGTACGGGTCGTGCGGCGAAGGAAACCTCCTTCACAGGAACCAGGACTCGAACGTAGGAAATTGAATATTCTGGTGCATCACCCACGTATTCCCGAGCGAGACGACGAATGAACTCTCTCCTCCCCGCGCGTCGTGTACGCTTTGTCGGAGGTGCAAGGCTCATCGAGAATACTTGAACCTCGGTTGAATACGGCACGGCTAAGCGTTGGTTCGCTCTAGCTTACCGGGATCGACCTGGGCGCAAGATATTCTGTACACGGTAGAAGTGAGGATGGAGCAACTAAGCGCTGGTTCGCTCTAGTCGTCGAGCCTCAAGACTATCGTAGATGAGATATAGAATTAGAATAATCGCGAGCGTACCCGTGGATTAGAATTAAGGAATTGTATTTGAACTCGAATAAAGATACTTTGAATCTGGTAAAAATAAACTATATTCTATGATTTCACTATACTAGATACACTTGACTAAATTCTAAGTTACTGACTAGCGATTACAATGAGAATTAGAAATAGTATAAGGTATCGAATGGACTCCGCTATGGGAGTATGGATAGAGACGAATGCATTAGAGCTAATTGCTCGTTGCGAATGAGCCTATTGCTCGGATCGGAGGTGCATCGTTCGGATGCTGGATTAGAACTCCTCGGTTCGGAGATGAGATGCGAACTGACTCTCGGATCTCGCGTCCGCGACCTCCTCGGGTCGCGCGGCGCGCGAGTCGCTGGGCCCTCGCGGTGGGGCGGACGGTCGGAGTAGGGCGGCCGCTCGGCCCTCGTGGTGGGGCGGCCGTTCGGAGTGGGGCGTGGCCCGCGTTAAGCGTGAGCCGCGAGCGTCGAGTGTGCGCGCGAGTGCACGGAACATAACCGTGCATGAATAAAATATATACATATATTCACTTAAATCTAGGTGTGTGTTGGTGTGTATGTACATAGGTGAGTAGTGTGCTTATTCTAATCCCACATGTACGAGAAGTACGTATAGGGCTTCGTGATTGCTGGGGATTCGACCCAGTACGTGTCGGAGAGCTCCTCGCCCTCGTAATACGGGGTGAAGTCCTCCCCCTCGTGTGTGGAGATCGCGCGTGGGCGCGGCATGCTGCATCCCTCTTCCCTCTCGTACCTTTGTCTCCTTCTGTAGGGACGGCGAGTCGGCGGGTGGCCCGTGTGCAGGGGCTCCGGATACGGATGCTGGGGATGATGAGGTGGACGCCGGAGGGTGGCAGGCGGTACGCCTGACGTTACAAGACATTCGCAAACGCTATTTCCTTGCAACGAAGTGTCGCATTTACATTCATTTCAAGTGTAGACGAGGAATACATAACACTTCGCAAATCATACTATACCTTACAATGAAACATAGAAATGAGATGCGATATCGCGTTTTAAGAATCATAAGAACTCTATTGCTACGATACCTAGACATCTGCAGACGCTATTTCCTAGCAAGGACGTGTCGCATTTACATTCTTTTGAAGTGTAGACGAGGAATACATAACACTTCGCAAATCATATTATATCTTACCATGAAACATAGAAATGAAATGCGATATCGCATTTTAAGAAGCATTAGAACTCTATTGCTACTATACCTAGACATCTGCAGACGCTATTTCCTAGCAAGGAAGTGTCGCATTTACATACATTTGAAGTGTAGACGAGGAATACATGACACTTCGCAAATCATATTATGTCTTACCATGAAACATAGAAATGAGATGCGATATCGCGTTCTACGAAGTATTAGAACTCTATTGCTACGATAGGTAGACGTTTGCAAACGCTATTTCCTGGCAAGGAAGTGTCGCATTTACATTCATTTGAAGTGTAGACGGGGAATACATGACACTTCGCAAATCATATTATATCGTACCATGAAACATAGAAATGAGATGCGATATCGCGTTTTAAAAATCATAAGAACTCTATTGCTATGATAGGTAGACGTTTGCAAACGCTATTTCCTTGCAAGGAAGTGTCGCATTTACATTCATTTGAAGTGTAGACGAGGTATACATGACACTTCGCAATTCATATTATATCTTACCATGAAACATAGAAATGAGATGCGATATCGCGTTTTAATATTCATAAGAACTCTATTGCTACGATACGTAGACATCTACAAACGCTATTTCCTTGCATGGAAGTGTCGCATATACATTCATTTGAAGTGTAGACGAGGAATACATAAGACTTCGCAAATCATATTATATCTTACCATGAAATATAGAAATGAGATGCGATATCGCGTTTTAAGAAGCATTAGAACTCTATTGCTATGATAGGTAGACGTTTGCAAACGCTATTTCCTTGCAAGGAAGTGTCGCATTTACATTCATTTGAAGTGTAGACGAGGAATACATGACACTTCGCAAATCATATTATATCTTACCATGAAACATAGAAATGAGATGCGATATCGCGTTTTAAGAAGCACTAGAACTCTATTGCTACGGTAGGTAAAAGTTTGCAAACGCTATTTCCTTGCAAGGAAGTGTCGCATTTACATTCATTTGAAGTGTAGACGAGGAATACATGACACTTCGCAAATCATATTATATCTTACCATGAAACATAGAAACGAGATGCGATATCGCGTCTTAAGAAGCATTAGAACACTATTGCTACGATAGATAGACATTCGCAAACGCTATTTCCTTGCAACGAAGTGTCGCATTTACATTCATTTCAAGTGTAGACGAGGAATACATAACACTTCGCAAATCATACTATACCTTACCATGAAACATAGAAATGAGATGCGATATCGCGTTTTGAGAATCATAAGAACTCTATTGCTACTATACGTAGACATCTGCAAACGCTATTTCCTTGCAAGGAAGTGTCTCATTTACATTCATTTGAAGTGTAGACGTTGAATACATAACACTTCGCAAATCATATTATTGTAACGTCAGGCGTACCGCCTGCCACCCTCCGGCGTCCACCTCATCATCCCCAGCATCCGTATCCGGAGCCCCTGCACACGGGCCACCCGCCGACTCGCCGTCCCTACAGAAGGAGACAAAGGTACGAGAGGGAAGAGGGATGCAGCATGCCGCGCCCACGCGCGATCTCCACACACGAGGGGGAGGACTTCACCCCGTATTACGAGGGCGAGGAGCTCTCCGACACGTACTGGGTCGAATCCCCAGCAATCACGAAGCCCTATACGTACTTCTCGTACATGTGGGATTAGAATAAGCACACTACTCACCTATGTACATACACACCAACACACACCTAGATTTAAGTGAATATATGTATATATTTTATTCATGCACGGTTATGTTCCGTGCACTCGCGCGCACACTCGACGCTCGCGGCTCACGCTTAACGCGGGCCGCGCCCCACTCCGAACGGCCGCCCCACCACGAGGGCCGAGCGGCCGCCCTACTCCGACCGTCCGCCCCACTGCGAGGGCCCAGCGACTCGCGCGCCGCGCGACCCGAGGAGGTCGCGGACGCGAGATCCGAGAGTCAGTTCTCATCTCATCTCCGAACTGGAGAGTTGCTAACTCATCTCCGAACCGAGGAGTTCTAATCCAGCATCCGAACGATGCACTTCCGAGCAATAGGCTCATTCGCAACGAGCAATTAGCTCTAATGCATTCGTCTCTATCCATACTCCCATAGCGGAGTCCATTCAATACTCTATACTATTTCTAATTCTCATTGTAATCGCTAGTCAGTAACTTAGAATTTAGTCAAGTGTATCTAGTATAGTGAAATCATAGAATATAGTTTATTTTTACCAGATTCAAAAGTATCTTTATTCGAATTCAAATACAATTCCTTAACTCTAATCCACGGGTACGCTCGCGATTATTCTATTTCTATATCTCATCTGCGATAGTCTTGAGGCTCGACGACTAGAGCGAACCAGCGCTTAGTTGCTCCATCCTCACTTCTACCGTATACAGAATATCTTGCGCCCAGGTTGATCCCGGTAAGCTAGAGCGAACCAACGCTTAGCCGCGCCGTACTCGACCGAAGTTCAAGTATTCTCGACGAGCCTTGCACCTCCGACAAAGCGTACACGACGCGCGGGGAGGAGAGAGTTTATTCGTCGTCTCGCTCGGGAATACGTGGGTGATGCACCAGAATATTCAATTTCCTGCGTTCGAGTCCTGGTACCTGTGAAGGAGGTTTCCTTCGCCGCACGACCCGTACCTCCGTTCCAGCCGTACGCCGCCGCCATCCCGGTTGCGGATCCAAGGCGCTCCAGGTACCTAGAAAGAGAAATCAGACAGCGGAATCAAGCCTTCGCAAGGTAAGTTTAGTGTTAATTACCGTTTTATCGAGTCCGAAACGCCAACGAACCCGGTCCGGACGCAATTCGCGTTATTTTCGGGAACGGTTACGACTTTGTGCCACCGTTGCGAGCGCAACCGCACCTCGGGACGTGACACGAAAGTTATTTTTGGTGACAGCGGTGGGATAGCCACGCGTTTCCTCCGGAAATTCCGCCGAAAGGAACCGCGAAACTAGATATGGCAACCCGGACTCCGACAAAAACGCGCCAGCAGACACAGCGAGCCGCCGCGATGGCCGATTCTGAACGCGAAAAACGCACTAGCAGAACGCTTGATTTCCAAGACGCTATCGCCGAGCCTCTTCCTAGTACCGCGCAACAAAATACTTCCGCGAAAAATACGAAAGCGACCGATCCGAGTAATGCCGCGTTGCTCCAGCAAATAGAAATTTTACGTCGTGAATTAGAATCTATTCGCAGAACGCCTGATTTAACGCGCGACGATACCGTTTCGCTGGATATTCCTCGGGGAAATCCGCTTTCCGGACATAATTCGAGCTCCGATTTCAATACAAATAGTTCGCAACACGACGAGCTATCGCTTAAGCAGGCCCTCGAAGCCGTGCCGACATTCGATGGTCAGAACATTCCCATTCTTCAGTTTACCCGAGCGTGTAAACGCGCTTATGAGCTTATCCCTAATGGGTGCGAGCGAACTTTCACACGCCTGCTTAAGGGAAAACTCAAGGGTCGTGCCTACGCCGCGCTAGAAGACGAGCCGTGTTACACAATACTCGAATTAACGGACGTTCTTCGCAGCACATTTTGCTCCGTAAAATCAGCTCATCATTATCGGGGTGAACTTGCCAATATATTTATGCGCGCGAACGAGCACATTCTAGATTACATCGGTCGAGTAAAAGATCTTAGAACCGCTATAATTGATTGCGAAAGGCTTGCTCGACGAGACACACCGGAATCGCTCGATGACGTAGACGCGCTCACCCTACAATGTTTTAAAGACGGTCTCATTCCGGAAATTCGAATGCAAATGACTATAAGTTCATTCGGTACATTGCGAGAAACGTTCGCTCGAGCGCGGGAGCTCTATCAAATGCACGAACGTGATTGCAACCGGCTAGGTAGATCGCGTGTCGCGCGACCAGAATCGCGCGAAAAACCAGCCGAAATTATTTGCCGAAAATGCAATAATATCGGACATTACGCGACCGAGTGTCGGCTCAGACCGCCATCGCCGTACCGACCGCAGGAATACTTGCGATCCAGGGACGTACCGCCTCCTACTCGAGGCCCCGCGTACGAACAACCAAGACAAATCGTAGCCAGGGACGCGCCCAAATTTTGTCGCTATTGCAAGACCCCGGGGCACGAAATAGGCGAGTGCCGCAAAAGGCAGTACAACAACGCGGTAAATAAAAATTCGGGAAACGACAATGGCCTCCGCACCCGCCGCGAGACAGGTGGCGAGGCCGCGCACCAAGTCCGTCCTCTCGCCGCGAACAACTCCAACGCGGAAATCGACGAAACGCCGCGATAAACATAACCGGAAAAACTAGCACGCCAAACGTAATTTTAAAATCCGATCTTCTAATTTCACCAACTCGCTTCATGGTGGACACTGGGGCGGAAATAAATATTATAAAACGTTCGGCTCTAAAAGCATCCGCGCGAATCGATAAGTCCGAGATCGTAATAATAACAGGGGTAACCGATGGCAAAACCGCAACCTTAGGGACGGTGAATCTTGTCATTTTCGGTCGCGTCGTTCCTTTTAATGTGGTCGAGGATGATTTTCCCCTTAAACCAAGCGGGATCCTCGGCTCCGGGTTCTGTATGGATGCAGAAATCTCTTTTCCAAATAAAATAATCAAATGGAATGGTAAGAGAATTCCTTTCGAAGACGATATCGAAGCACTCGAGGAACCGTCACCGGAGTCGAAAATAAAGCCTCTCCTATCGCCGAAACGTAAACAAGCGCCGCGCACGGAATCTATTCCCCCTCCGCCGCCGCGCCCGCCGCGTAAATCATCGCCTCCGCTGAAACGCGATGCAGCAACGAAATCGAAGCTTCGAACGCAAGACAAAGCAGCTTCTCCGAAGTCAGGAGACCGTATCTCCATTCCGCCGAGATCAAATATCGGTATCAAGGTCCGCGTAGTTAATTCGAACCTCGCGGAAGGTATAATTCCTCGTATCGATCTTGCGCCGGGTATATTTTTCGGAAACGCTCTCGTCAGAGTAATTCGGGGCAAAGCGGTAACTCGAATAATTAATTCATCCGACCGCGCCGTCGAAATCGCGTTACCAGAAATCGTACTTGAGCCCGCGCAAATCATGACTCCCCTCCATAAGGAGGAAAGTCCATCGCTCTATCCGGTTTTTTCTAAATCCAACGTATCCGCCGTACCGATCGGCTCATCCCAAAAAGGGAAAACTTCTATTTCTATCTCGAGTCAGACACCATATTCGACACTCGAAACTCCTCCTTCGCGTTGCAAAATCGCGAATGTTCAACAGATCTCCTATGCTCAGGCGGTTAAAAATAATATACAACAGGCGCCGTTGAAACAAACATCGAAATCCGCCAATCCTTCGAAATCTCGCCTAGACCGAATTCTTAGTCTCCTCCGTCTCGACCACCTCAACGCAGAGGAAAGAGAGCACGTCGTCCGTCTCGTTCAAAGCACGCAGGAGCTTTTTCACATTGAGGGGGATAAATTAGGGCATACGTCAGCAACCACGCACAAGATTCCAACCGTCGACGACCGCCCCGTCAATGTGAAACAATACCGTTTCCCACCAGCTCATAAGGAGGAGATTCGACGACAAGTCGACAAATTTTTACAAAATGGTGTCATCTCTCCGTCAAAATCACCATATAATTCGCCATTGTGGGTTGTCCCAAAGAAACCGGACTCCTTGGGCAACAAGCAATGGCGCGTCGTCATCGACTACCGCGCACTCAATGAGAAATCTGTCGCCGATGCCTATCCCCTCCCTTGCATTACCGAGATACTTGATCAGCTCGGGAGTGCGAAGTATTTTAGTACATTCGATCTCGCGAGCGGATTTCACCAGATCCCAATGGAGCCCGCCGATGCTCCTAAAACTGCTTTTTCGACGCCTCACGGGCATTATGAATTTAAAAGAATGCCATTCGGATTAAAAAATGCGCCAGCAACGTTCCAACGACTTATGGACAATGTCCTGTCCGGTCTCCAGGGGAACGAAATTTTCGTCTATTTGGACGACATTGTTATCTACGCTAGCTCTCTTCAAGAACATCGACTTAAATTCGATAAATTAACCCAACGGCTCAAAGAAGCTAATTTAGTATTGCAGCCGGATAAGTGCGAATTCTTGAGGAGAGAAGTAAGCTATTTGGGTCATATTATCAGTGAGCACGGTGTAAAACCTGACCCTGCGAAAATTAGCGCCGTCAAAAATTTTCCGCGCCCGCGCAACGCGAAACAGATCAAACAATTCCTCGGGCTCGCGGGATACTACAGGCGGTTCATCGCAAATTTTTCCAATATTGCTAAGCCTCTAACGAATTTGTTAAAAAAGGACGCGCCCTTTGTATGGCGTAACGAGCATGAGAATTCATTCGTCAAACTCCGAGATTGCCTATGCGAAGCGCCTATCTTGCAGTACCCCAACTTTAAACAACCATTCGTGATAACGACCGACGCGTCCGCCGAAGCTATTGGTGCTATCTTGAGTCAAGGACCAATAGGCCGCGACTTGCCAATCGCGTACACGTCGCGACTGTTAAACGCTGCGGAGAAAAACTACTCCACGATCGAGAAGGAGTGTCTGGCGATTGTCTACGCCGTCCATTACTTTCGTCCATACATATACGGTAATCAATTCAAACTCGTTACCGACCATCGACCGTTAGTGTGGATGAATTCGGTCAAGGACCCGTCAAGTAGACTCGTACGGTGGAGGCTTAAGTTAGCGGAATTTGACTACGAGATGGTCTATAAAAGTGGAAAAACGAACCTTAATGCGGACGCATTGTCGCGGAATCCCGCTCAAATTTTTCCGCTCTCGTATTCAGAAAACTCGGAGGACGACATCTTCGATGTGCCTCCGGAAACCCGTAAAAAGTATACCACACTAGCGCCTCCTCCTACTCCGGTAACATCAGAACCTGAATTACCGACTCCAGGCACGTCCTTCCGTACCAACACAGCACCACCTCCGCAAGTCGCCAGCGACAGCACCGACTTCTATACTCCTGCTCCAAATGAATTTTTCCGACGCGAACCTCTATTTAATTTCAGCCGTGACGCATTATCAACGCGACGAGACAATGTAGTTGTCTTCGTCACGCAATCTGGGCACCCCTATGACACGGGCGCCAAAGATCTAGCAAACGCTGAAAAATTCCTTCCAAACAAAAATCACGTTCTTACCAAAGCCAAAGTCATACAAATCGGAAACGAATTCCAAATCCAGCTTCCAATCATCGAACATTCCACCAGATCAATCAATTTCCAGACCGTAATAGAAACATTCAGATCCTTGTGCGACGTTGTAAACGAATTACAATTACAAACATTTAGTATCGCACAAACCTATCTAGACTCCGTATCCTGGTCCCGAATCCAGAAAATCCTTCAGGACCTGTTTTATGAAACAACTGTCCAGATTACGGTCTGCCAGGGCCTCATTAAAACCCCTTCGGTCGAAGAGCGACTGAAAATAATAAGAGAAAACCACGACTCCCCTGTGGGAGGTCACAAAGGGGTTAATAAAACTTATTCTCGCATCAGACAACAATACTTTTGGCCAAACATGAAAACACAAATACAAGAATACATTGGCAAATGTAAAAGTTGTCAGACAGAGAAACTGGTCCGGGTAAAGACCAGACAGCCTCTCACTTTAACCGACACCCCTGGCAGGGCATTCGATAAGATTTCAATGGACGTAATGGGTCCTCTTCCCGAAACTTCCGACGGTTATACAAGTATCCTCACGATCCAAGATCTCCTCACTAAATACTCAGTCGCAGTTCCTCTCAAAACCACCACCGCAGTAGACATTGCCGAAGCTTTAATAAAAGAATTCATTTGTAAATTCGGATGCCCGAAAGGCATACTCACGGACCAAGGTTCGAACTTTATAAACAGCTTGATTAAAGCCATAGCAATCAAATTCCGTATTAAGCAATACAAGTCCACTGCGTTCCATCCACAGACAAACGGGTCCGTTGAACGATCTCACCACGTCCTGGCCGAATATCTGAAGCATTACATAGAGTCGAGTAACGATTGGGTGAATTGGTTACCGTATGCAATGTTTTCATACAACACCAGTGTGCACGAGGGTACATTATACACCCCACACGAACTAGTGTTCGGCAGGATAGCTAGGACGCCGTCAGCCACTCCTTTTCAGGACAGCTCTGATAACGAAACTTATAGCGACTATCTTATACAACTTCAGGAGAAAATCTCGAAATCTCAGGATTTGGCTAAAGCCAATCTAGACAATGCGAAACGCCGTTCTAAATATTATTATGACCGAAATCTCAATGTCCAAAACTTCGAGGTAGGCCAATGGGTCTATCTTTTAAAAGAGCCGAACAAACATAAGTTCCAGGCACAGTATTCTGGACCGTACCGTATCCTCGAAATTTTGGGCAATTGTAATGTTAAGCTGAATGTAAAAGGGCGCCATAAAATTGTTCATACGAACAAAATCAAAATTTGTAAACGAATGCATAGTATGCAGAGTGTGGATGCTAGTGAAAGAAAAGTGCGAAAAACTGAAAATGAAGTCAGTGAGAGCAGTGACATTCAAACGAACGCTGAAAGTGAAAGCGACGAAAGTGCCTGCAATCCGAAGGAAGCCCGCAGTCACGGTCCAATCTCCAAACGTTATCGCCAGGATCAACCAGGCGAAAAACCTCAGATTCCGCAGCATCCAGCCGACAGGACCAAGAGAAGGATCCAGCATCCCGAAATCTACCCAACAGACAAGAGATCTCGGCATGGCCGAGATTCTTTTTCCAAGGGGGGTGGTGTAACGTCAGGCGTACCGCCTGCCACCCTCCGGCGTCCACCTCATCATCCCCAGCATCCGTATCCGGAGCCCCTGCACACGGGCCACCCGCCGACTCGCCGTCCCTACAGAAGGAGACAAAGGTACGAGAGGGAAGAGGGATGCAGCATGCCGCGCCCACGCGCGATCTCCACACACGAGGGGGAGGACTTCACCCCGTATTACGAGGGCGAGGAGCTCTCCGACACGTACTGGGTCGAATCCCCAGCAATCACGAAGCCCTATACGTACTTCTCGTACATGTGGGATTAGAATAAGCACACTACTCACCTATGTACATACACACCAACACACACCTAGATTTAAGTGAATATATGTATATATTTTATTCATGCACGGTTATGTTCCGTGCACTCGCGCGCACACTCGACGCTCGCGGCTCACGCTTAACGCGGGCCGCGCCCCACTCCGAACGGCCGCCCCACCACGAGGGCCGAGCGGCCGCCCTACTCCGACCGTCCGCCCCACTGCGAGGGCCCAGCGACTCGCGCGCCGCGCGACCCGAGGAGGTCGCGGACGCGAGATCCGAGAGTCAGTTCTCATCTCATCTCCGAACTGGAGAGTTGCTAACTCATCTCCGAACCGAGGAGTTCTAATCCAGCATCCGAACGATGCACTTCCGAGCAATAGGCTCATTCGCAACGAGCAATTAGCTCTAATGCATTCGTCTCTATCCATACTCCCATAGCGGAGTCCATTCAATACTCTATACTATTTCTAATTCTCATTGTAATCGCTAGTCAGTAACTTAGAATTTAGTCAAGTGTATCTAGTATAGTGAAATCATAGAATATAGTTTATTTTTACCAGATTCAAAAGTATCTTTATTCGAATTCAAATACAATTCCTTAACTCTAATCCACGGGTACGCTCGCGATTATTCTATTTCTATATCTCATCTGCGATAGTCTTGAGGCTCGACGACTAGAGCGAACCAGCGCTTAGTTGCTCCATCCTCACTTCTACCGTATACAGAATATCTTGCGCCCAGGTTGATCCCGGTAAGCTAGAGCGAACCAACGCTTAGCCGCGCCGTACTCGACCGAAGTTCAAGTATTCTCGACGAGCCTTGCACCTCCGACAAAGCGTACACGACGCGCGGGGAGGAGAGAGTTTATTCGTCGTCTCGCTCGGGAATACGTGGGTGATGCACCAGAATATTCAATTTCCTGCGTTCGAGTCCTGGTACCTGTGAAGGAGGTTTCCTTCGCCGCACGACCCGTACCTCCGTTCCAGCCGTACGCCGCCGCCATCCCGGTTGCGGATCCAAGGCGCTCCAGGTACCTAGAAAGAGAAATCAGACAGCGGAATCAAGCCTTCGCAAGGTAAGTTTAGTGTTAATTACCGTTTTATCGAGTCCGAAACGCCAACGAACCCGGTCCGGACGCAATTCGCGTTATTTTCGGGAACGGTTACGACTTTGTGCCACCGTTGCGAGCGCAACCGCACCTCGGGACGTGACATTATATCTTACCATGAAATATAGAAATGAGATGCGATATCGCGTTTTAAGAAGCATTAGAACTCTATTGCTGCGGTAGGTAGACGTTTGCAAACGCTATTTCCTTGCAAGGAAGTGTCGCATTTACATTCATTTGAAGTGTAGACGAGGAATACATAACACTTCGCAAATCATATTATATCTTACCATGAAACATAGAAATGAATGCGATATCGCGTTTTAAGAAGCATTAGAACACTATTGCTACGATAGATAGACATTCGCAAACGCTATTTCCTTGCAAGGAAGTGTCGCATTTACATTCATTTGAAGTGTAGACGAGGTATACATGACACTTCGCAATTCATATTATATCTTACCATGAAACATAGAAATGAGATGCGATATCGCGTTTTAAGAATCATAAGAACTCTATTGCTACGATAAGTAGACATCTGCAAACGCTATTTCCTTGCAAGGAAGTGTCTCATTTACATTCATTTGAAGTGTAGACAAGGAATACATAACACTTCGCAAATCACATTATATCTTACCATGAAATATAGAAATGAGATGCGATATCGCGTTTTAAGAAGCACTAGAACTCTATTGCTACGGTAGGTAGACGTTTGCAAACGCTATTTCCTTGCAAGGAAGTGTCGCATTTACATTCATTTGAGGTGTAGACGAGGAATACATGACACTTCGCAAATCATATTATATCTTACCATGAAACATAGAAATGAGATTGCGATATCGCGTTCTAAGAAGCATTAGAACTCTATTGCTACGATACCTAGACATCTGCAGACGCTATTTCCTAGCAAGGAAGTGTCGCATTTACATTCTTTTGAAGTGTAGACGAGGAATACATAACACTTCGCAAATCATATTATATCTTACCATGAAACATAGAAATGAAATGCGATATCGCGTTTTAAGAAGCATTAGAACTCTATTGCTACGATACCTAGACATCTGCAGACGCTATTTCCTAGCAAGGAAGTGTCGCATTTACATACATTTGAAGTGTAGACGAGGAATACATGACACTTCGCAAATCATATTATGTCTTACCATGAAACATAGAAATGAGATGCGATATCGCGTTCTACGAAGCATTAGAACTCTATTGCTACGATAGGTAGACGTTTGCAAACGCTATTTCCTAGCAAGGAAGTGTCGCATTTACATTCATTTGAAGTGTAGACGAGGAGTACATGACACTTCGCAAATCATATTATATCGTACCATGAAACATAGAAATGAGATGCGATATCGCGTTTTAAAAATCATAAGAACTCTATTGCTACGATACGTAGACATCTGCAAACGCTATTTCCTTGCAAGGAAGTGTCGCATTTACATTCATTTGAAGTGTAGACGAGGAATACATAACACTTCGCAAATCATATTATACCTTACCATGAAACATAGAAATGTGATGCAATATCGCGTTTTAATATTCATAAGAACTCTATTGCTACGATACGTAGACATCTACAAACGCTATTTCCTTGCATGGAAGTGTCGCATTTACATTCATTTGAAGTGTAGACGAGGAATACATAACACTTCGCAAATCATATTATATCTTACCATGAAATATAGAAATGAGATGCGATATCGCGTTTTAAGAAGCACTAGAACTCTATTGCTACGGTAGGTAGACGTTTGCAAACGCTATTTCCTTGCAAGGAAGTGTCGCATTTACATTCATTTGAAGTGTAGACGAGGAATACATGACACTTCGCAAATCATATTATATCTTACCATGAAACATAGAAATGAGATTGCGATATCGCGTTCTAAGAAGCATTAGAACTCTATTGCTACGATACCTAGACATCTGCAGACGCAATTTCCTAGCAAGGAAGTGTCGCATTTACATTCTTTTGAAGTGTAGACGAGGAATACATAACACTTCGCAAATCATATTATGTCTTACCATGAAACATAGAAATGAGATGCGATATCGCGTTCTACGAAGCATTAGAACTCTATTGCTACGATAGGTAGACGTTTGCAAACGCTATTTCCTAGCAAGGAAGTGTCGCATTTACATTCATTTGAAGTGTAGACGAGGAATACATGACACTTCGCAAATCATATTATATCGTACCATGAAACATAGAAATGAGATGCGATATCGCGTTTTAAAAATCATAAGAACTCTATTGCTACGATACGTAGACATCTGCAAACGCTATTTCCTTGCAAGGAAGTGTCGCATTTACATTCATTTGAAGTGTAGACGAGGAATACATAACACTTCGCAAATCATATCATATCTTACCATGAAACATAGAAATGAGATGCGATATCGCGTTTTAAGAAGCATTAGAACACTATTGCTACGATAGATAGACATTCGCAAACGCTATTTCCTTGCAAGGAAGTGTCGCATTTACATTCATTTGAAGTGTAGACGAGGAATACATAACACTTCGCAAATCATATTATATCTTACCATGAAATATAGAAATGTGATGCGATATAGCGTTTTAAGAAGCATTAGAACTCTATTGCTATGATAGGTAGACGTTTGCAAACGCTATTTCCTTGCAAGGAAGTGTCGCATTTACATTCATTTGAAGTGTAGACGAGGAATACATGACACTTCGCAAATCATATTATATCTTACCATGAAACATAGAAATGAGATGCGATATCGCGTTTTCAGAAGCACTAGAACTCTATTGCTACGGTAGGTAGAAGTTTGCAAACGCTATTTCCTTGCAAGGAAGTGTCGCATTTACATTCATTTGAAGTGTAGACGAGGAATACATGACACTTCGCAAATCATATTATATCTTACCATGAAACATAGAAACGAGATGCGATATCGCGTTTTAGGAAGCATTAGAACACTATTGCTACGATAGATAGACATTCGCAAACGCTATTTCCTTGCAACGAAGTGTCGCATTTACATTCATTTGAAGTGTAGACGAGGAATACATAACACTTCGCAAATCATATTATACCTTACCATGAAACATAGAAATGAGATGCGATATCGCGTTTTAAGAATCATAAGAACTCTATTGCTACGATACGTAGACATCTGCAAACGCTATTTCCTTGCAAGGAAGTGTCTCATTTACATTCATTTGAAGTGTAGACGAGGAATACATAACACTTCGCAAATCATATTATATCTTACCATGAAATATAGAAATGAGATGCGATATCGCGTTTTAAGAAGCATTAGAACTCTATTGCTGCGGTAGGTAGACGTTTGCAAACGCTATTTCCTTGCAAGGAAGTGTCGCATTTACATTCATTTGAAGTGTAGACGAGGAATACATAACACTTCGCAAATCATATCATATCTTACCATGAAACATAGAAATGAGATGCGATATCGCGTTTTAAGAAGCATTAGAACACTATTGCTACGATAGATAGACATTCGCAAACGCTATTTCCTTGCAAGGAAGTGTCGCATTTACATTCATTTGAAATGTAGACGAGGTATACATGACACTTCGCAATTCATATTATATCTTACCATGAAACATAGAAATGAGATGCGATATCGCGTTTTAAGAATCATAAGAACTCTATTGCTACGATAAGTAGACATCTGCAAACGCTATTTCCTTGCAAGGAAGTGTCTCATTTACATTCATTTGAAGTGTAGACAAGGAATACATGACACTTCGCAAATCATATTATGTCTTACCATGAAACATAGAAATGAGATGCGATATCGCGTTCTACGAAGTATTAGAACTCTATTGCTACGATAGGTAGACGTTTGCAAACGCTATTTCCTGGCAAGGAAGTGTCGCATTTACATTCATTTGAAGTGTAGACGGGGAATACATGACACTTCGCAAATCATATTATATCGTACCATGAAACATAGAAATGTGATGCGATATCGCGTTTTAATATTCATAAGAACTCTATTGCTACGATACGTAGACATCTACAAACGCTATTTCCTTGCATGGAAGTGTCGCATTTACATTCATTTGAAGTGTAGACGAGGAATACATAACACTTCGCAAATCATATTATATCTTACCATGAAATATAGAAATGAATGCGATATCGCGTTTTAAGAAGCATTAGAACACTATTGCTACGATAGATAGACATTCGCAAACGCTATTTCCTTGCAAGGAAGTGTCGCATTTACATTCATTTGAAGTGTAGACGAGGTATACATGACACTTCGCAATTCATATTATATCTTACCATGAAACATAGAAATGAGATGCGATATCGCGTTTTAAGAATCATAAGAACTCTATTGCTACGATAAGTAGACATCTGCAAACGCTATTTCCTTGCAAGGAAGTGTCTCATTTACAATCATTTGAAGCGTAGACAAGGAATACATAACACTTCGCAAATCACATTATATCTTACCATGAAATATAGAAATGAGATGCGATATCGCGTTTTAAGAAGCACTAGAACTCTATTGCTACGGTAGGTAGACGTTTGCAAACGCTATTTCCTTGCAAGGAAGTGTCGCATTTACATTCATTTGAAGTGTAGACGAGGAATACATGACACTTCGCAAATCATATTATATCTTACCATGAAACATAGAAATGAGATTGCGATATCGCGTTCTAAGAAGCATTAGAACTCTATTGCTACGATACCTAGACATCTGCAGACGCTATTTCCTAGCAAGAAAGTGTCGCATTTACATTCTTTTGAAGTGTAGACGAGGAATACATAACACTTCGCAAATCATATTATATCTTACCATGAAACATAGAAATGAAATGCGATATCGCGTTTTAAGAAGCATTAGAACTCTATTGCTACGATACCTAGACATCTGCAGACGCTATTTCCTAGCAAGGAAGTGTCGCATTTACATACATTTGAAGTGTAGACGAGGAATACATGACACTTCGCAAATCATATTATGTCTTACCATGAAACATAGAAATGAGATGCGATATCGCGTTCTACGAAGCATTAGAACTCTATTGCTACGATAGGTAGACGTTTGCAAACGCTATTTCCTAGCAAGGAAGTGTCGCATTTACATTCATTTGAAGTGTAGACGAGGAATACATAACACTTCGCAAATCATATTATATCTTACCATGAAATATAGAAATGAGATGCGATATCGCGTTTTAAGAAGCATTAGAACTCTATTGCTGCGGTAGGTAGAAGTTTGCAAACGCTATTTCCTTGCAAGGAAGTGTCGCATTTACATTCATTTGAAATGTAGACGAGGTATACATGACACTTCGCAATTCATATTATATCTTACCATGAAACATAGAAATGAGATGCGATATCGCGTTTTAAGAATCATAAGAACTCTATTGCTACGATAAGTAGACATCCGCAAACGCTATTTCCTTGCAAGGAAGTGTCTCATTTACATTCATTTGAAGTGTAGACAAGGAATACATAACACTTCGCAAATCATATTATATCTTACCATGAAATATAGAAATGAGATGCGATATCGCGTTTTAAGAAGCACTAGAACTCTATTGCTACGGTAGGTAGACGTTTGCAAACGCTATTTCCTTGCAAGGAAGTGTCGCATTTACATTCATTTGAAGTGTAGACGAGGAATACATGACACTTCGCAAATCATATTATATCTTACCATGAAACATAGAAATGAGATTGCGATATCGCGTTCTAAGAAGCTTTAGAACTCTATTGCTACGATACCTAGACATCTGCAGACGCTATTTCCTAGCAAGGACGTGTCGCATTTACATTCTATTGAAGTGTAGACGAGGAATACATAACACTTCGCAAATCATATTATATCTTACCATGAAACATAGAAATGTAATGCGATATCGCATTTTAAGAAGCATTAGAACTCTATTGCTACTATACCTAGACATCTGCAGACGCTATTTCCTAGCAAGGAAGTGTCGCATTTACATACATTTGAAGTGTAGACGAGGAATACATGACACTTCGCAAATCATATTATGTCTTACCATGAAACATAGAAATGAGATGCGATATCGCGTTCTACGAAGTATTAGAACTCTATTGCTACGATAGGTAGACGTTTGCAAACGCTATTTCCTGGCAAGGAAGTGTCGCATTTACATTCATTTGAAGTGTAGACGGGGAATACATGACACTTCGCAAATCATATTATATCGTACCATGAAACATAGAAATGAGATGCGATATCGCGTTTTAAAAATCATAAGAACTCTATTGCTACGATACGTAGACATCTGCAAACGCTATTTCCTTGCAAGGAAGTGTCGCATTTACATTCATTTGAAGTGTAGACGAGGAATACATAACACTTCGCAAATCATATTATACCTTACCATGAAACATAGAAATGTGATGCGATATCGCGTTTTAATATTCATAAGATCTCTATTGCTACGATACGTAGACATCTACAAACGCTATTTCCTTGCATGGAAGTGTCGCATATACATTCATTTGAAGTGTAGACGAGGAATACATAAGACTTCGCAAATCATATTATATCTTACCATGAAATATAGAAATGAGATGCGATATCGCGTTTTAAGAAGCATTAGAACTCTATTGCTATGATAGGTAGACGTTTGCAAACGCTATTTCCTTGCAAGGAAGTGTCTCATTTACATTCATTTGAAGCGTAGACGAGGAATACATGACACTTCGCAAGTCATATTATATCTTACCATGAAACATAGAAATGAGATGCGATATCGCGTTTTAAGAAGCACTAGAACTCTATTGCTACGGTAGGTAAAAGTTTGCAAACGCTATTTCCTTGCAAGGAAGTGTCGCATTTACATTCATTTGAAGTGTAGACGAGGAATACATGACACTTCGCAAATCATATTATATCTTACCATGAAACATAGAAACGAGATGCGATATCGCGTTTTAAGAAGCATTAGAACACTATTGCTACGATAGATAGACATTCGCAAACGCTATTTCCTTGCAACGAAGTGTCGCATTTACATTCATTTCAAGTGTAGACGAGGAATACATAACACTTCGCAAATCATACTATACCTTACCATGAAACATAGAAATGAGATGCGATATCGCGTTTTAAGAATCATAAGAACTCTATTGCTACGATACCTAGACATCTGCAGACGCTATTTCCTAGCAAGGACGTGTCGCATTTACATTCTTTTGAAGTGTAGACGAGGAATACATAACACTTCGCAAATCATATTATATCTTACCATGAAACATAGAAATGAAATGCGATATCGCATTTTAAGAAGCATTAGAACTCTATTGCTACTATACCTAGACATCTGCAGACGCTATTTCCTAGCAAGGAAGTGTCGCATTTACATACATTTGAAGTGTAGACGAGGAATACATGACACTTCGCAAATCATATTATGTCTTACCATGAAACATAGAAATGAGATGCGATATCGCGTTCTACGAAGTATTAGAACTCTATTGCTACGATAGGTAGACGTTTGCAAACGCTATTTCCTGGCAAGGAAGTGTCGCATTTACATTCATTTGAAGTGCAGACGGGGAATACATGACACTTCGCAAATCATATTATATCGTACCATGAAACATAGGAATGAGATGCGATATCGCGTTTTAAAAATCATAAGAACTCTATTGCTACGATACGTAGACATCTGCAAACGCTATTTCCTTGCAAGGAAGTGTCGCATTTACATTCATTTGAAGTGTAGACGAGGAATACATAACACTTCGCAAATCATATTATACCTTACCATGAAACATAGAACTGTGATGCGATATCGCGTTTTAATATTCATAAGAACTCTATTGCTACGATACGTAGACATCTACAAACGCTATTTCCTTGCATGGAAGTGTCGCATATACATTCATTTGAAGTGTAGACGAGGAATACATAAGACTTCGCAAATCATATTATATCTTACCATGAAATATAGAAATGAGATGCGATATCGCGTTTTAAGAAGCATTAGAACTCTATTGCTATGATAGGTAGACGTTTGCAAACGCTATTTCCTTGCAAGGAAGTGTCGCATTTACATTCATTTGAAGTGTAGACGAGGAATACATGACACTTCGCAAATCATATTATATCTTACCATGAAACATAGAAATGAGATGCGATATCGCGTTTTAAGAAGCACTAGAACTCTATTGCTACGGTAGGTAAAAGTTTGCAAACGCTATTTCCTTGCAAGGAAGTGTCGCATTTACATTCATTTGAAGTGTAGACGAGGAATACATGACACTTCGCAAATCATATTATATCTTACCATGAAACATAGAAACGAGATGCGATATCGCGTTTTAAGAAGCATTAGAACACTATTGCTACGATAGATAGACATTCGCAAACGCTATTTCCTTGCAACGAAGTGTCGCATTTACATTCATTTGAAGTGTAGACGAGGAATACATAACACTTCGCAAATCATACTATACCTTACCATGAAACATAGAAATGAGATGCGATATCGCGTTTTAAGAATCATAAGAACGCTATTGCTACTATACGTAGACATCTGCAAACGCTATTTCCTTGCAAGGAAGTGTCTCATTTACATTCATTTGAAGTGTAGACGAGGAATACATAACACTTCGCAAATCATACTATACCTTACCATGAAACATAGAAATGAGATGCGATATCGCGTTTTAAGAATCATAAGAACGCTATTGCTACTATACGTAGACATCTGCAAACGCTATTTCCTTGCAAGGAAGTGTCTCATTTACATTCATTTGAAGTGTAGACGAGGAATACATAACACTTCGCAAATCATATTATATCTTACCATGAAATATAGAAATGAGATGCGATATCGCGTTTTAAGAAGCATTAGAACTCTATTGCTGCGGTAGGTAGACGTTTGCAAACGCTATTTCCTTGCAAGGAAGTGTCGCATTTACATTCATTTGAAGTGTAGACGAGGAATACATAACACTTCGCAAATCATATTATATCTTACCATGAAACATAGAAATGAATGCGATATCGCGTTTTAAGAAGCATTAGAACACTATTGCTACGATAGATAGACATTCGCAAACGCTATTTCCTTGCAAGGAAGTGTCGCATTTACATTCATTTGAAGTGTAGACGAGGTATACATGACACTTCGCAATTCATATTATATCTTACCATGAAACATAGAAATGAGATGCGATATCGCGTTTTAAGAATCATAAGAACTCTATTGCTACGATAAGTAGACATCTGCAAACGCTATTTCCTTGCAAGGAAGTGTCTCATTTACATTCATTTGAAGTGTAGACAAGGAATACATAACACTTCGCAAATCACATTATATCTTACCATGAAATATAGAAATGAGATGCGATATTGTAACGTCAGGCGTACCGCCTGCCACCCTCCGGCGTCCACCTCATCATCCCCAGCATCCGTATCCGGAGCCCCTGCACACGGGCCACCCGCCGACTCGCCGTCCCTACAGAAGGAGACAAAGGTACGAGAGGGAAGAGGGATGCAGCATGCCGCGCCCACGCGCGATCTCCACACACGAGGGGGAGGACTTCACCCCGTATTACGAGGGCGAGGAGCTCTCCGACACGTACTGGGTCGAATCCCCAGCAATCACGAAGCCCTATACGTACTTCTCGTACATGTGGGATTAGAATAAGCACACTACTCACCTATGTACATACACACCAACACACACCTAGATTTAAGTGAATATATGTATATATTTTATTCATGCACGGTTATGTTCCGTGCACTCGCGCGCACACTCGACGCTCGCGGCTCACGCTTAACGCGGGCCGCGCCCCACTCCGAACGGCCGCCCCACCACGAGGGCCGAGCGGCCGCCCTACTCCGACCGTCCGCCCCACCGCGAGGGCCCAGCGACTCGCGCGCCGCGCGACCCGAGGAGGTCGCGGACGCGAGATCCGAGAGTCAGTTCCAATCTCACCTCCGAACGGGAGAGTTCCAATCTCATCTCCGAACTGGAGAGTTCGTAACTCATCTCCGAACCGAGGAGTTCTAATCCAGCATCCGAACGATGCACTTCCGAGCAATAGGCTCATTCGCAACGAGCAATTAGCTCTAATGCATTCGTCTCTATCCATACTCCCATAGCGGAGTCCATTCAATACTCTATACTATTTCTAATTCTCATTGTAATCGCTAGTCAGTAACTTAGAATTTAGTCAAGTGTATCTAGTATAGTGAAATCATAGAATATAGTTTTATTTTTACCAGATTCAAAAGTATCTTTATTCGAATTCAAATACAATTCCTTAACTCTAATCCACGGGTACGCTCGCGATTATTCTAATTCCATATCTCATCTGCGATAGTCTTGAGGCTCGACGACTAGAGCGAACCAGCGCTTAGTTGCTCCATCCTCACTTCTACCGTGTACAGAATATCTTGCGCCCAGGTCGATCCCGGTAAGCTAGAGCGAACCAACGCTTAGCCGTGCCGTATTCAACCGAAGTTCAAGTATTCTCGATGAGCCTTGCACCTCCGACAAAGCGTACACGACGCGCGGGGAGGAGAGAGTTTATTCGTCGTCTCGCTCGGGAATACGTGGGTGATGCACCAGAATATTCAATTTCCTACGTTCGAATCCTGGTTCCTGTGAAGGAGGTTTCCTTCGCCGCACGACCCGTACGAGTCGCCAATCGTCAGGGCCAAACGCCGATACCTGCCAGCCGGAGTCAACCCGCCTGGACGCTTGTTCCCATAGACGTACCTCCGTTCCAGCCGTACGCCGCCGCCATCCCGGTTGCGGATCCAAGGCGCTCCAGGTACCTGGAAAGAGAAATCAGACAGCGGAATCAAGCCTTCGCAAGGTAAGTTTGGTGTTAGTTACCGTTTTATCGAGTCCGAAACGCCAACGAACCCGGTCCGGACGCAATTCGCGTTATTTTCGGGAACGGTTACGACTTTGTGCCACCGTTGCGAGCGCAACCGCACCTCGGGACGTGACACGAAAGTTATTTTTGGTGACAGCGGTGGGATAGCCACGCGTTTCCTCCGGAAATTCCGCCGAAAGGAACCGCGAAACTAGATATGGCAACCCGGACTCCGACAAAACGCGCCAGCAGACACAGCGAGCCGCCGCGATGGCCGATTCTGAACGCGAAAAACGCACTAGCAGAACGCTCGACTTCCAAGACGCTATCTCCGAGCCTCTTCCTAGTACCGCGCAACAAAATACTTCCGCGAAAAATACGAAAACGACCGATCCTAGTAATGCCGCGTTGCTCCAGCAAATAGAAATTCTACGTCGTGAATTAGAATCTATCCGCAGAACGCCTGATTTAACGCGCGACGATACCGTTTCGCTGGATATTCCTCGGGGAAATCCGCTTTCCGCACATAATTCGAGCTCTGATTTCAATACAAATAGTTCGCAACACGACGAGCTATCGCTTAAGCAGGCCCTCGAAGCCGTGCCGACATTCGATGGTCAGAACATTCCTATTCTTCAGTTTACCCGAGCGTGTAAACGCGCTTATGAGCTTATCCCTAATGGGTGCGAGCGAACTTTCACACGCCTGCTTAAGGGAAAACTCAAGGGTCGTGCCTACGCCGCGCTAGAAGACGAGCCGTGTTACACAATACTCGAATTAACGGACGTTCTTCGCAGCACTTTTTGCTCCGTAAAATCAGCTCATCATTATCGGGGTGAACTTGCAAATATATTTATGCGCGCGAACGAGCACATTCTAGATTATATCGGTCGAGTAAAAGATCTTAGAACCGCCATAATTGATTGCGAAAGGCTTGCTCGACGAGACACACCGGAATCGCTCGATGACGTAGACGCGCTCACTCTACAATGTTTTAAAGACGGTCTCATTCCGGAAATTCGAATGCAAATGACGGTAAATTCATTCGGTACATTGCGAGAAACGTTCGCTCGAGCGCGGCAGCTCTATCAAATGCACGAACGTGATTGCAACCGACTAGGTAGATCGCGTGCCGCGCGACCAGAATCGCGCGAAAAACCAGCCGAAATTATTTGCCGAAAATGCAATAATATCGGACATTACGCGACCGAGTGTCGGCTCAGACCGCCATCGCCGTACCGACCGCAGGAATACTTGCGATCCAGGGACGTACCGCCTCCTACTCGAGGCCCCGCGTACGAACAACCGAGACAAATCGTAGCCAGGGACGCGCCCAAATTTTGTCGCTATTGCAAGACCCCGGGGCACGAAATAGGCGAGTGCCGCAAAAGGCAGTACAACAACGCGGTAAATAAAAATTCGGGAAACGACAATGGCCTCCGCACCCGCCGCGAGACAGGTGGCGAGGCCGCGCACCAAGTCCGTCCTCTCGCCGCGAACAACTCCAACGCGGAAATCGACGAAACGCCGCGATAAACATAACCGGAAAAACTAGCACGCCAAACGTAATTTTAAAGTCCGACCTTCTAATTTCACCAACTCGCTTCATGGTGGACACTGGGGCGGAAATAAATATTATAAAACGTTCGGCTCTAAAAGCATCCGCGCGAATCGATAAGTCCGAGATCGTAATAATAACAGGGGTAACCAATGGCAAAACCGCAACCCTAGGGACGGTGAATCTTGTCATTTTCGGTCGCGTCGTTCCTTTTAATGTGGTCGAGGATGATTTTCCCCTTAAACCAAGCGGGATCCTCGGCTCCGGGTTCTGTATGGATGCAGAAATCTCTTTTCCAAATAAAATAATCAAATGGAATGGTAAGAGAATTCCTTTCGAAGACGATATCGAAGCACTCGAGGAACCGTCACCGGAGTCGAAAATAAAGCCTCTCCTATCGCCGAAACGTAAACAAGCGCCGCGCACGGAATCTATTCCCCCTCCGCCGCCGCGCCCGCCGCGTAAATCATCGCCTCCGCTGAAACGCGATGCAGCAACGAAATCGAAGCTTCGAACGCAAGACAAAGCAGCTTCTCCGAAGTCAGGAGACCGTATCTCCATTCCGCCGAGATCAAATATCGGTATCAAGGTCCGCGTAGTTAATTCGAACCTCGCGGAAGGTATAATTCCTCGTATCGATCTTGCGCCGGGTATATTTTTCGGAAACGCTCTCGTCAGAGTAATTCGGGGCAAAGCGGTAACTCGAATAATTAATTCATCCGACCGCGCCGTCGAAATCGCGTTACCAGAAATCGTACTTGAGCCCGCGCAAATCATGACTCCCCTCCATAAGGAGGAAAGTCCATCGCTCTATCCGGTTTTTTCTAAATCCAACGTATCCGCCGTACCGATCGGCTCATCCCAAAAAGGGAAAACTTCTATTTCTATCTCGAGTCAGACACCATATTCGACACTCGAAACTCCTCCTTCGCGTTGCAAAATCGCGAATGTTCAACAGATCTCCTATGCTCAGGCGGTTAAAAATAATATACAACAGGCGCCGTTGAAACAAACATCGAAATCCGCCAATCCTTCGAAATCTCGCCTAGACCGAATTCTTAGTCTCCTCCGTCTCGACCACCTCAACGCAGAGGAAAGAGAGCACGTCGTCCGTCTCGTTCAAAGCACGCAGGAGCTTTTTCACATTGAGGGGGATAAATTAGGGCATACGTCAGCAACCACGCACAAGATTCCAACCGTCGACGACCGCCCCGTCAATGTGAAACAATACCGTTTCCCACCAGCTCATAAGGAGGAGATTCGACAACAAGTCGACAAATTTTTACAAAATGGTGTCATCTCTCCGTCAAAATCACCATATAATTCGCCATTGTGGGTTGTCCCAAAGAAACCGGACTCCTTGGGCAACAAGCAATGGCGCGTCGTCATCGACTACCGCGCACTCAATGAGAAATCTGTCGCCGATGCCTATCCCCTCCCTTGCATTACCGAGATACTTGATCAGCTCGGGAGTGCGAAGTATTTTAGTACATTCGATCTCGCGAGCGGATTTCACCAGATCCCAATGGAGCCCGCCGATGCTCCTAAAACTGCTTTTTCGACGCCTCACGGGCATTATGAATTTAAAAGAATGCCATTCGGATTAAAAAATGCGCCAGCAACGTTCCAACGACTTATGGACAATGTCCTGTCCGGTCTCCAGGGGAACGAAATTTTCGTCTATTTGGACGACATTGTTATCTACGCTAGCTCTCTTCAAGAACATCGACTTAAATTCGATAAATTAACCCAACGGCTCAAAGAAGCTAATTTAGTATTGCAGCCGGATAAGTGCGAATTCTTGAGGAGAGAAGTAAGCTATTTGGGTCATATTATCAGTGAGCACGGTGTAAAACCTGACCCTGCGAAAATTAGCGCCGTCAAAAATTTTCCGCGCCCGCGCAACGCGAAACAGATCAAACAATTCCTCGGGCTCGCGGGATACTACAGGCGGTTCATCGCAAATTTTTCCAATATTGCTAAGCCTCTAACGAATTTGTTAAAAAAGGACGCGCCCTTTGTATGGCGTAACGAGCATGAGAATTCATTCGTCAAACTCCGAGATTGCCTATGCGAAGCGCCTATCTTGCAGTACCCCAACTTTAAACAACCATTCGTGATAACGACCGACGCGTCCGCCGAAGCTATTGGTGCTATCTTGAGTCAAGGACCAATAGGCCGCGACTTGCCAATCGCGTACACGTCGCGACTGTTAAACGCTGCGGAGAAAAACTACTCCACGATCGAGAAGGAGTGTCTGGCGATTGTCTACGCCGTCCATTACTTTCGTCCATACATATACGGTAATCAATTCAAACTCGTTACCGACCATCGACCGTTAGTGTGGATGAATTCGGTCAAGGACCCGTCAAGTAGACTCGTACGGTGGAGGCTCAAGTTAGCGGAATTTGACTACGAGATGGTCTATAAAAGTGGAAAAACGAACCTTAATGCGGACGCATTGTCGCGGAATCCCGCTCAAATTTTTCCGCTCTCGTATTCAGAAAACTCGGAGGACGACATCTTCGATGTGCCTCCGGAAACCCGTAAAAAGTATACCACACTAGCGCCTCCTCCTACTCCGGTAACATCAGAACCTGAATTACCGACTCCAGGCACGTCCTTCCGTACCAACACAGCACCACCTCCGCAAGTCGCCAGCGACAGCACCGACTTCTATACTCCTGCTCCAAATGAATTTTTCCGACGCGAACCTCTATTTAATTTCAGCCGTGACGCATTATCAACGCGACGAGACAATGTAGTTGTCTTCGTCACGCAATCTGGGCACCCCTATGACACGGGCGCCAAAGATCTAGCGAACGCTGAAAAATTCCTTCCAAACAAAAATCACGTTCTTACCAAAGCCAAAGTCATACAAATCGGAAACGAATTCCAAATCCAGCTTCCAATCATCGAACATTCCACCAGATCAATCAATTTCCAGACCGTAATAGAAACATTCAGATCCTTGTGCGACGTTGTAAACGAATTACAATTACAAACATTTAGTATCGCACAAACCTATCTAGACTCCGTATCCTGGTCCCGAATCCAGAAAATCCTTCAGGACCTGTTTTATGAAACAACTGTCCAGATTACGGTCTGCCAGGGCCTCATTAAAACCCCTTCGGTCGAAGAGCGACTGAAAATAATAAGAGAAAACCACGACTCCCCTGTGGGAGGTCACAAAGGGGTTAATAAAACTTATTCTCGCATCAGACAACAATACTTTTGGCCAAACATGAAAACACAAATACAAGAATACATTGGCAAATGTAAAAGTTGTCAGACAGAGAAACTGGTCCGGGTAAAGACCAGACAGCCTCTCACTTTAACCGACACCCCTGGCAGGGCATTCGATAAGATTTCAATGGACGTAATGGGTCCTCTTCCCGAAACTTCCGACGGTTATACAAGTATCCTCACGATCCAAGATCTCCTCACTAAATACTCAGTCGCAGTTCCTCTCAAAACCACCACCGCAGTAGACATTGCCGAAGCTTTAATAAAAGAATTCATTTGTAAATTCGGATGCCCGAAAGGCATACTCACGGACCAAGGTTCGAACTTTATAAACAGCTTGATTAAAGCCATAGCAATCAAATTCCGTATTAAGCAATACAAGTCCACTGCGTTCCATCCACAGACAAACGGGTCCGTTGAACGATCTCACCACGTCCTGGCCGAATATCTGAAGCATTACATAGAGTCGAGTAACGATTGGGTGAATTGGTTACCGTATGCAATGTTTTCATACAACACCAGTGTGCACGAGGGTACATTATACACCCCACACGAACTAGTGTTCGGCAGGATAGCTAGGACGCCGTCAGCCACTCCTTTTCAGGACAGCTCTGATAACGAAACTTATAGCGACTATCTTATACAACTTCAGGAGAAAATCTCGAAATCTCAGGATTTGGCTAAAGCCAATCTAGACAATGCGAAACGCCGTTCTAAATATTATTATGACCGAAATCTCAATGTCCAAAACTTCGAGGTAGGCCAATGGGTCTATCTTTTAAAAGAGCCGAACAAACATAAGTTCCAGGCACAGTATTCTGGACCGTACCGTATCCTCGAAATTTTGGGCAATTGTAATGTTAAGCTGAATGTAAAAGGGCGCCATAAAATTGTTCATACGAACAAAATCAAAATTTGTAAACGAATGCATAGTATGCAGAGTGTGGATGCTAGTGAAAGAAAAGTGCGAAAAACTGAAAATGAAGTCAGTGAGAGCAGTGACATTCAAACGAACGCTGAAAGTGAAAGCGACGAAAGTGCCTGCAATCCGAAGGAAGCCCGCAGTCACGGTCCAATCTCCAAACGTTATCGCCAGGATCAACCAGGCGAAAAACCTCAGATTCCGCAGCATCCAGCCGACAGGACCAAGAGAAGGATCCAGCATCCCGAAATCTACCCAACAGACAAGAGATCTCGGCATGGCCGAGATTCTTTTTCCAAGGGGGGTGGTGTAACGTCAGGCGTACCGCCTGCCACCCTCCGGCGTCCACCTCATCATCCCCAGCATCCGTATCCGGAGCCCCTGCACACGGGCCACCCGCCGACTCGCCGTCCCTACAGAAGGAGACAAAGGTACGAGAGGGAAGAGGGATGCAGCATGCCGCGCCCACGCGCGATCTCCACACACGAGGGGGAGGACTTCACCCCGTATTACGAGGGCGAGGAGCTCTCCGACACGTACTGGGTCGAATCCCCAGCAATCACGAAGCCCTATACGTACTTCTCGTACATGTGGGATTAGAATAAGCACACTACTCACCTATGTACATACACACCAACACACACCTAGATTTAAGTGAATATATGTATATATTTTATTCATGCACGGTTATGTTCCGTGCACTCGCGCGCACACTCGACGCTCGCGGCTCACGCTTAACGCGGGCCGCGCCCCACTCCGAACGGCCGCCCCACCACGAGGGCCGAGCGGCCGCCCTACTCCGACCGTCCGCCCCACCGCGAGGGCCCAGCGACTCGCGCGCCGCGCGACCCGAGGAGGTCGCGGACGCGAGATCCGAGAGTCAGTTCCAATCTCACCTCCGAACGGGAGAGTTCCAATCTCATCTCCGAACTGGAGAGTTCGTAACTCATCTCCGAACCGAGGAGTTCTAATCCAGCATCCGAACGATGCACTTCCGAGCAATAGGCTCATTCGCAACGAGCAATTAGCTCTAATGCATTCGTCTCTATCCATACTCCCATAGCGGAGTCCATTCAATACTCTATACTATTTCTAATTCTCATTGTAATCGCTAGTCAGTAACTTAGAATTTAGTCAAGTGTATCTAGTATAGTGAAATCATAGAATATAGTTTATTTTTACCAGATTCAAAAGTATCTTTATTCGAATTCAAATACAATTCCTTAACTCTAATCCACGGGTACGCTCGCGATTATTCTAATTCCATATCTCATCTGCGATAGTCTTGAGGCTCGACGACTAGAGCGAACCAGCGCTTAGTTGCTCCATCCTCACTTCTACCGTGTACAGAATATCTTGCGCCCAGGTCGATCCCGGTAAGCTAGAGCGAACCAACGCTTAGCCGTGCCGTATTCAACCGAAGTTCAAGTATTCTCGATGAGCCTTGCACCTCCGACAAAGCGTACACGACGCGCGGGGAGGAGAGAGTTTATTCGTCGTCTCGCTCGGGAATACGTGGGTGATGCACCAGAATATTCAATTTCCTACGTTCGAATCCTGGTTCCTGTGAAGGAGGTTTCCTTCGCCGCACGACCCGTACGAGTCGCCAATCGTCAGGGCCAAACGCCGATACCTGCCAGCCGGAGTCAACCCGCCTGGACGCTTGTTCCCATAGACGTACCTCCGTTCCAGCCGTACGCCGCCGCCATCCCGGTTGCGGATCCAAGGCGCTCCAGGTACCTGGAAAGAGAAATCAGACAGCGGAATCAAGCCTTCGCAAGGTAAGTTTGGTGTTAGTTACCGTTTTATCGAGTCCGAAACGCCAACGAACCCGGTCCGGACGCAATTCGCGTTATTTTCGGGAACGGTTACGACTTTGTGCCACCGTTGCGAGCGCAACCGCACCTCGGGACGTGACAATATCGCGTTTTAAGAAGCACTAGAACTTTATTGCTACGGTAGGTAGACGTTTGCAAACGCTATTTCCTTGCAAGGAAGTGTCGCATTTACATTCATTTGAAGTGTAGACGAGGAATACATGACACTTCGCAAATCATATTATATCTTACCATGAAACATAGAAATGAGATTGCGATATCGCGTTCTAAGAAGCATTAGAACTCTATTGCTACGATACCTAGACATCTGCAGACGCTATTTCCTAGCAAGGAAGTGTCGCATTTACATTCTTTTGAAGTGTAGACGAGGAATACATAACACTTCGCAAATCATATTATATCTTACCATGAAACATAGAAATGAAATGCGATATCGCGTTTTAAGAAGCATTAGAACTCTATTGCTACGATACCTAGACATCTGCAGACGCTATTTCCTAGCAAGGAAGTGTCGCATTTACATACATTTGAAGTGTAGACGAGGAATACATGACACTTCGCAAATCATATTATGTCTTACCATGAAACATAGAAATGAGATGCGATATCGCGTTCTACGAAGCATTAGAACTCTATTGCTACGATAGGTAGACGTTTGCAAACGCTATTTCCTAGCAAGGAAGTGTCGCATTTACATTCATTTGAAGTGTAGACGAGGAATACATGACACTTCGCAAATCATATTATATCGTACCATGAAACATAGAAATGAGATGCGATATCGCGTTTTAAAAATCATAAGAACTCTATTGCTACGATACGTAGACATCTGCAAACGCTATTTCCTTGCAAGGAAGTGTCTCATTTACATTCATTTGAAGTGTAGACAAGGAATACATAACACTTCGCAAATCACATTATATCTTACCATGAAATATAGAAATGAGATGCGATATCGCGTTCTAAGAAGCACTAGAACTTTATTGCTACGGTAGGTAGACGTTTGCAAACGCTATTTCCTTGCAAGGAAGTGTCGCATTTACATTCATTTGAAGTGTAGACGAGGAATACATGACACTTCGCAAATCATATTATATCTTACCATGAAACATAGAAATGAGATTGCGATATCGCGTTCTAAGAAGCATTAGAACTCTATTGCTACGATACCTAGACATCTGCAGACGCTATTTCCTAGCAAGGAAGTGTCGCATTTACATTCTTTTGAAGTGTAGACGAGGAATACATAACACTTCGCAAATCATATTATATCTTACCATGAAACATAGAAATGAAATGCGATATCGCGTTTTAAGAAGCATTAGAACTCTATTGCTACGATACCTAGACATCTGCAGACGCTATTTCCTAGCAAGGAAGTGTCGCATTTACATACATTTGAAGTGTAGACGAGGAATACATGACACTTCGCAAATCATATTATGTCTTACCATGAAACATAGAAATGAGATGCGATATCGCGTTCTACGAAGCATTAGAACTCTATTGCTACGATAGGTAGACGTTTGCAAACGCTATTTCCTAGCAAGGAAGTGTCGCATTTACATTCATTTGAAGTGTAGACGAGGAATACATGACACTTCGCAAATCATATTATATCGTACCATGAAACATAGAAATGAGATGCGATATCGCGTTTTAAAAATCATAAGAACTCTATTGCTACGATACGTAGACATCTGCAAACGCTATTTCCTTGCAAGGAAGTGTCGCATTTACATTCATTTGAAGTGTAGACGAGGAATACATGACACTTCGCAAATCATATTATATCTTACCATGAAACATTGAAACGAGATGCGATATCGCGTTTTAAGAAGCATTAGAACACTATTGCTACGATAGGTAGACATTCGCAAACGCTATTTCCTTGCAACGAAGTGTCGCATTTACATTCATTTGAAGTGTAGACGAGGAATACATAACACTTCGCAAATCATATTATACCTTACCATGAAACATAGAAATGAGATGCGATATCGCGTTTTAAGAATCATAAGAACTCTATTGCTACGATACGTAGACATCTGCAAACGCTATTTCCTTGCAAGGAAGTGTCTCATTTACATTCATTTGAAGTGTAGACGAGGAATACATAACACTTCGCAAATCATATTATATCTTACCATGAAATATAGAAATGAGATGCGATATCGCGTTTTAAGAAGCATTAGAACTCTATTGCTGCGGTAGGTAGACGTTTGCAAACGCTATTACCTTGCAAGGAAGTGTCGCATTTACATTCATTTGAAGTGTAGACGAGGAATACATAACACTTCGCAAATCATATCATATCTTACCATGAAACATAGAAATGAGATGCGATATCGCGTTTTAAGAAGCATTAGAACACTATTGCTACGATAGATAGACATTCGCAAACGCTATTTCCTTGCAAGGAAGTGTCGCATTTACATTCATTTGTAATGTAGACGAGGTATACATGACACTTCGCAATTCATATTATATCTTACCATGAAACATAGAAATGAGATGCGATATCGCGTTTTAAGAATCATAAGAACTCTATTGCTACGATAAGTAGACATCTGCAAACGCTATTTCCTTGCAAGGAAGTGTCGCATTTACATTCATTTGAAGTGCAGACGAGGAATACAGAACACTTCGCAAATCATATTATACCTTACCATGAAACATAGAAATGAGATGCGATATCGCGTTTTAAGAATCATAAGAACTCTATTGCTACGATACGTAGACATCTGCAAACGCTATTTCCTTGCAAGGAAGTGTCGCATTTACATTCATTTGAAGTGTAGACGAGGAATACATAACACTTGGCAAATCATATTATAGCTTACCATGAAATATAGAAATGTGATGCGATATCGCGTTTTAAGAAGCATTAGAACTCTATTGCTATGATAGGTAGACGTTTGCAAACGCTATTTCCTTGCAAGGAAGTGTCGCATTTACATTCATTTGAAGTGTAGACAAGGAATACATAACACTTCGCAAATCATATTATATCTTACCATGAAATATAGAAATGAGATGCGATATCGCGTTTTAAGAAGCACTAGAACTCTATTGCTACGGTAGGTAGACGTTTGCAAACGCTATTTCCTTGCAAGGAAGTGTCGCATTTACATTCATTTGAAGTGTAGACGAGGAATACATGACACTTCGCAAATCATATTATATCTTACCATGAAACATAGAAATGAAATGCGATATCGCGTTTTAAGAAGCATTAGAACTCTATTGCTACGATACCTAGACATCTGCAGACGCTATTTCCTAGCAGGGAAGTGTCGCATTTACATACATTTGAAGTGTAGACGAGGAATACATGACACTTCGCAAATCATATTATGTCTTACCATGAAACATAGAAATGAGATGCGATATCGCGTTCTACAAAGCATTAGAACTCTATTGCTACGATAGGTAGACGTTTGCAAACGCTATTTCCTAGCAAGGAAGTGTCGCATTTACATTCATTTGAAGTGTAGACGAGGAATACATAACACTTCGCAAATTATATTATATCTTACCACGAAACATAGAAATGAGATGCGATATCGCGCTTTAAGAAGCATTAGAACCCTATTGCTACGATTCGTAGACATCTGCAAGCGCTATTTCCTAGCGAGGAAGTGTCGCATTCACATTCATTTGAAGTGTAGACGAGGAATGCATAACACTTCGCAATGAATATTATATCTTATCATGAAACATAGATATGAGATGCAATATCTCGTTTTAAGAAGCATTTGAACTCTATTGCTACGATACGTAGACATCTGCAGACGCTATTTCCTAGCAAGGAAGTGTCGTATTTATATTCATTTGAAGTGTAGACGAGGAATACATAACACTTCGCAAATCATATTATATCTTACCATGAAACATAGAAATGAGGTGCGATATCGCGCTTTAAGAATCATAAGAACTCTATTGCTACGATACGTAGACATCTGCAAACGCTATTTCCTTGCATGGAAGTGTCGCATTTACATTCATTTGACGTGTAGACGAGGAATACATGACACTTCGCAAATCATATTATATCTTACCATGAAACATAGAAATGAGGTGCGATATCACGTTTTAAGAAGCAATAGAAATCTATTGCTACGACACATAGACATCTGCAAACGCTATTTCCTTGCAAGGAAGTGTCGCATTTACATTCATTTGAAGTGTAGACGAGGAATACATAACACTTCGCAAATCATATTATATCTTACCATGAATCATAGAAATGAGATGCGATATCGCGTTTTAAGAAGCATTAGAACTCTATTGCTACGGTAGGTAGACGTTTGCAAACGCTATTTCCTTGCAAGGAAGTGTCGCATTTACATTCATTTGAAGTGTAGACGAGGAATACATGACACTTCGCAAATCATATTATACCTTACCATGAAACATAGAAATGAGATGCGATATCGCGTTTTAAGAATCATAAGAACTCTATTGCTACGATACGTAGACATCTGCAAACGCTATTTCCTTGCAAGGAAGTGTCGCATTTACATTCATTTGAAGTGTAGACGAGGAATACATAACACTTGGCAAATCATATTATAGCTTACCATGAAACATAGAAATGAGATGCGATATCGCGCTTTAAGAATCGTAAGAACTCTATTGCTACGATACGTAGACATCTGCAAACGCTATTTCCTTGCATGGAAGTGTCGCGTTTACATTCATTTGACGTGTAGACGAGGAATACATGACACTTCGCAAATCATATTATATCTTACCATGAAACATAGAAATGAGATGCGATATCACGTTTTAAGATGCATTAGAAATCTATTGCTACCATACATAGACATCTGCAAACGCTATTTCCTTGCAAGGAAGTGTCGCATTTACATTCATTTGAAGTGTATACGAGGAATACAGAACACTTCGCAAATCATATTATACCTTACCATGAAACATAGAAATGAGATGCGATATCGCGTTTTAAGAATCATAAGAACTCTATTGCTACGATACGTAGACATCTGCAAACGCTATTTCCTTGCAAGGAAGTGTCGCATTTACATTCATTTGAAGTGTAGACGAGGAATACATAACACTTGGCAAATCATATTATAGCTTACCATGAAACATAGAAATGAGATGCGATATCGCGTTTTAAGAAGCATTAGAACTCTATTGCTACGATACGTAGACATCTGCAAACGCTATTTCCTTGCAAGGAAGTGTCGCAATTACATTCATTTGAATCGTAGACGAGGAATGCATAACCCTTCGCAAATCATATTATATCTTACCATGAAACATAGAAATGAGATGCGATATCGCGTTTTAAGAAGCATTAGAACTCTATTGCTACGGTAGGTAGACGTTTGCAAACGCTATTTCCTTGCAAGGAAGTGTCGCATTTACATTCATTTGAAGTGTAGACGAGGAATACATGACACTTCGCAAATCATATTATACCTTACCATGAAACATAGAAATGAGATGCGATATCGCGTTTTAAGAATCATAAGAACTCTATGGCTACGATACGTAGACATTTGCAAACGCTATTTCCTTGCAAGGAAGTGTCGCATTTACATTCATTTGAAGTGTAGACGAGGAATACATAACACTTGGCAAATCATATTATAGCTTACCATGAAACATAGAAATGAGATGCGATATCGCGCTTTAAGAATCGTAAGAACTCCATTGCTACGATACGTAGACATCTGCAAACGCTATTTCCTTGCATGGAAGTGTCGCGTTTACATTCATTTGACGTGTAGACGAGGAATACATGACACTTCGCAAATCATATTATATCTTACCATGAAACATAGAAATGAGATGCGATATCACGTTTTAAGATGCATTAGAAATCTATTGCTACCATACATAGACATCTGCAAACGCTATTTCCTTGCAAGGAAGTGTCGCATTTACATTCATTTGAAGTGTAGACGAGGAATACAGAACACTTCGCAAATCATATTATACCTTACCATGAAACATAGAAATGAGATGCGATATCGCGTTTTAAGAATCATAAAAACTCTATTGCTACGATACGTAGACATCTGCAAACGCTATTTCCTTGCAAGGAAGTGTCGCATTTACATTCATTTGAAGTGTAGACGAGGAATACATAACACTTGGCAAATCATATTATAGCTTACCATGAAACATAGAAATGAGATGCGATATCGCGTTTTAAGAAGCATTAGAACTCTATTGCTACGATACGTAGACATCTGCAAACGCTATTTCCTTGCTAGGAAGTGTCGCAATTACATTCATTTGAATCGTAGTCGAGGAATGCATAACACTTCGCAAATCATATTATATCTTACCATGAAACATAGAAATGAGATGCGATATCGCGTTTTAAGAATCATAAGAACTCTATTGCTACGATACGTAGACGTTTGCAAACGCTATTTCCTTGCAAGGAAGTGTCGCATTTACATTCATTTGAAGTGTAGACGAGGAATACATGACACTTCGCAAATCATATTATATCGTACCATGAAACATAGAAATGAAATGCGATATCGCGTTTTAAGAAGCATTAGAACCCTATTGCTACGATTCGTAGACATCTGCAAACGCTATTTCCTTGCAAGGAAGTGTCGCATTTACATTTATTTGAAGAGTAGACGAGGAATACATGACACTTCGCAAATCATATTATATCTTACCCTGAAACATAGAAATTAGATGCGATATCGCGTTTTAAGAAGCATTAGAACTCTATCGCTACGATAGGTAGACATCTGCAAACGCTATTTCCTTTCAAGGAAGTTTCGCATTTACATTCATTTGAAGTGTGGACGAGGAATACATAACACTACGCAAATCATATTATATCTTACCATGAAACATAGAAATGAGATGCGATATCGCGATTTAAGAATCATAAGAACTCTATTGCTACGATAGGTAGACGTTTGCAAACGCTACTTCCTAGCAAGGAAGTGTCGCATTTACATTCATTTGAAGTGTAGACGAGGAATACATAACACTTCGCAAATTATATTATATCTTACCACGAAACATATAAATGAGATGCGATATCGCGCTTTAAGAAGCATTAGAAATCTATTGCTACGATACGTAGACATCTGCAAGCGCTATTTCCTAGCGAGGAAGTGTCGCATTCACATTCATTTGAAGTGTAGACGAGGAATGCATAACACTTCGCAATGAATATTATATCTTATCATGAAACATAGTTATGAGATGCAATATCTCGTTTTAAGAAGCATTTGAACTCTATTGCTACGATACGTAGACATCTGCAGACGCTATTTCCCAGCAAGGAAGTGTCGTATTTATATTCATTTGAAGTGTAGACGAGGAATACATAACACTTCGCAAATCATATTATATCTTACCATGAAACATAGAAATGAGGTGCGATATCGCGCTTTAAGAATCATAAGAACTCTATTGCTACGATACGTAGACATCTGCAAACGCTATTTCCTTGCATGGAAGTGTCGCAGTTACATTCATTTGACGTGTAGACGAGGAATACATGACACTTCGCAAATCATATTATATCTTACCATGAAACATAGAAATGAGGTGCGATATAACGTTTTAAGAAGCAATAGAAATCTATTGCTACGATACATAGACATCTGCAAACGCTATTTCCTTGCAAGGAAATGTCGCATTTACATTCATTTGAAGTGTAGACGAGGAATACATGACACTTCGCAAATCATATTATATCTTACCATGAAACATAGAAATGAGATGCGATATCACGTTTTAAGAAGCATTAGAAATCTATTGCTACCATACATAGACATCTACAGGCGCTATTTCCTAGCAAGGAAGTGTCGCATTTACATTCATTTGAATCGTAGACGAGGAATGCATAACACTTCGCAATGAATATTATATCTTATCATGAAACATAGATATCAGATGCAATATCTCGTTTTAAGAAGCATTTGAACTCTATTGCTTCGATACGTAGACATCTGCAAACGCTATTTCCTTGCAAGGAAGTGTCGCATTTACATTCATTTGAAGTGTAGACGAGGAATACATGACACTTCGCAAATCATATTATATCTTAACATGAAACATAGAAATGAGATGCGATATCGCGTTTTAAGAAGCATTAGAACTCTATTGCTACGATTCGTAGACATCTGCAAACGCTATTTCCTTGCAAGGAAGTGTCGCATTTACATTTATTTGAAGAGTAGGCGAGGAATACATGACACTTCGCAAATCATATTATATCTTACCATGAAACATAGAAATTAGATGCGATATCGCGTTTTAAGAAGCATTAGAACTCTATCGCTACGATAGGTAGACATCTGCAAACGCTATTTCCTTACAAGGAAGTTTCGCATTTACACTCATTTGAAGTGTGGACGAGGAATACATAACACTACGCAAATCATATTATATCTTACCATGAAACATAGAAATGAGATGCGATATCGCGTTTTAAGAATCATAAGAACTCTATTGCTACGATAAGTAGACATCTGCAAACACTATTTCCTTGCATGGAAGTGTCGCATTTACATTCATTTGACGTGTAGACGATGAATACATAACACTTCGCAAATCATATTATACCTTACCGTGAAACATGGAAATGAGATGCGATATCGCGATTTAAGAAGCATTAGAAATCTATTGCTACGATACGTAGACATCTGCAAGCGCTATTTCCTAGCGAGGAAGTGTCGCATTCACATTCATTTGAACTGTAGACGAGGAATGCATAACACTTCGCAATGAATATTATATCTTATCATGAAACATAGATATGAGATGCAATATCTCGTTTCAAGAAGCATTTGAACTCTATTGCTACGATACGTAGACATCTGCAGACGCTATTTCCTTGCATGGAAGTGTCGCATTTACATTCATTTGACGTGTAGACGAGGAATACATGACACTTCGCAAATCATATTATATCTTACCATGAAACATAGAAATGAGATGCGATATCACGTTTTAAGAAGCATTAGAAATCTATTGCTACCATACATAGACATCTGCAAACGCTATTTCCTTGCAAGGAAGTGTCGCATTTACATTCCTTTGAAGTGTAGACGAGGAATACAGAACACTTCGCAAATCATATTATACCTTACCATGAAACATAGAAATGAGATGCGATATCGCGTTTTAAGAATCATAAGAACTCTATTGCTACGATACGTAGACATCTGCAAACGCTATTTCCTTGCAAGGAAGTGTCGCATTTACATTCATTTGAAGTGTAGACGAGGAATACATAACACTTGGCAAATCATATTATATCTTACCATGAAACATAGAAATGAGATGCGATATCGCGTTTTAAGAAGCATTAGAACTCTATTGCTGCGGTAGGTAGACGTTTGCAAACGCTATTTCCTTGCAAGGAAGTTTCGCATTTACATTCATTTGAAGTGTGGACGAGGAATACATAACACTACGCAAATCATATTATATCTTACCATGAAACATAGAAATGAGATGCGATATCGCGTTTTAAGAATCATAAGAACTCTATTGCTACGATAAGTAGACATCTGCAAACGCTATTTCCTTGCAAGGAAGTGTTGCATTTACATTCATTTGAATCGTAGACGAGGAATACATGACACTTCGCAAATCATATTATATCTTACCATGAAACATAGAAATGAGATTGCGATATCGCGTTCTAAGAAGCATTAGAACTCTATTGCTACGATACCTAGACATCTGCAGACGCTATTTCCTAGCAAGGAAGTGTCGCACTTACATTCATTTGAAGTGTAGACGAGGAATACATAACACTTCGCAAATTATATTATATCTTACCATGAAACATAGAAATGAAATGCGATATCGCGTTTTAAGAAGCATTAGAACTCTATTGCTACGATACCTAGACATCTGCAGACGCTATTTCCTAGCAAGGAAGTGTCGCAGTTACATTCATTTGACGTGTAGACGAGGAATACATGACACTTCGCAAATCATATTATATCTTACCATGAAACATAGAAATGAGGTGCGATATAACGTTTTAAGAAGCAATAGAAATCTATTGCTACGATACATAGACATCTGCAAACGCTTTTTCCTTGCAAGGAAGTGTCGCATTTACATTCATTTGAAGTGTAGACGAGGAATACATGACACTTCGCAAATCATATTATATCTTACCATGAAACATAGAAATGAGATGCGATATCACGTTTTAAGAAGCATTAGAAATCTATTGCTACGATACGTAGACATCTGCAAGCGCTATTTCCTAGCGAGGAAGTGTCGCATTCACATTCATTTGAAGTGTAGACGAGGAATGCATAACACTTCGCAATGAATATTATATCTTATCATGAAACATAGTTATGAGATGCAATATCTCGTTTTAAGAAGCATTTGAACTCTATTGCTACGATACGTAGACATCTGCAGACGCTATTTCCCAGCAAGGAAGTGTCGTATTTATATTCATTTGAAGTGTAGACGAGGAATACATAACACTTCGCAAATCATATTATATCTTACCATGAAACATAGAAATGAGGTGCGATATCGCGCTTTAAGAATCATAAGAACTCTATTGCTACGATACGTAGACATCTGCAAACGCTATTTCCTTGCATGGAAGTGTCGCAGTTACATTCATTTGACGTGTAGACGAGGAATACATGACACTTCGCAAATCATATTATATCTTACCATGAAACATAGAAATGAGGTGCGATATAACGTTTTAAGAAGCAATAGAAATCTATTGCTACGATACATAGACATCTGCAAACGCTATTTCCTTGCAAGGAAGTGTCGCATTTACATTCATTTGAAGTGTAGGCGAGGAATACATGACACTTCGCAAATCATATTATATCTTACCATGAAACATAGAAATGAGATGCGATATCGCGTTCTACGAAGCATTAGAACTCTATTGCTACGATAGGTAGACGTTTGCAAACGCTATTTCCTAGCAAGGAAGTGTCGCATTTACATTCATTTGAAGTGTAGACGAGGAATACATAACACTTCGCAAATTATATTATATCTTACCACGAAACATATAAATGAGATGCGATATCACGCTTTAAGAAGCATTAGAAATCTATTGCTACGATACGTAGACATCTGCAAGCGCTATTTCCTTGCAAGGAAGTATCGCATTTACATTCATTTGAAGTGTAGACGAGGAATACAGAACACTTCGCAAATCATATTATACCTTACCATGAAACATAGAAATGAGATGCGATATCTCGTTTTAAGAATCATAAGAACTCTATTGCTACGATACGTAGACATCTGCAAACGCTATTTCCTTGCAAGGAAGTGTCGCATTTACATTCATTTGAAGTGTAGACGAGGAATACATAACACTTGGCAAATCATATTATAGCTTACCATGAAACATAGAAAAGAGATGCGATATCGCGCTTTAAGAAGCATTAGAAATCTATTGCTACGATACGTAGACATCTGCAAGCGCTATTTCCTAGCGAGGAAGTGCCGCATTCACATTCATTTGAACTGTAGACGAGGAATGCATAACACTTCGCAATGAATATTATATCTTATCATGAAACATAGATATGAGATGCAATATCTCGTTTCAAGAAGCATTTGAACTCTATTGCTACGATACGTAGACATCTGCAGACGCTATTTCCTTGCATGGAAGTGTCGCATTTACATTCATTTGACGTGTAGACGAGGAATACATGACACTTCGCAAATCATATTATATCTTACCATGAAACATAGAAATGAGATGCGATATCACGTTTTAAGAAGCATTAGAAATCTATTGCTACCATACATAGACATCTGCAAACGCTATTTCCTTGCAAGGAAGTGTCGCATTTACATTCCTTTGATGTGTAGACGAGGAATACAGAACACTTCGCAAATCATATTATACCTTACCATGAAACATAGAAATGAGATGCGATATCGCGTTTTAAGAATCATAAGAACTCTATTGCTACGATACGTAGACATCTGCAAACGCTATTTCCTTGCAAGGAAGTGTCGCATTTACATTCATTTGAAGTGTAGACGAGGAATACATAACACTTGGCAAATCATATTATAGCTTACCATGAAACATAGAAATGAGATGCGATATCGCGTTTTAAGAAGCATTAGAACTCTATTGCTACGATACGTAGACATCTGCAAACGCTATTTCCTTGCAAGGAAGTGTCGCATTTACATTCATTTGAGTCGTAGACGAGGAATGCATAACACTTCGCAAATCATATTATATCTTACCATGAAACATAGAAATGAGATGCGATATCGCGTTTTAAGAAGCATTAGAACTCTATTGCTGCGGTAGGTAGACGTTTGCAAACGCTATTTCCTTGCAAGGAAGTTTCGCATTTACATTCATTTGAAGTGTGGACGAGGAATACATAACACTACGCAAATCATATTATATCTTACCATGAAACATAGAAATGAGATGCGATATCGCGTTTTAAGAATCATAAGAACTCTATTGCTACGATAAGTAGACAGCTGCAAACGCTATTTCCTTGCAAGGAAGTGTTGCATTTACATTCATTTGAATCGTAGACGAGGAATACATGACACTTCGCAAATCATATTATATCTTACCATGAAACATAGAAATGAGATTGCGATATCGCGTTCTAAGAAGCATTAGAACTCTATTGCTACGATACCTAGACATCTGCAGACGCTATTTCCTAGCAAGGAAGTGTCGCACTTACATTCATTTGAAGCGTAGACGAGGAATACATAACACTTCGCAAATTATATTATATCTTACCATGAAACATAGAAATGAAATGCGATATCGCGTTTTAAGAAGCATTAGAACTCTATTGCTACGATACCTAGACATCTGCAGACGCTATTTCCTAGCAAGGAAGTGTCGCATTTACATACATTTGAAGTGTAGACGAGGAATACATGACACTTCGCAAATCATATTATATCTTACCATGAAACATAGAAATGAGATGCGATATCGCGTTCTACGAAGCATTAGAACTCTATTGCTACGATAGGTAGACGTTTGCAAACGCTATTTCCTAGCAAGGAAGTGTCGCATTTACATTCATTTGAAGTGTAGACGAGGAATACATAACACTTCGCAAATTATATTATATCTTACCACGAAACATATAAATGAGATGCGATATCACGCTTTAAGAAGCATTAGAAATCTATTGCTACGATACGTAGACATCTGCAAGCGCTATTTCCTTGCAAGGAAGTATCGCATTTACATTCATTTGAAGTGTAGACGAGGAATACAGAACACTTCGCAAATCATATTATACCTTACCATGAAACATAGAAATGAGATGCGATATCTCGTTTTAAGAATCATAAGAACTCTATTGCTACGATACGTAGACATCTGCAAACGCTATTTCCTTGCAAGGAAGTGTCGCATTTACATTCATTTGAAGTGTAGACGAGGAATACATAACACTTGGCAAATCATATTATAGCTTACCATGAAACATAGAAAAGAGATGCGATATCGCGCTTTAAGAAGCATTAGAAATCTATTGCTACGATACGTAGACATCTGCAAGCGCTATTTCCTAGCGAGGAAGTGTCGCATTCACATTCATTTGAACTGTAGACGAGGAATGCATAACACTTCGCAATGAATATTATATCTTATCATGAAACATAGATATGAGATGCAATATCTCGTTTCAAGAAGCATTTGAACTCTATTGCTACGATACGTAGACATCTGCAGACGCTATTTCCTTGCATGGAAGTGTCGCATTTACATTCATTTGACGTGTAGACGAGGAATACATGACACTTCGCAAATCATATTATATCTTACCATGAAACATAGAAATGAGATGCGATATCACGTTTTAAGAAGCATTAGAAATCTATTGCTACCATACATAGACATCTGCAAACGCTATTTCCTTGCAAGGAAGTGTCGCATTTACATTCCTTTGATGTGTAGACGAGGAATACAGAACACTTCGCAAATCATATTATACCTTACCATGAAACATAGAAATGAGATGCGATATCGCGTTTTAAGAATCATAAGAACTCTATTGCTACGATACGTAGACATCTGCAAACGCTATTTCCTTGCAAGGAAGTGTCGCATTTACATTCATTTGAAGTGTAGACGAGGAATACATAACACTTGGCAAATCATATTATAGCTTACCATGAAACATAGAAATGAGATGCGATATCGCGTTTTAAGAAGCATTAGAACTCTATTGCTACGATACGTAGACATCTGCAAACGCTATTTCCTTGCAAGGAAGTGTCGCATTTACATTCATTTGAGTCGTAGACGAGGAATGCATAACACATCGCAAATCATATTATATCTTACCATGAAACATAGAAATGAGATGCGATATCGCGTTTTAAGAAGCATTAGAACTCTATTGCTGCGGTAGGTAGACGTTTGCAAACGCTATTTCCTTGCAAGGAAGTTTCGCATTTACATTCATTTGAAGTGTGGACGAGGAATACATAACACTACGCAAATCATATTATATCTTACCATGAAACATAGAAATGAGATGCGATATCGCGTTTTAAGAATCATAAGAACTCTATTGCTACGATAAGTAGACAGCTGCAAACGCTATTTCCTTGCAAGGAAGTGTTGCATTTACATTCATTTGAATCGTAGACGAGGAATACATGACACTTCGCAAATCATATTATATCTTACCATGAAACATTGTCACGTCCCGAGGTGCGGTTGCGCTCGCAACGGTGGCACAAAGTCGTAACCGTTCCCGAAAATAACGCGAATTGCGTCCGGACCGGGTTCGTTGGCGTTTCGGACTCGATAAAACGGTAACTAACACTAAACTTACCTTGCGAAGGCTTGATTCCGCTGTCTGATTTCTCTTTCCAGGTACCTGGAACGCCTTGGATCCGCAACCGGGATGGCGGCGGCGTACGGCTGGAACGGAGGTACGTCTACGGGAATAAGCGTCCAGGCGGGTTGACTCCGGCTGGCAGGTATCGGCGTTTGGCCCTGACGATTGGCGACTCGTACGGGTCGTGCGGCGAAGGAAACCTCCTTCACAGGAACCAGGACTCGAACGTAGGAAATTGAATATTCTGGTGCATCACCCACGTATTCCCGAGCGAGACGACGAATGAACTCTCTCCTCCCCGCGCGTCGTGTACGCTTTGTCGGAGGTGCAAGGCTCATCGAGAATACTTGAACTTCGGTTGAATACGGCACGGCTAAGCGTTGGTTCGCTCTAGCTTACCGGGATCGACCTGGGCGCAAGATATTCTGTACACGGTAGAAGTGAGGATGGAGCAACTAAGCGCTGGTTCGCTCTAGTCGTCGAGCCTCAAGACTATCGTAGATGAGATATAGAATTAGAATAATCGCGAGCGTACCCGTGGATTAGAATTAAGGAATTGTATTTGAACTCGAATAAAGATACTTTGAATCTGGTAAAAATAAACTATATTCTATGATTTCACTATACTAGATACACTTGACTAAATTCTAAGTTACTGACTAGCGATTACAATGAGAATTAGAAATAGTATAAGGTATCGAATGGACTCCGCTATGGGAGTATGGATAGAGACGAATGCATTAGAGCTAATTGCTCGTTGCGAATGAGCCTATTGCTCGGATCGGAGGTGCATCGTTCGGATGCTGGATTAGAACTCCTCGGTTCGGAGATGAGATGCGAACTGACTCTCGGATCTCGCGTCCGCGACCTCCTCGGGTCGCGCGGCGCGCGAGTCGCTGGGCCCTCGCGGTGGGGCGGACGGTCGGAGTAGGGCGGCCGCTCGGCCCTCGTGGTGGGGCGGCCGTTCGGAGTGGGGCGCGGCCCGCGTTAAGCGTGAGCCGCGAGCGTCGAGTGTGCGCGCGAGTGCACGGAACGTAACCGTGCATGAATAAAATATATACATATATTCACTTAAATCTAGGTGTGTGTTGGTGTGTATGTACATAGGTGAGTAGTGTGCTTATTCTAATCCCACATGTACGAGAAGTACGTATAGGGCTTCGTGATTGCTGGGGATTCGACCCAGTACGTGTCGGAGAGCTCCTCGCCCTCGTAATACGGGGTGAAGTCCTCCCCCTCGTGTGTGGAGATCGCGCGTGGGCGCGGCATGCTGCATCCCTCTTCCCTCTCGTACCTTTGTCTCCTTCTGTAGGGACGGCGAGTCGGCGGGTGGCCCGTGTGCAGGGGCTCCGGATACGGATGCTGGGGATGATGAGGTGGACGCCGGAGGGTGGCAGGCGGTACGCCTGACGTTACACCACCCCCCTTGGAAAAAGAATCTCGGCCATGCCGAGATCTCTTGTCTGTTGGGTAGATTTCGGGATGCTGGATCCTTCTCTTGGTCCTGTCGGCTGGATGCTGCGGAATCTGAGGTTTTTCGCCTGGTTGATCCTGGCGATAACGTTTGGAGATTGGACCGTGACTGCGGGCTTCCTTCGGATTGCAGGCACTTTCGTCGCTTTCACTTTCAGCGTTCGTTTGAATGTCACTGCTCTCACTGACTTCATTTTCAGTTTTTCGCACTTTTCTTTCACTAGCATCCACACTCTGCATACTATGCATTCGTTTACAAATTTTGATTTTGTTCGTATGAACAATTTTATGGCGCCCTTTTACATTTAGCTTAACATTACAGTTGCCCAAAATTTCGAGGATACGGTACGGTCCAGAGTATTGTGCCTGGAACTTATGTTTGTTCGGCTCTTTTAAAAGATAGACCCATTGGCCTACCTCGAAGTTTTGGACATTGAGATTTCGGTCATAATAATATTTAGAACGGCGTTTCGCATTGTCTAGATTGGCTTTAGCCAAATCCTGAGATTTCGAGATTTTCTCCTGAAGTTGTATAAGATAGTCGCTATAAGTTTCGTTATCAGAGCTGTCCTGAAAAGGAGTGGCTGACGGCGTCCTAGCTATCCTGCCGAACACTAGTTCGTGTGGGGTGTATAATGTACCCTCGTGCACACTGGTGTTGTATGAAAACATTGCATACGGTAACCAATTCACCCAATCGTTACTCGACTCTATGTAATGCTTCAGATATTCGGCCAGGACGTGGTGAGATCGTTCAACGGACCCGTTCGTTTGTGGATGGAACGCAGTGGACTTGTATTGCTTAATACGGAATTTGATTGCTATGGCTTTAATCAAGCTATTTATAAAGTTCGAACCTTGGTCCGTGAGTATGCCTTTCGGGCATCCGAACTTACAAATGAATTCTTTTATTAAAGCTTCGGCAATGTCTACTGCGGTGGTGGTTTTGAGAGGAACTGCGACTGAGTATTTAGTGAGGAGATCTTGGATCGTGAGGATACTCGTATAACCGTCGGGAGTTTCGGGAAGAGGACCCATTACGTCCATTGAAATCTTATCGAATGCCCTGCCAGGGGTGTCGGTTAAAGTGAGAGGCTGTCTGGTCTTTACCCGGACCAGTTTCTCTGTCTGACAACTTTTACATTTGCCAATATATTCTTGTATTTGTGTTTTCATGTTTGGCCAAAAGTATTGTTGTCTGATGCGAGAATAAGTTTTATTAACCCCTTTGTGACCTCCCACAGGGGAGTCGTGGTTTTCTCTTATTATTTTCAGTCGCTCTTCGACCGAAGGGGTTTTAATGAGGCCCTGGCAGACCGTAATCTGGACAGTTGTTTCGTAAAACAGGTCTTGAAGGATTTTCTGGATTCGGGACCAGGATACGGAGTCTAGATAGGTTTGTGCGATACTAAATGTTTGTAATTGTAATTCGTTTACAACGTCGCACAAGGATCTGAATGTTTCTATTACGGTCTGGAAATTGATTGATCTGGTGGAATGTTCGATGATTGGAAGCTGGATTTGGAATTCGTTTCCGATTTGTATGACTTTGGCTTTGGTAAGGACGTGATTTTTGTTTAGGAGGAATTTTTCAGCGTTTGCTAGATCTTTGGCGCCCGTGTCATAGGGGTGCCCAGATTGCGTGACGAAGACAACTACATTGTCTCGTCGCGTTGATAATGCGTCACGGCTGAAATTAAATAGAGGTTCGCGTCGGAAAAATTCATTTGGAGCAGGAGTATAGAAGTCGGTGCTGTCGCTGGCGACTTGCGGAGGTGGTGCTGTGTTGGTACGGAAGGACGTGCCTGGAGTCGGTAATTCAGGTTCTGATGTTACCGGAGTAGGAGGAGGCGCTAGTGTGGTATACTTTTTACGGGTTTCCGGAGGCACATCGAAGATGTCGTCCTCCGAGTTTTCTGAATACGAGAGCGGAAAAATTTGAGCGGGATTCCGCGACAATGCGTCCGCATTAAGGTTCGTTTTTCCACTTTTATAGACCATCTCGTAGTCAAATTCCGCTAACTTGAGCCTCCACCGTACGAGTCTACTTGACGGGTCCTTGACCGAATTCATCCACACTAACGGTCGATGGTCGGTAACGAGTTTGAATTGATTACCGTATATGTATGGACGAAAGTAATGGACGGCGTAGACAATCGCCAGACACTCCTTCTCGATCGTGGAGTAGTTTTTCTCCGCAGCGTTTAACAGTCGCGACGTGTACGCGATTGGCAAGTCGCGGCCTATTGGTCCTTGACTCAAGATAGCACCAATAGCTTCGGCGGACGCGTCGGTCGTTATCACGAATGGTTGTTTAAAGTTGGGGTACTGCAAGATAGGCGCTTCGCATAGGCAATCTCGGAGTTTGACGAATGAATTCTCATGCTCGTTACGCCATACAAAGGGCGCGTCCTTTTTTAACAAATTCGTTAGAGGCTTAGCAATATTGGAAAAATTTGCGATGAACCGCCTGTAGTATCCCGCGAGCCCGAGGAATTGTTTGATCTGTTTCGCGTTGCGCGGGCGCGGAAAATTTTTGACGGCGCTAATTTTCGCAGGGTCAGGTTTTACACCGTGCTCACTGATAATATGACCCAAATAGCTTACTTCTCTCCTCAAGAATTCGCACTTATCCGGCTGCAATACTAAATTAGCTTCTTTGAGCCGTTGGGTTAATTTATCGAATTTAAGTCGATGTTCTTGAAGAGAGCTAGCGTAGATAACAATGTCGTCCAAATAGACGAAAATTTCGTTCCCCTGGAGACCGGACAGGACATTGTCCATAAGTCGTTGGAACGTTGCTGGCGCATTTTTTAATCCGAATGGCATTCTTTTAAATTCATAATGCCCGTGAGGCGTCGAAAAAGCAGTTTTAGGAGCATCGGCGGGCTCCATTGGGATCTGGTGAAATCCGCTCGCGAGATCGAATGTACTAAAATACTTCGCACTCCCGAGCTGATCAAGTATCTCGGTAATGCAAGGGAGGGGATAGGCATCGGCGACAGATTTCTCATTGAGTGCGCGGTAGTCGATGACGACGCGCCATTGCTTGTTGCCCAAGGAGTCCGGTTTCTTTGGGACAACCCACAATGGCGAATTATATGGTGATTTTGACGGAGAGATGACACCATTTTGTAAAAATTTGTCGACTTGTCGTCGAATCTCCTCCTTATGAGCTGGTGGGAAACGGTATTGTTTCACATTGACGGGGCGGTCGTCGACGGTTGGAATCTTGTGCGTGGTTGCTGACGTATGCCCTAATTTATCCCCCTCAATGTGAAAAAGCTCCTGCGTGCTTTGAACGAGACGGACGACGTGCTCTCTTTCCTCTGCGTTGAGGTGGTCGAGACGGAGGAGACTAAGAATTCGGTCTAGGCGAGATTTCGAAGGATTGGCGGATTTCGATGTTTGTTTCAACGGCGCCTGTTGTATATTATTTTTAACCGCCTGAGCATAGGAGATCTGTTGAACATTCGCGATTTTGCAACGCGAAGGAGGAGTTTCGAGTGTCGAATATGGTGTCTGACTCGAGATAGAAATAGAAGTTTTCCCTTTTTGGGATGAGCCGATCGGTACGGCGGATACGTTGGATTTAGAAAAAACCGGATAGAGCGATGGACTTTCCTCCTTATGGAGGGGAGTCATGATTTGCGCGGGCTCAAGTACGATTTCTGGTAACGCGATTTCGACGGCGCGGTCGGATGAATTAATTATTCGAGTTACCGCTTTGCCCCGAATTACTCTGACGAGAGCGTTTCCGAAAAATATACCCGGCGCAAGATCGATACGAGGAATTATACCTTCCGCGAGGTTCGAATTAACTACGCGGACCTTGATACCGATATTTGATCTCGGCGGAATGGAGATACGGTCTCCTGACTTCGGAGAAGCTGCTTTGTCTTGCGTTCGAAGCTTCGATTTCGTTGCTGCATCGCGTTTCAGCGGAGGCGATGATTTACGCGGCGGGCGCGGCGGCGGAGGGGGAATAGATTCCGTGCGCGGCGCTTGTTTACGTTTCGGCGATAGGAGAGGCTTTATTTTCGACTCCGGTGACGGTTCCTCGAGTGCTTCGATATCGTCTTCGAAAGGAATTCTCTTACCATTCCATTTGATTATTTTATTTGGAAAAGAGATTTCTGCATCCATACAGAACCCGGAGCCGAGGATCCCGCTTGGTTTAAGGGGAAAATCATCCTCGACCACATTAAAAGGAACGACGCGACCGAAAATGACAAGATTCACCGTCCCTAGGGTTGCGGTTTTGCCATCGGTTACCCCTGTTATTATTACGATCTCGGACTTATCGATTCGCGCGGATGCTTTTAGAGCCGAACGTTTTATAATATTTATTTCCGCCCCAGTGTCCACCATGAAGCGAGTTGGTGAAATTAGAAGGTCGGACTTTAAAATTACGTTTGGCGTGCTAGTTTTTCCGGTTATGTTTATCGCGGCGTTTCGTCGATTTCCGCGTTGGAGTTGTTCGCGGCGAGAGGACGGACTTGGTGCGCGGCCTCGCCACCTGTCTCGCGGCGGGTGCGGAGGCCATTGTCGTTTCCCGAATTTTTATTTACCGCGTTGTTGTACTGCCTTTTGCGGCACTCGCCTATTTCGTGCCCCGGGGTCTTGCAATAGCGACAAAATTTGGGCGCGTCCCTGGCTACGATTTGTCTCGGTTGTTCGTACGCGGGGCCTCGAGTAGGAGGCGGTACGTCCCTGGATCGCAAGTATTCCTGCGGTCGGTACGGCGATGGCGGTCTGAGCCGACACTCGGTCGCGTAATGTCCGATATTATTGCATTTTCGGCAAATAATTTCGGCTGGTTTTTCGCGCGATTCTGGTCGCGCGGCACGCGATCTACCTAGTCGGTTGCAATCACGTTCGTGCATTTGATAGAGCTGCCGCGCTCGAGCGAACGTTTCTCGCAATGTACCGAATGAATTTACCGTCATTTGCATTCGAATTTCCGGAATGAGACCGTCTTTAAAACATTGTAGAGTGAGCGCGTCTACGTCATCGAGCGATTCCGGTGTGTCTCGTCGAGCAAGCCTTTCGCAATCAATTATGGCGGTTCTAAGATCTTTTACTCGACCGATATAATCTAGAATGTGCTCGTTCGCGCGCATAAATATATTTGCAAGTTCACCCCGATAATGATGAGCTGATTTTACGGAGCAAAAAGTGCTGCGAAGAACGTCCGTTAATTCGAGTATTGTGTAACACGGCTCGTCTTCTAGCGCGGCGTAGGCACGACCCTTGAGTTTTCCCTTAAGCAGGCGTGTGAAAGTTCGCTCGCACCCATTAGGGATAAGCTCATAAGCGCGTTTACACGCTCGGGTAAACTGAAGAATAGGAATGTTCTGACCATCGAATGTCGGCACGGCTTCGAGGGCCTGCTTAAGCGATAGCTCGTCGTGTTGCGAACTATTTGTATTGAAATCAGAGCTCGAATTATGTGCGGAAAGCGGATTTCCCCGAGGAATATCCAGCGAAACGGTATCGTCGCGCGTTAAATCAGGCGTTCTGCGGATAGATTCTAATTCACGACGTAGAATTTCTATTTGCTGGAGCAACGCGGCATTACTAGGATCGGTCGTTTTCGTATTTTTCGCGGAAGTATTTTGTTGCGCGGTACTAGGAAGAGGCTCGGAGATAGCGTCTTGGAAGTCGAGCGTTCTGCTAGTGCGTTTTTCGCGTTCAGAATCGGCCATCGCGGCGGCTCGCTGTGTCTGCTGGCGCGTTTTTGTCGGAGTCCGGGTTGCCATATCTAGTTTCGCGGTTCCTTTCGGCGGAATTTCCGGAGGAAACGCGTGGCTATCCCACCGCTGTCACCAAAAATAACTTTCGTGTCACGTCCCGAGGTGCGGTTGCGCTCGCAACGGTGGCACAAAGTCGTAACCGTTCCCGAAAATAACGCGAATTGCGTCCGGACCGGGTTCGTTGGCGTTTCGGACTCGATAAAACGGTAACTAACACTAAACTTACCTTGCGAAGGCTTGATTCCGCTGTCTGATTTCTCTTTCCAGGTACCTGGAACGCCTTGGATCCGCAACCGGGATGGCGGCGGCGTACGGCTGGAACGGAGGTACGTCTACGGGAATAAGCGTCCAGGCGGGTTGACTCCGGCTGGCAGGTATCGGCGTTTGGCCCTGACGATTGGCGACTCGTACGGGTCGTGCGGCGAAGGAAACCTCCTTCACAGGAACCAGGACTCGAACGTAGGAAATTGAATATTCTGGTGCATCACCCACGTATTCCCGAGCGAGACGACGAATGAACTCTCTCCTCCCCGCGCGTCGTGTACGCTTTGTCGGAGGTGCAAGGCTCATCGAGAATACTTGAACTTCGGTTGAATACGGCACGGCTAAGCGTTGGTTCGCTCTAGCTTACCGGGATCGACCTGGGCGCAAGATATTCTGTACACGGTAGAAGTGAGGATGGAGCAACTAAGCGCTGGTTCGCTCTAGTCGTCGAGCCTCAAGACTATCGTAGATGAGATATAGAATTAGAATAATCGCGAGCGTACCCGTGGATTAGAATTAAGGAATTGTATTTGAACTCGAATAAAGATACTTTGAATCTGGTAAAAATAAACTATATTCTATGATTTCACTATACTAGATACACTTGACTAAATTCTAAGTTACTGACTAGCGATTACAATGAGAATTAGAAATAGTATAAGGTATCGAATGGACTCCGCTATGGGAGTATGGATAGAGACGAATGCATTAGAGCTAATTGCTCGTTGCGAATGAGCCTATTGCTCGGATCGGAGGTGCATCGTTCGGATGCTGGATTAGAACTCCTCGGTTCGGAGATGAGATGCGAACTGACTCTCGGATCTCGCGTCCGCGACCTCCTCGGGTCGCGCGGCGCGCGAGTCGCTGGGCCCTCGCGGTGGGGCGGACGGTCGGAGTAGGGCGGCCGCTCGGCCCTCGTGGTGGGGCGGCCGTTCGGAGTGGGGCGCGGCCCGCGTTAAGCGTGAGCCGCGAGCGTCGAGTGTGCGCGCGAGTGCACGGAACATAACCGTGCATGAATAAAATATATACATATATTCACTTAAATCTAGGTGTGTGTTGGTGTGTATGTACATAGGTGAGTAGTGTGCTTATTCTAATCCCACATGTACGAGAAGTACGTATAGGGCTTCGTGATTGCTGGGGATTCGACCCAGTACGTGTCGGAGAGCTCCTCGCCCTCGTAATACGGGGTGAAGTCCTCCCCCTCGTGTGTGGAGATCGCGCGTGGGCGCGGCATGCTGCATCCCTCTTCCCTCTCGTACCTTTGTCTCCTTCTGTAGGGACGGCGAGTCGGCGGGTGGCCCGTGTGCAGGGGCTCCGGATACGGATGCTGGGGATGATGAGGTGGACGCCGGAGGGTGGCAGGCGGTACGCCTGACGTTACAACATAGAAATGAGATTGCGATATCGCGTTCTAAGAAGCATTAGAACTCTATTGCTACGATACCTAGACATCTGCAGACGCTATTTCCTAGCAAGGAAGTGTCGCACTTACATTCATTTGAAGTGTAGACGAGGAATACATAACACTTCGCAAATTATATTATATCTTACCATGAAACATAGAAATGAAATGCGATATCGCGTTTTAAGAAGCATTAGAACTCTATTGCTACGATACCTAGACATCTGCAGACGCTATTTCCTAGCAAGGAAGTGTCGCATTTACATACATTTGAAGTGTAGACGAGGAATACATGACACTTCGCAAATCATATTATATCTTACCATGAAACATAGAAATGAGATGCGATATCGCGTTCTACGAAGCATTAGAACTCTATTGCTACGATAGGTAGACGTTTGCAAACGCTATTTCCTAGCAAGGAAGTGTCGCATTCACATTCATTTGAAGTGTAGACGAGGAATGCATAACACTTCGCAATGAATATTATATCTTGTCATGAAACATAAATATGAGATGCAATATCTCGTTTTAAGAGGAATTTGAACTCTATTGCTACGATACGTAGACATCTGCAGACGCTATTTCCTAGCAAGGAAGTGTCGTATTTATATTCATTTGAAGTGTAGACGAGGAATACATAACACTTCGCAAATCATATTATATCTTACCATGAAACATAGAAATGAGATGCGATATCGCGTTTTAAGAATCATAAGAACTCTATTGCTACGATACGTAGACATCTGCAAACGCTATTTCCTAGCAAGGAAGTGTCGCATTTACATTCATTTGAAGTGTGGACGAGGAATACATGGCACTTCGCAAATCATATTATATCTTACCATGAAACATAGAAATGAGATGCGATATCGCGTTTTAAGAAGCATTAGAACTCTATTGCTACGGTAGGTAGACGTTTGCAAACGCTATTTCCTTGCAAGGAAGTGTCGCATTTACATTCATTTGAAGTGTAGACGAGGAATACATGACACTTCGCAAATCATATTATATCTTACCATGAAACATAGAAATGAGATGCGATATCGCGTTTTAAGAATCATAAGAACTCTATTGCTACGATAAGTAGACATCTGCAACCGCTATTTCCTTGCAAGGAAGTGTATCATTTACATTCATTTGAAGTGTAGACAAGGAATACATAACACTTCGCAAATCATATTATATCTTACCATGAAATATAGAAATGAGATGCGATATCGCGTTTTAAGAAGCACTAGAACTCTATTGCTACGGTAGGTAGGCGTTTGCAAACGCTATATCCTTGCAAGGAAGTGTCGCATTTACATTCATTTGAAGTGTAGACGAGGAATACATGACACTTCGCAAATCATATTATATCTTACCATGAAACATAGAAATGAGGTTGCGATATCGCGTTCTAAGAAGCATTAGAACTCTATTTCTACGATACCTAGACATCAGCAAACGCTATTTCCTAGCAAGGAAGTGTCGCATTTACATTCATTTGAAGTGTGGACGAGGAATACATGGCACTTCGCAAATCATATTATATCTTACCATGAAACATAGAAATGAGATGCGATATCGCGTTTTAAGAAGCATTAGAACTCTATTGCTACGGTAGGTAGACGTTTGCAAACGCTATTTCCTTGCAAGGAAGTATAGCATTTACATTCATTTGAAGTGTAGACGAGGAATACATGACACTTCGCAAATCATATTATATCTTACCATGAAACATAGAAATGAGATGCGATATCGCGTTTTAAGAATCATAAGAACTCTATTGCTACGATACGTAGGCATCTGCAAACGCTATTTCCTGCAAGGAAGTGTCGCATTTACATTGATTTGAAGTGCAGACGAGGAATACATGACACTTCGCGAATCATATTATATCTTACCATGAAACATAGAAACGAGATGCGATATCGCGTTTTAAGAAGCATTAGAGCACTATTGCTTCGATAGATAGACATTCGCAAACGCTATTTCCTTGCAACGAAGTGTCGCATTTACATTCATTTGAAGTGTTGACGAGGAATACATAACACTTCGCAAATCATATTATATCTTACCATGAAGCATAGAAATGAAATGCGATATCGCGTTTTAAGAAGCATTAGAACTCTATTGCTACGATACCTAGACATCTGCAGACGCTATTTCCTAGCAATGTAGTGTCGCATTTACATTCATTTGAAGTGTAGACAAGGAATACATAACACTTCGCAAATCATATTATACCTTACCATGAAACATAGAAATGAGATGCGATATCACGTTTTAAGGAGCATTAGAAATCTATTGCTACCATACATAGACATCTGCAAACGCTATTTCCTTGCAAGGAAGTATCGCATTTACATTCATTTGAAGTGTAGACGAGGAATACAGAACACTTCGCAAATCATATTATACCTTACCATGAAACATAGAAATGAGATGCGATATCGCGTTTTAAGAATCATAAGAACTCTATTGCTACGATACGTAGACATCTGCAAACGCTATTTCCTTGCAAGGAAGTGTCGCATTTACATTCATTTGAAGTGTAGACGAGGAATACATAACACTTGGCAAATCATATTATAGCTTACCATGAAACATAGAAAAGAGATGCGATATCGCGCTTTAAGAAGCATTAGAAATCTATTGCTACGATACGTAGACATCTGCAAGCGCTATTTCCTAGCGAGGAAGTGTCGCATTCACATTCATTTGAACTGTAGACGAGGAATGCATAACACTTCGCAATGAATATTATATCTTATCATGAAACATAGATATGAGATGCAATATCTCGTTTCAAGAAGCATTTGAACTCTATTGCTACGATACGTAGACATCTGCAGACGCTATTTCCTTGCATGGAAGTGTCGCATTTACATTCATTTGACGTGTAGACGAGGAATACATGACACTTCGCAAATCATATTATATCTTACCATGAAACATAGAAATGAGATGCGATATCACGTTTTAAGAAGCATTAGAAATCTATTGCTACCATACATAGACATCTGCAAACGCTATTTCCTTGCAAGGAAGTGTCGCATTTACATTCCTTTGATGTGTAGACGAGGAATACATGACACTTCGCAAATCATATTATATCTTACCATGAAACATAGAAATGAGATGCGATATCGCGTTCTACGAAGCATTAGAACTCTATTGCTGCGGTAGGTAGACGTTTGCAAACGCTATTTCCTTGCAAGGAAGTTTCGCATTTACATTCATTTGAAGTGTGGACGAGGAATACATAACACTACGCAAATCATATTATATCTTACCATGAAACATAGAAATGAGATGCGATATCGCGTTTTAAGAATCATAAGAACTCTATTGCTACGATACGTAGACATCTGCAAACGCTATTTCCTTGCAAGGAAGTGTTGCATTTACATTCATTTGAATCGTAGACGAGGAATACATGACACTTCGCAAATCATATTATATCTTACCATGAAACATAGAAATGAGATTGCGATATCGCGTTCTAAGAAGCATTAGAACTCTATTGCTACGATACCTAGACATCTGCAGACGCTATTTCCTAGCAAGGAAGTGTCGCACTTACATTCATTTGAAGTGTAGACGAGGAATACATAACACTTCGCAAATTATATTATATCTTACCATGAAACATAGAAATGAAATGCGATATCGCGTTTTAAGAAGCATTAGAACTCTATTGCTACGATACCTAGACATCTGCAGACGCTATTTCCTAGCAAGGAAGTGTCGCATTTACATACATTTGAAGTGTAGACGAGGAATACATGACACTTCGCAAATCATATTATATCTTACCATGAAACATAGAAATGAGATGCGATATCGCGTTCTACGAAGCATTAGAACTCTATTGCTACGATAGGTAGACGTTTGCAAACGCTATTTCCTAGCAAGGAAGTGTCGCATTTACATTCATTTGAAGTGTAGACGAGGAATACATAACACTTCGCAAATTATATTATATCTTACCACGAAACATATAAATGAGATGCGATATCACGCTTTAAGAAGCATTAGAAATCTATTGCTACGATACGTAGACATCTGCAAGCGCTATATCCTAGCGAGGAAGTGTCGCATTCACATTCATTTGAAGTGTAGACGAGGAATGCATAACACTTCGCAATGAATATTATATCTTGTCATGAAACATAAATATGAGATGCAATATCTCGTTTTAAGAAGAATTTGAACTCTATTGCTACGATACGTAGACATCTGCAGACGCTATTTCCTAGCAAGGAAGTGTCGTATTTATATTCATTTGAAGTGTAGACGAGGAATACATAACACTTCGCAAATCATATTATATCTTACCATGAAACATAGAAATGAGGTGCGATATCGCGCTTTAAGAATCATAAGAACTCCATTGCTACGATACGTAGACATCTGCAAACGCTATTTCCTTGCATGGAAGTGTCGCATTTACATTCATTTGACGTGTAGGCGAGGAATACATGACACTTCGCAAATCATATTATATCTTACCATGAAACATAGAAATGAGGTGCGATATCACGTTTTAAGAAGCAATAGAATTCTATTGCTACGATACATAGACATCTGCAAACGCTATTTCCTTGCAAGGAAGTGTCCGCATCTACATTCATTTGAAGTGTAGACGAGGAATACATAACACTTCGCAAATCATATTATATCTTACCATGAAACATAGAAATGAGATGCGATATCGCGCTTTAAGAATCATAAGAACTCTACTGCTACGATACGTAAACATCTGCAAACGCTATTTCCTTGCATGGAAGTGTCGCATTTACATTCATTTGACGTGTAGACGAGGAATACATGACACTTCGCAAATCATATTATATCTTACCATGAAACATAGAAATGAGATGCGATATCACGTTTTAAGGAGCATTAGAAATCTATTGCTACCATACATAGACATCTGCAAACGCTGTTTCCTTGCAAGGAAGTGTCGCATTTACATTCATTTGAAGTGTAGACGAGGAATACAGAACACTTCGCAAATCATATTATACCTTACCATGAAACATAGAAATGAGATGCGATATCGCGTTTTAAGAATCATAAGAACTCTATTGCTACGATACGTAGACATCTGCAAACGCTATTTCCTTGCAAGGAAGTGTCGCATTTACATTCATTTGAAGTGTAGTCGAGGAATACATAACACTTGGCAAATCATATTATAGCTTACCATGAAACATAGAAATGAGATGCGATATCGCGCTTTAAGAATCATAAGAACTCTATTGCTACGATACGTAGACATCTGCAAACGCTATTTCCTTTCATGGAAGTGTCGCATTTACATTCATTTGACGTGTAGACGAGGAATACATGACACCTCGCAAATCATATTATATCTTACCATGAAACATAGAAATGAGATGCGATATCACGTTTTAAGAAGCATTAGAAATCTATTGCTACCATACATAGACATCTACAGACGCTATTTCCTAGCAAGGAAGTGTCGCATTTACATTCATTTGAATCGTAGACGAGGAATGCATAACACTTCGCAATGAATATTATATCTTATCATGAAGCATAGATATCAGATGCAATATCTCGTCTTAAGAAGCATTTGAACTCTATTGCTTCGATACGTAGACATCTGCAAACGCTATTTCCTTGCAAGGAAGTGTCGCATTTACGTTCATTTGAAGTGTAGTCGAGGAATACATGACACTTCGCAAATCATATTATATCTTAACATGAAACATAGAAATGAGATGCGATATCGCGTTTTAAGAAGCATTAGAACTCTATTGCTACGATTCGTAGACAACTGCAAACGCTATTTCCTTGCAAGGAAGTGTCGCATTTACATTTATTTGAAGAGTAGACGAGGAATACATGACACTTCGCAAATCATATTATATCTTACCATGAAACATAGAAATTAGATGCGATATCGCGTTTTAAGAAGCATTAGAACTCTATCGCTACGATAGGTAGACATCTGCAAACGCTATTTCCTTACAAGGAAGTTTCGCATTTACATTCATTTGAAGTGTGGACGAGGAATACATAACACTACGCAAATCATATTATATCTTACCATGAAACATAGAAATGAGATGCGATATCGCGTTTTAAGAATCATAAGAACTCTATTGCTACGATAAGTAGACATCTGCAAACACTATTTCCTTGCATGGAAGTGTCGCATTTACATTCAGTTGACGTGTAGACGAGGAATACATAACACTTCGCAAATCATATTATATCTTACCATGAAACATAGAAATGAGATGCGATATCGCGTTTTAAGAATCAATAGAACTCTATTGCTACGATACGTAGACATCTGCAAACGCTACTTGCTTGCAAGGAAGTGTCGCATTTACATTCATTTGAAGTGTTGACGAGGAATACATAACACTTCGCAAATCATATTATATCTTACCATGAAACATAGAAATGAAATGCGATATCGCGTTTTAAGAAGCATTAGAACTCTATTGCTACGATACCTAGACATCTGCAGACGCGATTTCCTAGCAAGGTAGTGTCGCATTTACATTCATTTGAAGTGTAGACGAGGAATACATAACACTTCGCAAATCATATTATACCTTACCATGAAACATGGAAATGAGATGCGATATCGCGTTTTAAGAATCATAAGAACTCTATTGCTACGATACGTAGACATCTGCAAACGCTATTTCCTTGCAAGGAAGTGTCGCATTTACATTCATTTGAAGTGTAGACGAAGAATACATAACACTTCGCAAATCATATTATATCTTACCATGAAACATAGAAATGAGATGCGATATCGCGTTTTAAGAATCAATAGAACTCTATTGCTACGATACGTTGACATCTGCAAACGCTATTTCCTAGCGAGAAAGTGTCGCATTCACATTCATTTGAAGTGTAGACGAGGAATACATAACACTTCGCAAATCATATTATATCATACCATGAAACATAGAAATGAGATGCGATATCGCGTTCCAAGAAGCATTAGAACACTACTGCTACGATAGGTAGACATTTGCAAACGCTATTTCCTTGCAAGGAAGAGTTGCATTTACATTCATTTGAATCGTAGACGAGGAATGCATAACACTTCGCAATGAATATTATATCTTATCATGAAATATAGATATGAGATGCAATATCTCGTTTTAAGAAGCATTTGAACTCTATTGCTTCGATACGTAGACATCTGCAAACGCTATTTCCTTGCAAGGAAGTGTCGCATTTACATTCATTTGAAGTGTAGGCGAGGAATACATAACACTTCGCAAATCATATTATATCTCACCATGATATATAGAAATGAGATGCGATATCCCTTTTTAAGAAGCATTAGAAATCTATTGCTACGATACGTAGACATCTGCAAACGCTATTTCCTAGCGAGAAAGTGTCGCATTCACATTCATTTGAAGTGTAGACGAGGAATACATAACACTTCGCATATCATATTATATCTTACCATGAAACATAGGAATGAGATGCGATATCGCGTTCTAAGATGCATTAGAACACTACTGCTACGATAGGTAGACATTTGCAAACGCTATTTCTTTGCAAGGAAGTGTCGCATTTACATTCAATTGAAGTGTAGACGAGGAGTACATAACACTTCGCAAATCATATTATATCTTACCATGAAACATAGAAATGAAATGCGATATCGCGTTTTAAGAAGGATTAGAACTCTATTGCTACGATACCTAGTCATCTGCAGACGCTATTTCCTAGCAAGGAAGTGTAGCATTTACATTCATTTGAAGTGTAGACGAGGAATACATGACACTTCGCAAATCATATTATATCTTACCATGAAACATAGAAATGAGATGCGATATCGCGTTTTAAGAAGCAGCAGAAATCCATTGCTACAATACGTAGACATCAGCAAACGCTATTTCCTTGCAAGGAAGTGTCGCATTTACATTCATTTGAAGTGTAGACGAGGGATACATAACACTTCGCAAATCATATTATATCTTACCATGAAACATAGAAATGAGATGCGATATCGCGGATTGAGAAGCAATAGAACTCTATTGCTACGATACGTAGACATCTGCAAACGCTATTTGCTTGCAAGGAAGTGTCGCATTTACATTCATTTGAAGTGTAGACGAGGAATACATAACACTTCGCAAATCATATTATATCTTATCATGAAACATAGAAATGAGATGCGATATCGCGTTTTAAGAAGCATTAGAACTCTATTGCTACGATATGTAGACGTTTGCAAACGCTATTTCCTTGCAAGGAAGTGTCGTATTTACATTCATTTGAAGTGTAGACGAGGAATACATAACACTTCGCAAATCATATTATATCTTACCATGAAACATAGAAATGAGATGCGATATCGCGTTTTAAGAAGCATTAGAACTCTATTGCTACGATACCTAGACATCTGCAGACGTTATTTCCTAGCAAGGAAGTGTCGCATTTACATTCATTTGAAGTGTAGACGAGGAATACATAACACTTCGCAAATCATATTATATCTTACCATGAAACATAGAAATGAAATGCGATATCGCGTTTTAAGAAGCATTAGAACTCTATTGCTACGATACCTAGACATCTGCAGACGCTATTTCCTAGAAGGAAGTGTCGCATTTACATTCATTTGAAGTGTAGACGAGGGATACATGACACTTCGCAAATCATTTTATATCTTACCATGATACATAGAAATGAGATGCGATATCGCGTTCTAAGAAGCATTAGAAATCTATTGCTACGATAGGTAGACATCTGCAAACGCTATTTCCTAGCAAGGAAGTGTTGCATTTACATTCATTTGAAGTGTAGACGAGGAATACATGACACTTCGCAAATCATATTATATCTTACAATGATACATAGAAATGAGATGCGATATCCCGTTTTAAGAAGCATTAGAATTCTATTGCTACGATACGTAGACATCTGCAAACGCTATTTCCTAGCGAGAAAGTGTCGCATTCACATTCATTTGAAGTGTAGACGAGGAATACATAACACTTCGCAAATCATATTATATCTTACCATGAAATATAGAAATGAGATACGATATCGCGTTTTAAGAAGCATTAGAACTCTATTGCCACGATAGGTAGACGTTTGCAAACGCTATTTCCTTGCAAGGAAGTGTCGCATTTACATTCATTTGAAGTGTTGTAACGTCAGGCGTACCGCCTGCCACCCTCCGACGCCCACCTCATCATCCCCAGCATCCGCATCCGGAGCCCCTGCACACGGGCCACCCGCCGACTCGCCGTCCCTACAGAAGGAGACAAAGATACGAGAGGGAAGAGGGATGCAGCATGCCGCGCCCACGCGCGATCTCCACACACGAGGGGGAGGACTTCACCCCGTATTACGAGGGCGAGGAGCTCTCCGACACGTACTGGGTCGAATCCCCAGCAATCACGAAGCCCTATACGTACTTCTCGTACATGTGGGATTAGAATAAGCACACTACTCACCTATGTACATACACACCAACACACACCTAGATTTAAGTGAATATATGTATATATTTTATTCATGCACGGTTATGTTCCGTTGCACTCGCGCGCACACTCGACGCTCGCGGCTCACGCTTAACGCGGGCCGCGCCCCACTCCGAACGGCCGCCCCACCACGAGGGCCGAGCGGCCGCCCTACTCCGACCGTCCGCCCCACCGCAAGGGCCCAGCGACTCGCGCGCCGCGCGACCCGAGGAGGTCGCGGACGCGAGATCCGAGAGTCAGTTCATATCTCATCTCCGAACCGAGGAGTTCTAATCCAGCATCCGAACGATGCACTTCCGATCCGAGCAATAGGCTCATTCGCAACGAGCAATTAGCTCTAATGCATTCGTCTCTATCCATACTCCCATAGCGGAGTCCGTTCGATACTTTATACTATTTCTAATTCTCATTGTAATCGCTAGTCAGTAACTTAGAATTTAGTCAAGTGTATCTAGTATAGTGAAATCATAGAATATAGTTTATTTTTACCAGATTCAAAGGTATCTTTATTCGAATTCAAATACAATTCCTTAACTCTAATCCACGGGTACGCTCGCGATTATTCTAATTCCATATCTCATCTGCGATAGTCTTGAGGCTCGACGACTAGAGCGAACCAGCGCTTAGTTGCTCCATCCTCACTTCTACCGTGTACAGAATATCTTGCGCCCAGGTCGATCCCGGTAAGCTAGAGCGAACCAACGCTTAGCCGTGCCGTATTCAACCGAAGTTCAAGTATTCTCGATGAGCCTTGCACCTCCGACAAAGCGTACACGACGCGCGGGGAGGAGAGAGTTTATTCGTCGTCTCGCTCGGGAATACGTGGGTGATGCACCAGAATATTCAATTTCCTACGTTCGAATCCTGGTTCCTGTGAAGGAGGTTTCCTTCGCCGCACGACCCGTACGAGTCGCCAATCGTCAGGGCCAAACGCCGATACCTGCCAGCCGGAGTCAACCCGCCTGGACGCTTGTTCCCATAGACGTACCTCCGTTCCAGCCGTACGCCGCCGCCATCCCGGTTGCGGATCCAAGGCGCTCCAGGTACCTGGAAAGAGAAATCAGACAGCGGAATCAAGCCTTCGCAAGGTAAGTTTAGTGTTAGTTACCGTTTTATCGAGTCCGAAACGCCAACGAACCCGGTCCGGACGCAATTCGCGTTATTTTCGGGAACGGTTACGACTTTGTGCCACCGTTGCGAGCGCAACCGCACCTCGGGACGTGACACGAAAGTTATTTTTGGTGACAGCGGTGGGATAGCCACGCGTTTCCTCCGGAAATTCCGCCGAAAGGAACCGCGAAACTAGATATGGCAACCCGGACTCCGACAAAAACGCGCCAGCAGACACAGCGAGCCGCCGCGATGGCCGATTCCGAACGCGAAAAACGCACTAGCAGAACGCTCGACTTCCAAGACGCTATCGCCGAGCCTCTTCCTAGTACCGCGCAACCAAATACTTCCGCGAAAAATACGAAAGCGACCGATCCGAGTAATGCCGCGTTGCTCCAGCAAATAGAAATTTTACGTCGTGAATTAGAATCTATTCGCAGAACGCCTGATTTAACGCGCGACGATACCGTTTCGCTGGATATTCCTCGGGGAAATCCGCTTTCCGCACATAATTCGAGCTCTGATTTCAATACAAATAGTTCGCAACACGACGAGCTATCGCTTAAGCAGGCCCTCGAAGCCGTGCCGACATTCGACGGTCAGAACATTCCCATTCTTCAGTTTACCCGAGCGTGTAAACGCGCTTATGAGCTTATCCCTAATGGGTGCGAGCGAACCTTCACACGCCTGCTTAAGGGAAAACTCAAGGGTCGTGCCTACGCCGCGCTAGAAGACGAGCCGTGTTACACAATACTCGAATTAACGGACGTTCTTCGCAGCACATTTTGCTCCGTAAAATCAGCTCATCATTATCGGGGTGAACTTGCCAATATATTTATGCGCGCGAACGAGCACATTCTAGATTACATCGGTCGAGTAAAAGATCTTAGAACCGCTATAATTGATTGCGAAAGGCTTGCTCGACGAGACACACCGGAATCGCTCGATGACGTAGACGCGCTCACATTACAATGTTTTAAAGACGGTCTCATTCCAGAAATTCGGATGCAAATGACGGTAAATTCATTCGGTACATTGCGAGAAACGTTCGCTCGAGCGCGGGAGCTCTATCAAATGCACGAACGTGATTGCAACCGGCTAGGTAGATCGCGTGTCGCGCGACCAGAATCGCGCGAAAAACCAGCCGAAATTATTTGCCGAAAATGCAATAATATCGGACATTACGCGACCGAGTGTCGGCTCAGACCGCCATCGCCGTACCGACCGCAGGAATACTTGCGATCCAGGGACGTACCGCCTCCTACTCGAGGCCCCGCGTACGAACAACCAAGACAAATCGTAGCCAGGGACGCGCCCAAATTTTGTCGCTATTGCAAGACCCCGGGGCACGAAATAGGCGAGTGCCGCAAAAGGCAGTACAACAACGCGGTAAATAAAAATTCGGGAAACGACAATGGCCTCCGCACCCGCCGCGAGACAGGTGGCGAGGCCGCGCACCAAGTCCGTCCTCTCGCCGCGAACAACTCCAACGCGGAAATCGACGAAACGCCGCGATAAACATAACCGGAAAAACTAGCACGCCAAACGTAATTTTAAAATCCGATCTTCTAATTTCACCAACTCGCTTCATGGTGGACACTGGGGCGGAAATAAATATTATAAAACGTTCGGCTCTAAAAGCATCCGCGCGAATCGATAAGTCCGAGATCGTAATAATAACAGGGGTAACCGATGGCAAAACCGCAACCTTAGGGACGGTGAATCTTGTCATTTTCGGTCGCGTCGTTCCTTTTAATGTGGTCGAGGATGATTTTCCCCTTAAACCAAGCGGGATCCTCGGCTCCGGGTTCTGTATGGACGCAGAAATCTCTTTTCCAAATAAAATAATCAAATGGAATGGTAAGAGAATTCCTTTCGAAGACGATATCGAAACACTCGAGGAACCGTCACCGGACTCGAAAATAAAGCCTCTCCTATCGCCGAAACGTAAACAAGCGCCGCGCACGGAATCTATTCCCCCTCCGCCGCCGCGCCCGCCGCGTAAATCATCGCCTCCGCTGAAACGCGATGCAGCAACGAAATCGAAGCTTCGAACGCAAGACAAAGCAGCTTCTCCGAAGTCAGGAGACCGTATCTCCATTCCGCCGAGATCAAATATCGGTATCAAGGTCCGCGTAGTTAATTCGAACCTCGCGGAAGGTATAATTCCCCGTATCGATCTTGCGCCGGGTATATTTTTCGGAAACGCTCTCGTCAGAGTAATTCGGGGCAAAGCGGTAACTCGAATAATTAATTCATCCGACCGCGCCGTCGAAATCGCGTTACCAGAAATCGTACTTGAGCCCGCGCAAATCATGACTCCCCTCCACGAGGAGGATAGTCCGTCGCTGTATCCGGTTTTTTCTAAATCTACTAAATCTAACGTATCCGCCGTACCGATCGGCTCATCCCAAAAAGGGAAAACTTCTATTTCTTTCTCGAGTCAGACACCATACTCGACAATCGAAACTCCTCCTTCGCGTTGCAAAATCGCGAATGTTCAACAGATCTCTTATGCTCAGGCGGTTAAAAATAATATACAACAGGCGCCGTTAAAACAAACATCCAAATCCGCCAATCCTTCGAAATCTCGCCTAGACCGAATTCTTAGTCTCCTCCGTCTCGACCACCTCAACGCAGAGGAAAGAGAGCACGTCGTCCGTCTCGTTCAAAGCACGCAGGAGCTTTTTCACATTGAGGGGGATAAATTAGGGCATACGTCAGCAACCACGCACAAGATTCCAACCGTCGACGACCGCCCCGTCAATGTGAAACAATACCGTTTCCCACCAGCTCATAAGGAGGAGATTCGACGACAAGTCGACAAATTTTTACAAAATGGTGTCATCTCTCCGTCAAAATCACCATATAATTCGCCATTGTGGGTTGTCCCAAAGAAACCGGACTCCTTGGGCAACAAGCAATGGCGCGTCGTCATCGACTACCGCGCACTCAATGAGAAATCTGTCGCCGATGCCTATCCCCTCCCTTGCATTACCGAGATACTTGATCAGCTCGGGAGTGCGAAGTATTTTAGTACATTCGATCTCGCGAGCGGATTTCACCAGATCCCAATGGAGCCCGCCGATGCTCCTAAAACTGCTTTTTCGACGCCTCACGGGCATTATGAATTTAAAAGAATGCCATTCGGATTAAAAAATGCGCCAGCAACGTTCCAACGACTTATGGACAATGTCCTGTCCGGTCTCCAGGGGAACGAAATTTTCGTCTATTTGGACGACATTGTTATCTACGCTAGCTCTCTTCAAGAACATCGACTTAAATTCGATAAATTAACCCAACGGCTCAAAGAAGCTAATTTAGTATTGCAGCCGGATAAGTGCGAATTCTTGAGGAGAGAAGTAAGCTATTTGGGTCATATTATCAGTGAGCACGGTGTAAAACCTGACCCTGCGAAAATTAGCGCCGTCAAAAATTTTCCGCGCCCGCGCAACGCGAAACAGATCAAACAATTCCTCGGGCTCGCGGGATACTACAGGCGGTTCATCGCAAATTTTTCCAATATTGCTAAGCCTCTAACGAATTTGTTAAAAAAGGACGCGCCCTTTGTATGGCGTAACGAGCATGAGAATTCATTCGTCAAACTCCGAGATTGCCTATGCGAAGCGCCTATCTTGCAGTACCCCAACTTTAAACAACCATTCGTGATAACGACCGACGCGTCCGCCGAAGCTATTGGTGCTATCTTGAGTCAAGGACCAATAGGCCGCGACTTGCCAATCGCGTACACGTCGCGACTGTTAAACGCTGCGGAGAAAAACTACTCCACGATCGAGAAGGAGTGTCTGGCGATTGTCTACGCCGTCCATTACTTTCGTCCATACATATACGGTAATCAATTCAAACTCGTTACCGACCATCGACCGTTAGTGTGGATGAATTCGGTCAAGGACCCGTCAAGTAGACTCGTACGGTGGAGGCTCAAGTTAGCGGAATTTGACTACGAGATGGTCTATAAAAGTGGAAAAACGAACCTTAATGCGGACGCATTGTCGCGGAATCCCGCTCAAATTTTTCCGCTCTCGTATTCAGAAAACTCGGAGGACGACATCTTCGATGTGCCTCCGGAAACCCGTAAAAAGTATACCACACTAGCGCCTCCTCCTACTCCGGTAACATCAGAACCTGAATTACCGACTCCAGGCACGTCCTTCCGTACCAACACAGCACCACCTCCGCAAGTCGCCAGCGACAGCACCGACTTCTATACTCCTGCTCCAAATGAATTTTTCCGACGCGAACCTCTATTTAATTTCAGCCGTGACGCATTATCAACGCGACGAGACAATGTAGTTGTCTTCGTCACGCAATCTGGGCACCCCTATGACACGGGCGCCAAAGATCTAGCAAACGCTGAAAAATTCCTCCTAAACAAAAATCACGTCCTTACCAAAGCCAAAGTCATACAAATCGGAAACGAATTCCAAATCCAGCTTCCAATCATCGAACATTCCACCAGATCAATCAATTTCCAGACCGTAATAGAAACATTCAGATCCTTGTGCGACGTTGTAAACGAATTACAATTACAAACATTTAGTATCGCACAAACCTATCTAGACTCCGTATCCTGGTCCCGAATCCAGAAAATCCTTCAGGACCTGTTTTATGAAACAACTGTCCAGATTACGGTCTGCCAGGGCCTCATTAAAACCCCTTCGGTCGAAGAGCGACTGAAAATAATAAGAGAAAACCACGACTCCCCTGTGGGAGGTCACAAAGGGGTTAATAAAACTTATTCTCGCATCAGACAACAATACTTTTGGCCAAACATGAAAACACAAATACAAGAATATATTGGCAAATGTAAAAGTTGTCAGACAGAGAAACTGGTCCGGGTAAAGACCAGACAGCCTCTCACTTTAACCGACACCCCTGGCAGGGCATTCGATAAGATTTCAATGGACGTAATGGGTCCTCTTCCCGAAACTTCCGACGGTTATACGAGTATCCTCACGATCCAAGATCTCCTCACTAAATACTCAGTCGCAGTTCCTCTCAAAACCACCACCGCAGTAGACATTGCCGAAGCTTTAATAAAAGAATTCATTTGTAAGTTCGGATGCCCGAAAGGCATACTCACGGACCAAGGTTCAAACTTTATAAATAGCTTGATTAAAGCCATAGCAATCAAATTCCGTATTAAGCAATACAAGTCCACTGCGTTCCATCCACAGACAAACGGGTCCGTTGAACGATCTCACCACGTCCTGGCCGAATATCTGAAGCATTACATAGAGTCGAGTAACGATTGGGTGAATTGGTTACCGTACGCAATGTTTTCATACAACACCAGTGTGCACGAGGGTACATTATACACCCCACACGAACTAGTGTTCGGCAGGATAGCTAGGACGCCGTCAGCCACTCCTTTTCAGGACAGCTCTGATAACGAAACTTATAGCGACTATCTTATACAACTTCAGGAGAAAATCTCGAAATCTCAGGATTTGGCTAAAGCCAATCTAGACAATGCGAAACGCCGTTCTAAATATTATTATGACCGAAATCTCAATGTCCAAAACTTCGAGGTAGGCCAATGGGTCTATCTTTTAAAAGAGCCGAACAAACATAAGTTCCAGGCACAATACTCTGGACCGTACCGTATCCTCGAAATTTTGGGCAACTGTAATGTTAAGCTAAATGTAAAAGGGCGCCATAAAATTGTTCATACGAACAAAATCAAAATTTGTAAACGAATGCATAGTATGCAGAGTGTGGATGCTAGTGAAAGAAAAGTGCGAAAAACTGAAAATGAAGTCAGTGAGAGCAGTGACATTCAAACGAACGCTGAAAGTGAAAGCGACGAAAGTGCCTGCAATCCGAAGGAAGCCCGCAGTCACGGTCCAATCTCCAAACGTTATCGCCAGGATCAACCAGGCGAAAAACCTCAGATTCCGCAGCATCCAGCCGACAGGACCAAGAGAAGGATCCAGCATCCCGAAATCTACCCAACAGACAAGAGATCTCGGCATGGCCGAGATTCTTTTTCCAAGGGGGGTGGTGTAACGTCAGGCGTACCGCCTGCCACCCTCCGACGCCCACCTCATCATCCCCAGCATCCGCATCCGGAGCCCCTGCACACGGGCCACCCGCCGACTCGCCGTCCCTACAGAAGGAGACAAAGATACGAGAGGGAAGAGGGATGCAGCATGCCGCGCCCACGCGCGATCTCCACACACGAGGGGGAGGACTTCACCCCGTATTACGAGGGCGAGGAGCTCTCCGACACGTACTGGGTCGAATCCCCAGCAATCACGAAGCCCTATACGTACTTCTCGTACATGTGGGATTAGAATAAGCACACTACTCACCTATGTACATACACACCAACACACACCTAGATTTAAGTGAATATATGTATATATTTTATTCATGCACGGTTATGTTCCGTTGCACTCGCGCGCACACTCGACGCTCGCGGCTCACGCTTAACGCGGGCCGCGCCCCACTCCGAACGGCCGCCCCACCACGAGGGCCGAGCGGCCGCCCTACTCCGACCGTCCGCCCCACCGCAAGGGCCCAGCGACTCGCGCGCCGCGCGACCCGAGGAGGTCGCGGACGCGAGATCCGAGAGTCAGTTCATATCTCATCTCCGAACCGAGGAGTTCTAATCCAGCATCCGAACGATGCACTTCCGATCCGAGCAATAGGCTCATTCGCAACGAGCAATTAGCTCTAATGCATTCGTCTCTATCCATACTCCCATAGCGGAGTCCGTTCGATACTTTATACTATTTCTAATTCTCATTGTAATCGCTAGTCAGTAACTTAGAATTTAGTCAAGTGTATCTAGTATAGTGAAATCATAGAATATAGTTTATTTTTACCAGATTCAAAGGTATCTTTATTCGAATTCAAATACAATTCCTTAACTCTAATCCACGGGTACGCTCGCGATTATTCTAATTCCATATCTCATCTGCGATAGTCTTGAGGCTCGACGACTAGAGCGAACCAGCGCTTAGTTGCTCCATCCTCACTTCTACCGTGTACAGAATATCTTGCGCCCAGGTCGATCCCGGTAAGCTAGAGCGAACCAACGCTTAGCCGTGCCGTATTCAACCGAAGTTCAAGTATTCTCGATGAGCCTTGCACCTCCGACAAAGCGTACACGACGCGCGGGGAGGAGAGAGTTTATTCGTCGTCTCGCTCGGGAATACGTGGGTGATGCACCAGAATATTCAATTTCCTACGTTCGAATCCTGGTTCCTGTGAAGGAGGTTTCCTTCGCCGCACGACCCGTACGAGTCGCCAATCGTCAGGGCCAAACGCCGATACCTGCCAGCCGGAGTCAACCCGCCTGGACGCTTGTTCCCATAGACGTACCTCCGTTCCAGCCGTACGCCGCCGCCATCCCGGTTGCGGATCCAAGGCGCTCCAGGTACCTGGAAAGAGAAATCAGACAGCGGAATCAAGCCTTCGCAAGGTAAGTTTAGTGTTAGTTACCGTTTTATCGAGTCCGAAACGCCAACGAACCCGGTCCGGACGCAATTCGCGTTATTTTCGGGAACGGTTACGACTTTGTGCCACCGTTGCGAGCGCAACCGCACCTCGGGACGTGACAGTGTAGACGAGGAATACATGACACTTCGCAAATCATATTATATCTTACCATGAAACATAGAAATGAGATGCGATATCGCGTTTTAAAAAGCATTAGAACTCTATTGCTACGATAGGTAGACATCTGCAAACGCTATCTCCTTACAAGGAAGTGTCGCGTTTACATTCATTTGAAGTGTAGACGAGGAATACATGACACTTCGCAAATCATATTATATCTTACCATGAAACATAGAAATGAGATTGCGATATCGCGTTCTAAGAAGCATTAGAACTCTATTTCTACGATACCTAGACATCAGCAAACGCTATTTCCTAGCAAGGAAGTGTCGCATTTACATTCATTTGAAGTGTGGACGAGGAATACATGGCACTTCGCAAATCATATTATATCTTACCATGAAACATAGAAATGTGATGCGATATCGCGTTTTAAGAAGCATTAGAACTCTATTGCTACGGTAGGTAGACGTTTGCAAACGCTATTTCCTTGCAAGGAAGTATAGCATTTACATTCATTTGAAGTGTAGACGAGGAATACATGACACTTCGCAAATCATATTATATCTTACCATGAAACATAGAAATGAGATGCGATATCGCGTTTTAAGAATCATAAGAACTCTATTGCTACGATACGTAGGCATCTGCAAACGCTATTTCCTGCAAGGAAGTGTCGCATTTACATTGATTTGAAGTGCAGACGAGGAATACATGACACTTCGCGAATCATATTATATCTTACCATGAAACATAGAAACGAGATGCGATATCGCGTTTTAAGAAGCATTAGAGCACTATTGCTTCGATAGATAGACATTCGCAAACGCTATTTCCTTGCAACGAAGTGTCGCATTTACATTCATTTGAAGTGTTGACGAGGAATACATAACACTTCGCAAATCATATTATATCTTACCATGAAGCATAGAAATGAAATGCGATATCGCGTTTTAAGAAGCATTAGAACTCTATTGCTACGATACCTAGACATCTGCAGACGCTATTTCCTAGCAATGTAGTGTCGCATTTACATTCATTTGAAGTGTAGACAAGGAATACATAACACTTCGCAAATCATATTATACCTTACCATGAAACATAGAAATGAGATGCGATATCACGTTTTAAGGAGCATTAGAAATCTATTGCTACCATACATAGACATCTGCAAACGCTATTTCCTTGCAAGGAAGTATCGCATTTACATTCATTTGAAGTGTAGACGAGGAATACAGAACACTTCGCAAATCATATTATACCTTACCATGAAACATAGAAATGAGATGCGATATCGCGTTTTAAGAATCATAAGAACTCTATTGCTACGATACGTAGACATCTGCAAACGCTATTTCCTTGCAAGGAAGTGTCGCATTTACATTCATTTGAAGTGTAGACGAGGAATACATAACACTTGGCAAATCATATTATAGCTTACCATGAAACATAGAAAAGAGATGCGATATCGCGCTTTAAGAAGCATTAGAAATCTATTGCTACGATACGTAGACATCTGCAAGCGCTATTTCCTAGCGAGGAAGTGTCGCATTCACATTCATTTGAACTGTAGACGAGGAATGCATAACACTTCGCAATGAATATTATATCTTATCATGAAACATAGATATGAGATGCAATATCTCGTTTCAAGAAGCATTTGAACTCTATTGCTACGATACGTAGACATCTGCAGACGCTATTTCCTTGCATGGAAGTGTCGCATTTACATTCATTTGACGTGTAGACGAGGAATACATGACACTTCGCAAATCATATTATATCTTACCATGAAACATAGAAATGAGATGCGATATCACGTTTTAAGAAGCATTAGAAATCTATTGCTACCATACATAGACATCTGCAAACGCTATTTCCTTGCAAGGAAGTGTCGCATTTACATTCCTTTGATGTGTAGACGAGGAATACATGACACTTCGCAAATCATATTATATCTTACCATGAAACATAGAAATGAGATGCGATATCGCGTTCTACGAAGCATTAGAACTCCATTGCTGCGGTAGGTAGACGTTTGCAAACGCTATTTCCTTGCAAGGAAGTTTCGCATTTACATTCATTTGAAGTGTGGACGAGGAATACATAACACTACGCAAATCATATTATATCTTACCATGAAACATAGAAATGAGATGCGATATCGCGTTTTAAGAATCATAAGAACTCTATTGCTACGATACGTAGACATCTGCAAACGCTATTTCCTTGCAAGGAAGTGTTGCATTTACATTCATTTGAATCGTAGACGAGGAATACATGACACTTCGCAAATCATATTATATCTTACCATGAAACATAGAAATGAGATTGCGATATCGCGTTCTAAGAAGCATTAGAACTCTATTGCTACGATACCTAGACATCTGCAGACGCTATTTCCTAGCAAGGAAGTGTCGCACTTACATTCATTTGAAGTGTAGACGAGGAATACATAACACTTCGCAAATTATATTATATCTTACCATGAAACATAGAAATGAAATGCGATATCGCGTTTTAAGAAGCATTAGAACTCTATTGCTACGATACCTAGACATCTGCAGACGCTATTTCCTAGCAAGGAAGTGTCGCATTTACATACATTTGAAGTGTAGACGAGGAATACATGACACTTCGCAAATCATATTATATCTTACCATGAAACATAGAAATGAGATGCGATATCGCGTTCTACGAAGCATTAGAACTCTATTGCTACGATAGGTAGACGTTTGCAAACGCTATTTCCTAGCAAGGAAGTGTCGCATTTACATTCATTTGAAGTGTAGACGAGGAATACATAACACTTCGCAAATTATATTATATCTTACCACGAAACATATAAATGAGATGCGATATCACGCTTTAAGAAGCATTAGAAATCTATTGCTACGATACGTAGACATCTGCAAGCGCTATATCCTAGCGAGGAAGTGTCGCATTCACATTCATTTGAAGTGTAGACGAGGAATGCATAACACTTCGCAATGAATATTATATCTTGTCATGAAACATAAATATGAGATGCAATATCTCGTTTTAAGAAGAATTTGAACTCTATTGCTACGATACGTAGACATCTGCAGACGCTATTTCCTAGCAAGGAAGTGTCGTATTTATATTCATTTGAAGTGTAGACGAGGAATACATAACACTTCGCAAATCATATTATATCTTACCATGAAACATAGAAATGAGGTGCGATATCGCGCTTTAAGAATCATAAGAACTCCATTGCTACGATACGTAGACATCTGCAAACGCTATTTCCTTGCATGGAAGTGTCGCATTTACATTCATTTGACGTGTAGGCGAGGAATACATGACACTTCGCAAATCATATTATATCTTACCATGAAACATAGAAATGAGGTGCGATATCACGTTTTAAGAAGCAATAGAATTCTATTGCTACGATACATAGACATCTGCAAACGCTATTTCCTTGCAAGGAAGTGTCGCATCTACATTCATTTGAAGTGTAGACGAGGAATACATAACACTTCGCAAATCATATTATATCTTACCATGAAACATAGAAATGAGATGCGATATCGCGCTTTAAGAATCATAAGAACTCTACTGCTACGATACGTAAACATCTGCAAACGCTATTTCCTTGCATGGAAGTGTCGCATTTACATTCATTTGACGTGTAGACGAGGAATACATGACACTTCGCAAATCATATTATATCTTACCATGAAACATAGAAATGAGATGCGATATCACGTTTTAAGGAGCATTAGAAATCTATTGCTACCATACATAGACATCTGCAAACGCTGTTTCCTTGCAAGGAAGTGTCGCATTTACATTCATTTGAAGTGTAGACGAGGAATACAGAACACTTCGCAAATCATATTATACCTTACCATGAAACATAGAAATGAGATGCGATATCGCGTTTTAAGAATCATAAGAACTCTATTGCTACGATACGTAGACATCTGCAAACGCTATTTCCTTGCAAGGAAGTGTCGCATTTACATTCATTTGAAGTGTAGTCGAGGAATACATAACACTTGGCAAATCATATTATAGCTTACCATGAAACATAGAAATGAGATGCGATATCGCGCTTTAAGAATCATAAGAACTCTATTGCTACGATACGTAGACATCTGCAAACGCTATTTCCTTTCATGGAAGTGTCGCATTTACATTCATTTGACGTGTAGACGAGGAATACATGACACCTCGCAAATCATATTATATCTTACCATGAAACATAGAAATGAGATGCGATATCACGTTTTAAGAAGCATTAGAAATCTATTGCTACCATACATAGACATCTACAGACGCTATTTCCTAGCAAGGAAGTGTCGCATTTACATTCATTTGAATCGTAGACGAGGAATGCATAACACTTCGCAATGAATATTATATCTTATCATGAAGCATAGATATCAGATGCAATATCTCGTCTTAAGAAGCATTTGAACTCTATTGCTTCGATACGTAGACATCTGCAAACGCTATTTCCTTGCAAGGAAGTGTCGCATTTACATTCATTTGAAGTGTAGTCGAGGAATACATGACACTTCGCAAATCATATTATATCTTAACATGAAACATAGAAATGAGATGCGATATCGCGTTTTAAGAAGCATTAGAACTCTATTGCTACGATTCGCAGACATCTGCAAACGCTATTTCCTTGCAAGGAAGTGTCGCATTTACATTTATTTGAAGAGTAGACGAGGAATACATGACACTTCGCAAATCATATTATATCTTACCATGAAACATAGAAATTAGATGCGATATCGCGTTTTAAGAAGCATTAGAACTCTATCGCTACGATAGGTAGACATCTGCAAACGCTATTTCCTTACAAGGAAGTTTCGCATTTACATTCATTTGAAGTGTGGACGAGGAATACATAACACTACGCAAATCATATTATATCTTACCATGAAACATAGAAATGAGATGCGATATCGCGTTTTAAGAATCATAAGAACTCTATTACTACGATAAGTAGACATCTGCAAACACTATTTCCTTGCATGGAAGTGTCGCATTTACATTCAGTTGACGTGTAGACGAGGAATACATAACACTTCGCAAATCATATTATATCTTACCATGAAACATAGAAATGAGATGCGATATCGCGTTTTAAGAATCAATAGAACTCTATTGCTACGATACGTAGACATCTGCAAACGCTACTTGCTTGTGTCACGTCCCGAGGTGCGGTTGCGCTCGCAACGGTGGCACAAAGTCGTAACCGTTCCCGAAAATAACGCGAATTGCGTCCGGACCGGGTTCGTTGGCGTTTCGGACTCGATAAAACGGTAACTAACACTAAACTTACCTTGCGAAGGCTTGATTCCGCTGTCTGATTTCTCTTTCCAGGTACCTGGAGCGCCTTGGATCCGCAACCGGGATGGCGGCGGCGTACGGCTGGAACGGAGGTACGTCTATGGGAACAAGCGTCCAGGCGGGTTGACTCCGGCTGGCAGGTATCGGCGTTTGGCCCTGACGATTGGCGACTCGTACGGGTCGTGCGGCGAAGGAAACCTCCTTCACAGGAACCAGGATTCGAACGTAGGAAATTGAATATTCTGGTGCATCACCCACGTATTCCCGAGCGAGACGACGAATAAACTCTCTCCTCCCCGCGCGTCGTGTACGCTTTGTCGGAGGTGCAAGGCTCATCGAGAATACTTGAACTTCGGTTGAATACGGCACGGCTAAGCGTTGGTTCGCTCTAGCTTACCGGGATCGACCTGGGCGCAAGATATTCTGTACACGGTAGAAGTGAGGATGGAGCAACTAAGCGCTGGTTCGCTCTAGTCGTCGAGCCTCAAGACTATCGCAGATGAGATATGGAATTAGAATAATCGCGAGCGTACCCGTGGATTAGAGTTAAGGAATTGTATTTGAATTCGAATAAAGATACTTTTGAATCTGGTAAAAATAAACTATATTCTATGATTTCACTATACTAGATACACTTGACTAAATTCTAAGTTACTGACTAGCGATTACAATGAGAATTAGAAATAGTATAAAGTATCGAACGGACTCCGCTATGGGAGTATGGATAGAGACGAATGCATTAGAGCTAATTGCTCGTTGCGAATGAGCCTATTGCTCGGATCGGAAGTGCATCGTTCGGATGCTGGATTAGAACTCCTCGGTTCGGAGATGAGATATGAACTGACTCTCGGATCTCGCGTCCGCGACCTCCTCGGGTCGCGCGGCGCGCGAGTCGCTGGGCCCTCGCGGTGGGGCGGACGGTCGGAGTAGGGCGGCCGCTCGGCCCTCGTGGTGGGGCGGCCGTTCGGAGTGGGGCGCGGCCCGCGTTAAGCGTGAGCCGCGAGCGTCGAGTGTGCGCGCGAGTGCACGGAACATAACCGTGCATGAATAAAATATATACATATATTCACTTAAATCTAGGTGTGTGTTGGTGTGTATGTGCATAGGTGAGTAGTGTGCTTATTCTAATCCCACATGTACGAGAAGTACGTATAGGGCTTCGTGATTGCTGGGGATTCGACCCAGTACGTGTCGGAGAGCTCCTCGCCCTCGTAATACGGGGTGAAGTCCTCCCCCTCGTGTGTGGAGATCGCGCGTGGGCGCGGCATGCTGCATCCCTCTTCCCTCTCGTACCTTTGTCTCCTTCTGTAGGGACGGCGAGTCGGCGGGTGGCCCGTGTGCAGGGGCTCCGGATACGGATGCTGGGGATGATGAGGTGGGCGTCGGAGGGTGGCAGGCGGTACGCCTGACGTTACACCACCCCCCTTGGGAAAAGAATCTCGGCCATGCCGAGATCTCTTGTCTGTTGGGTAGATTTCGGGATGCTGGATCCTTCTCTTGGTCCTGTCGGCTGGATGCTGCGGAATCTGAGGTTTTTCGCCTGGTTGATCCTGGCGATAACGTTTGGAGATTGGACCGTGGCTGCGGGCTTCCTTCGGATTACAGGCACTTTCGTCGCTTTCACTTTCAGCGTTCGTTTGAATGTCACTGCTCTCACTGACTTCATTTTCAGTTTTTCGCACTTTTCTTTCACTAGCATCCACACTCTGCATACTATGCATTCGTTTACAAATTTTGATTTTGTTCGTATGAACAATTTTATGGCGCCCTTTTACATTCAGCTTAACATTACAGTTGCCCAAAATTTCGAGGATACGGTACGGTCCAGAATACTGTGCCTGGAACTTATGTTTGTTCGGCTCTTTTAAAAGATAGACCCATTGGCCTACCTCGAAGTTTTGGACATTGAGATTTCGGTCATAATAATATTTGGAACGGCGTTTCGCATTGTCTAGGTTGGCTTTAGCCAAATCCTGAGATTTCGAGATTTTCTCCTGAAGTTGTATAAGATAGTCGCTATAAGTTTCGTTATCAGAGCTGTCCTGAAAAGGAGTGGCTGACGGCGTCCTAGCTATCCTGCCGAACACTAGTTCGTGTGGGGTGTATAATGTACCCTCGTGCACACTGGTGTTGTATGAAAACATTGCGTACGGTAACCAATTCACCCAATCGTTACTCGACTCTATGTAATGCTTCAGATATTCGGCCAGGACGTGGTGAGATCGTTCAACGGACCCGTTTGTCTGTGGATGGAACGCAGTGGACTTGTATTGCTTAATACGGAATTTGATTGCTATGGCTTTAATCAAGCTATTTATAAAGTTCGAACCTTGGTCCGTGAGTATGCCTTTCGGGCATCCGAACTTACAAATGAATTCTTTTATTAAAGCTTCGGCAATGTCTACTGCGGTGGTGGTTTTGAGAGGAACTGCGACTGAGTATTTAGTGAGGAGATCTTGGATCGTGAGGATACTCGTATAACCGTCGGAAGTTTCGGGAAGAGGACCCATTACGTCCATTGAAATCTTATCGAATGCCCTGCCAGGGGTGTCGGTTAAAGTGAGAGGCTGTCTGGTCTTTACCCGGACCAGTTTCTCTGTCTGACAACTTTTACATTTGCCAATATATTCTTGTATTTGTGTTTTCATGTTTGGCCAAAAGTATTGTTGTCTGATGCGAGAATAAGTTTTATTAACCCCTTTGTGACCTCCCACAGGGGAGTCGTGGTTTTCTCTTATTATTTTCAGTCGCTCTTCGACCGAAGGGGTTTTAATGAGGCCCTGGCAGACCGTAATCTGGACAGTTGTTTCGTAAAACAGGTCTTGAAGGATTTTCTGGATTCGGGACCAGGATACGGAGTCTAGATAGGTTTGTGCGATACTAAATGTTTGTAATTGTAATTCGTTTACAACGTCGCACAAGGATCTGAATGTTTCTATTACGGTCTGGAAATTGATTGATCTGGTGGAATGTTCGATGATTGGAAGCTGGATTTGGAATTCGTTTCCGATTTGTATGACTTTGGCTTTGGTAAGGACGTGATTTTTGTTTAGGAGGAATTTTTCAGCGTTTGCTAGATCTTTGGCGCCCGTGTCATAGGGGTGCCCAGATTGCGTGACGAAGACAACTACATTGTCTCGTCGCGTTGATAATGCGTCACGGCTGAAATTAAATAGAGGTTCGCGTCGGAAAAATTCATTTGGAGCAGGAGTATAGAAGTCGGTGCTGTCGCTGGCGACTTGCGGAGGTGGTGCTGTGTTGGTACGGAAGGACGTGCCTGGAGTCGGTAATTCAGGTTCTGATGTTACCGGAGTAGGAGGAGGCGCTAGTGTGGTATACTTTTTACGGGTTTCCGGAGGCACATCGAAGATGTCGTCCTCCGAGTTTTCTGAATACGAGAGCGGAAAAATTTGAGCGGGATTCCGCGACAATGCGTCCGCATTAAGGTTCGTTTTTCCACTTTTATAGACCATCTCGTAGTCAAATTCCGCTAACTTAAGCCTCCACCGTACGAGTCTACTTGACGGGTCCTTGACCGAATTCATCCACACTAACGGTCGATGGTCGGTAACGAGTTTGAATTGATTACCGTATATGTATGGACGAAAGTAATGGACGGCGTAGACAATCGCCAGACACTCCTTCTCGATCGTGGAGTAGTTTTTCTCCGCAGCGTTTAACAGTCGCGACGTGTACGCGATTGGCAAGTCGCGGCCTATTGGTCCTTGACTCAAGATAGCACCAATAGCTTCGGCGGACGCGTCGGTCGTTATCACGAATGGTTGTTTGAAGTTGGGGTATTGCAAGATAGGCGCTTCGCATAGGCAATCTCGGAGTTTGACGAATGAATTCTCTTGCTCGTTACGCCATACAAAGGGCGCGTCTTTTTTTAACAAATTTGTAAGTGGCTTAGCAATATTAGAAAAATTTGCGATGAACCGCCTGTAGTATCCCGCGAGCCCGAGGAATTGTTTGATCTGTTTCGCGTTGCGCGGGCGCGGAAAATTTTTGACGGCGCTAATTTTCGCAGGGTCAGGTTTTACACCGTGCTCACTGATAATATGACCCAAATAGCTTACTTCTCTCCTCAAGAATTCGCACTTATCCGGCTGCAATACTAAATTAGCTTCTTTGAGCCGTTGAGTTAATTTATCGAATTTAAGTCGATGTTCTTGAAGAGAGCTAGCGTAGATAACAATGTCGTCCAAATAGACGAAAATTTCGTTCCCCTGGAGACCGGACAGGACATTGTCCATAAGTCGTTGGAACGTCGCTGGCGCATTTTTTAATCCGAATGGCATTCTTTTAAATTCATAATGCCCGTGAGGCGTCGAAAAAGCGGTTTTGGGAGCATCGGCGGGCTCCATTGGGATCTGGTGAAATCCGCTCGCGAGATCGAATGTACTAAAATACTTCGCGCTCCCGAGCTGATCAAGTATCTCGGTAATGCAAGGGAGGGGATAGGCATCGGCGACAGATTTCTCATTGAGTGCGCGGTAGTCGATGACGACGCGCCATTGCTTGTTGCCCAAGGAGTCCGGTTTCTTTGGGACAACCCACAATGGCGAATTATATGGTGATTTTGACGGAGAGATGACACCATTTTGTAAAAATTTGTCGACTTGTCGTCGAATCTCCTCCTTATGAGCTGGTGGGAACCGGTATTGTTTCACATTGACGGGGCGGTCGTCGACGGTTGGAATCTTGTGCGTGGTTGCTGACGTATGCCCTAATTTATCCCCCTCAATGTGAAAAAGCTCCTGCGTGCTTTGAACGAGACGGACGACGTGCTCTCTTTCCTCTGCGTTGAGGTGGTCGAGACGGAGGAGACTAAGAATTCGGTCTAGGCGAGATTTCGAAGGATTGGCGGATTTCGATGTTTGTTTCAACGGCGCCTGTTGTATATTATTTTTAACCGCCTGAGCATAGGAGATCTGTTGAACATTCGCGATTTTGCAACGCGAAGGAGGAGTTTCGAGTGTCGAATATGGTGTCTGACTCGAGAAAGAAATAGAAGTTTTCCCTTTTTGGGATGAGCCGATCGGTACGGCGGATACGTTGGATTTAGAAAAAATCGGATAGAGCGATGGACTTTCCTCCTTATGGAGGGGAGTCATGATTTGCGCGGGCTCAAGTACGATTTCTGGTAACGCGATTTCGACGGCGCGGTCGGATGAATTAATTATTCGAGTTACCGCTTTGCCCCGAATTACTCTGACGAGAGCGTTTCCGAAAAATATACCCGGCGCAAGATCGATACGAGGAATTATACCTTCCGCGAGGTTCGAATTAACTACGCGGACCTTGATACCGATATTTGATCTCGGTGGAATGGAGATACGGTCTCCTGACTTCGGAGAAGCTGCTTTGTCTTGCGTTCGAAGCTTCGATTTCGTTGCTGCATCGCGTTTCAGCGGAGGCGATGATTTACGCGGCGGGCGCGGCGGCGGAGGGGGAATAGATTCCGTGCGCGGCGCTTGTTTACGTTTCGGCGATAGGAGAGGCTTTATTTTCGAGTCCGGTGACGGTTCCTCGAGTGCTTCGATATCGTCTTCGAAAGGAATTCTCTTACCATTCCATTTGATTATTTTATTTGGAAAAGAGATTTCTGCGTCCATACAGAACCCGGAGCCGAGGATCCCGCTTGGTTTAAGGGGAAAATCATCCTCGACCACATTAAAGGGAACGACGCGACCGAAAATGACAAGATTCACCGTCCCTAAGGTTGCGGTTTTGCCATCGGTTACCCCTGTTATTATTACGATCTCGGACTTATCGATTCGCGCGGATGCTTTTAGAGCCGAACGTTTTATAATATTTATTTCCGCCCCAGTGTCCACCATGAAGCGAGTTGGTGAAATTAGAAGATCGGATTTTAAAATTACGTTTGGCGTGCTAGTTTTTCCGGTTATGTTTATCGCGGCGTTTCGTCGATTTCCGCGTTGGAGTTGTTCGCGGCGAGAGGACGGACTTGGTGCGCGGCCTCGCCACCTGTCTCGCGGCGGGTGCGGAGGCCATTGTCGTTTCCCGAATTTTTATTTACCGCGTTGTTGTACTGTCTTTTGCGGCACTCGCCTATTTCGTGCCCCGGGGTCTTGCAATAGCGACAAAATTTGGGCGCGTCCCTGGCTACGATTTGTCTCGGTTGTTCGTACGCGGGGCCTCGAGTAGGAGGCGGTACGTCCCTGGATCGCAAGTATTCCTGCGGTCGGTACGGCGATGGCGGTCTGAGCCGACACTCGGTCGCGTAATGTCCGATATTATTGCATTTTCGGCAAATAATTTCGGCTGGTTTTTCGCGCGATTCTGGTCGCGCGACACGCGATCTACCTAGCCGGTTGCAATCACGTTCGTGCATTTGATAGAGCTCCCGCGCTCGAGCGAACGTTTCTCGCAATGTACCGAATGAACTTATAGTCATTTGCATTCGAATTTCCGGAATGAGACCGTCTTTAAAACATTGTAGGGTGAGCGCGTCTACGTCATCGAGCGATTCCGGTGTGTCTCGTCGAGCAAGCCTCTCGCAATCAATTATAGCGGTTCTAAGATCTTTTACTCGACCGATGTAATCTAGAATGTGCTCGTTCGCGCGCATAAATATATTAGCAAGTTCACCCCGATAATGATGAGCTGATTTTACGGAGCAAAAAGTGCTGCGAAGAACGTCCGTTAATTCGAGTATTGTGTAACACGGCTCGTCTTCTAGCGCGGCGTAGGCACGACCCTTGAGTTTTCCCTTAAGCAGGCGTGTGAAAGTTCGCTCGCACCCATTAGGGATAAGCTCATAAGCGCGTTTACACGCTCGGGTAAACTGAAGAATGGGAATGTTCTGACCATCGAATGTCGGCACGGCTTCGAGGGCCTGCTTAAGCGATAGCTCGTCGTGTTGCGAACTATTTGTATTGAAATCGGAGCTCGAATTATGTCCGGAAAGCGGATTTCCCCGAGGAATATCCAGCGAAACGGTATCGTCGCGCGTTAAATCAGGCGTTCTGCGAATAGATTCTAATTCACGACGTAAAATTTCTATTTGCTGGAGCAACGCGGCATTACTCGGATCGGTCGCTTTCGTATTTTTCGCGGAAGTATTTTGTTGCGCGGTACTAGGAAGAGGCTCGGCGATAGCGTCTTGGAAATCAAGCGTTCTGCTAGTGCGTTTTTCGCGTTCAGAATCGGCCATCGCGGCGGCTCGCTGTGTCTGCTGGCGCGTTTTTGTCGGAGTCCGGGTTGCCATATCTAGTTTCGCGGTTCCTTTCGGCGGAATTTCCGGAGGAAACGCGTGGCTATCCCACCGCTGTCACCAAAAATAACTTTCGTGTCACGTCCCGAGGTGCGGTTGCGCTCGCAACGGTGGCACAAAGTCGTAACCGTTCCCGAAAATAACGCGAATTGCGTCCGGACCGGGTTCGTTGGCGTTTCGGACTCGATAAAACGGTAACTAACACTAAACTTACCTTGCGAAGGCTTGATTCCGCTGTCTGATTTCTCTTTCCAGGTACCTGGAGCGCCTTGGATCCGCAACCGGGATGGCGGCGGCGTACGGCTGGAACGGAGGTACGTCTATGGGAACAAGCGTCCAGGCGGGTTGACTCCGGCTGGCAGGTATCGGCGTTTGGCCCTGACGATTGGCGACTCGTACGGGTCGTGCGGCGAAGGAAACCTCCTTCACAGGAACCAGGATTCGAACGTAGGAAATTGAATATTCTGGTGCATCACCCACGTATTCCCGAGCGAGACGACGAATAAACTCTCTCCTCCCCGCGCGTCGTGTACGCTTTGTCGGAGGTGCAAGGCTCATCGAGAATACTTGAACTTCGGTTGAATACGGCACGGCTAAGCGTTGGTTCGCTCTAGCTTACCGGGATCGACCTGGGCGCAAGATATTCTGTACACGGTAGAAGTGAGGATGGAGCAACTAAGCGCTGGTTCGCTCTAGTCGTCGAGCCTCAAGACTATCGCAGATGAGATATGGAATTAGAATAATCGCGAGCGTACCCGTGGATTAGAGTTAAGGAATTGTATTTGAATTCGAATAAAGATACTTTTGAATCTGGTAAAAATAAACTATATTCTATGATTTCACTATACTAGATACACTTGACTAAATTCTAAGTTACTGACTAGCGATTACAATGAGAATTAGAAATAGTATAAAGTATCGAACGGACTCCGCTATGGGAGTATGGATAGAGACGAATGCATTAGAGCTAATTGCTCGTTGCGAATGAGCCTATTGCTCGGATCGGAAGTGCATCGTTCGGATGCTGGATTAGAACTCCTCGGTTCGGAGATGAGATATGAACTGACTCTCGGATCTCGCGTCCGCGACCTCCTCGGGTCGCGCGGCGCGCGAGTCGCTGGGCCCTCGCGGTGGGGCGGACGGTCGGAGTAGGGCGGCCGCTCGGCCCTCGTGGTGGGGCGGCCGTTCGGAGTGGGGCGCGGCCCGCGTTAAGCGTGAGCCGCGAGCGTCGAGTGTGCGCGCGAGTGCACGGAACATAACCGTGCATGAATAAAATATATACATATATTCACTTAAATCTAGGTGTGTGTTGGTGTGTATGTGCATAGGTGAGTAGTGTGCTTATTCTAATCCCACATGTACGAGAAGTACGTATAGGGCTTCGTGATTGCTGGGGATTCGACCCAGTACGTGTCGGAGAGCTCCTCGCCCTCGTAATACGGGGTGAAGTCCTCCCCCTCGTGTGTGGAGATCGCGCGTGGGCGCGGCATGCTGCATCCCTCTTCCCTCTCGTACCTTTGTCTCCTTCTGTAGGGACGGGCGAGTCGGCGGGTGGCCCGTGTGCAGGGGCTCCGGATACGGATGCTGGGGATGATGAGGTGGGCGTCGGAGGGTGGCAGGCGGTACGCCTGACGTTACAACCACCCCCCTTGGAAAAAGAATCTCGGCCATGCCGAGATCTCTTGTCTGTTGGGTAGATTTCGGGATGCTGGATCCTTCTCTTGGTCCTGTCGGCTGGATGCTGCGGAATCTGAGGTTTTTCGCCTGGTTGATCCTGGCGATAACGTTTGGAGATTGGGACCGTGGCTGCGGGCTTCCTTCGGATTACAGGCCACTTTCGTCGCTTTCACTTTCAGCGTTCGTTTGAATGTCACTGCTCTCACTGACTTCATTTTCAGTTTTTCGCACTTTTCTTTCACTAGCATCCACACTCTGCATACTATGCATTCGTTTACAAATTTTGATTTTTGTTCGTATGAACAATTTTATGGCGCCCCTTGTTACATTCAGCTTAACATTACAGTTGCCCAAAATTTCGAGGATACGGTACGGTCCAGAATACTGTGCCTGGAACTTATGTTTGTTCGGCTCTTTTAAAAGATAGACCCATTGGCCTACCTCGAAGTTTTGGACATTGAGATTTCGGTCATAATAATATTTGGAACGGCGTTTCGCATTGTCTAGGTTGGCTTTAGCCAAATCCTGAGATTTCGAGATTTTCTCCTGAAGTTGTATAAGATAGTCGCTATAAGTTTCGTTATCAGAGCTGTCCTGAAAAGGAGTGGCTGACGGCGTCCTAGCTATCCTGCCGAACACTAGTTCGTGTGGGGTGTATAATGTACCCTCGTGCACACTGGTGTTGTATGAAAACATTGCGTACGGTAACCAATTCACCCAATCGTTACTCGACTCTATGTAATGCTTCAGATATTCGGCCAGGACGTGGTGAGATCGTTCAACGGACCCGTTTGTCTGTGGATGGAACGCAGTGGACTTGTATTGCTTAATACGGAATTTGATTGCTATGGCTTTAATCAAGCTATTTATAAAGTTCGAACCTTGGTCCGTGAGTATGCCTTTCGGGCATCCGAACTTACAAATGAATTCTTTTATTAAAGCTTCGGCAATGTCTACTGCGGTGGTGGTTTTGAGAGGAACTGCGACTGAGTATTTAGTGAGGAGATCTTGGATCGTGAGGATACTCGTATAACCGTCGGAAGTTTCGGGAAGAGGACCCATTACGTCCATTGAAATCTTATCGAATGCCCTGCCAGGGGTGTCGGTTAAAGTGAGAGGCTGTCTGGTCTTTACCCGGACCAGTTTCTCTGTCTGACAACTTTTTACATTTGCCAATATATTCTTGTATTTGTGTTTTTCATGTTTGGCCAAAAGTATTGTTGTCTGATGCGAGAATAAGTTTTATTAACCCCTTTGTGACCTCCCACAGGGGAGTCGTGGTTTTCTCTTATTATTTTCAGTCGCTCTTCGACCGAAGGGGTTTTAATGAGGCCCTGGCAGACCGTAATCTGGACAGTTGTTTCGTAAAACAGGTCTTGAAGGATTTTCTGGATTCGGGACCAGGATACGGAGTCTAGATAGGTTTGTGCGATACTAAATGTTTGTAATTGTTAATTCGTTTACAACGTCGCACAAGGATCTGAATGTTTCTATTACGGTCTGGAAATTGATTGATCTGGTGGAATGTTCGATGAT